>NW_025408683.1:1200000-1553886 GCF_020360975.1 Hirsutella rhossiliensis | reverse complement strand
CTAACCTAAACCCTAAAACCCTAACCCTAAAACCCTAAAACCCTAACCCTAACCCTAACCCTAACCCTAACCCTAACCCTAACCCTAAAACCCTAAAACCCTAACCCTAAACCCTTAATTACACTAAGGCTAAAGACTCTAGTAACGCCTATAGCACGCCCCGTTACTTCCTAGAAACGAAGTATAGTAATAGCCTCTCCGGCTACGGTCCCTATAAGGTTTATACTAGGTTTTAAACCCTCCTAAGTCGAAGGAGTTAAAAACCTAGGAATATATTAAAACTACCGCTAGGATATTAACGACTATAATTCTATATATTTATATAGGACTACTAGTAACGCGATAACGATTAGCCTATAAGACTCTATAGCTTATTTAATCTAGCTATACCTAAAGCTATAGACTAGTAAAGACGCTAACTACTTCGTTTCCCTAACGCCTCTAGGAATAATAAGCGCGAATACTTAGTAGCGTATACGGGGGGTAGTAGATAATTATCTAAAGAAGGAAATACGCGAGCAAAAATAGGAAAGAGCTAAACGAGTAGCTCGTAGGTAAAGGGAGGAATAAAGGATATAAAGGGAAAGGATTATAGTAAAGGAGAAAAGTTCTATCGATAGTTTATTTACTTACTTATATACTTAGGAAGAGAACCTTACTTATTATTATCGCGCCCTTTCCGTTAGCATCCTAGGTCGGAAAGTCGCTAGGGAGGAGTTTAACGGGTAAGATCGTACCCTTATAGATATTAGCCCGTTAGGGGGGGGGGGATAAGACCCCTAGTACTCCCCTTCTAACTTACTTCTAAGTATACTTAAAGGCGTTATAAAGACCTCGATTATCTAATTAGGCATCTTCCTTAATTATAGTTAATTTAAATTTTTAGTTTTCCCCTTTAAAGTAGATGCCGCTAGTTACGCGACTCTAGTAGAGACGAAGAGGCATAGAGTAAAGAAATCTCTAAGACTTATATCTATAATCTAAGGCCCTTAGAGCTATATATAGGACCGATGATTAGATAATTACGCAGTTAATTACTCTACTAATCCTTAGCTACGTGCTACGCGTGCTTTAGGTATATGCCCTCGTCCCCGTTAAAGTAGGCCGGAATAGCTTTACTCCGCTTTTAACGGAGCATTATAAGCTCTTAGCCTACCGACTTAGCTATATTAGGTTCGCCGTAATTAGTACGGAGCTTCGCGAGGAGGTCGGCTAGTCTATTTATACTAATACGCGTAAACGGCAAGAGATACCTTTATAGGCATTAGGATAGGCTCGCGTAAAGATAGTTAAATTAAGCGCGGATATCCCCTATTACGTCGCTATCGGTATAGAGCTTCGCTTTTATATAAAGTAGCTATAGCTCGAGCTCTATAGAGGAGCTATCGAACTTACTAAGGTGCGGCAGTACCGCTCTTAGTCGTGCGGAGCCCTACTATTATAAGAGGCTCTTAATTGCCCGGGCGAACTAAGTATTACGTTCGCCTTAATTTTATAACTATAGGAGTGCGGATATTTCGCGTATATATATACCGGCGTAGGCGGTTTAACTAGACCAGGTAATTAAACGTTGGCTTTAAAGGCAGCTAAAAATAGCTATTCTATATATAGGGATACGGAGAGGGTAAAATAAAGGGTAGATTATACTATTACGGAGTAGGCAAAGGCGTAGGCTTAGGTACGGTCCGTTAAAAGAAGGTTAATAATCTATAAGGGGGAAAAGGAAGAGAAGTACGGGCCTAGCCTATATAGGCGCGGAGGCCGCTTATATATAGACTTAGCCTAGACCTTAGCCTAGGCCTATATAGGGCAAAAGCCCTTATAAGAGATATAGTCTACCTTATACGACGAAATATTAAAATAAAACAACTAAGTAATAAATTAGATTTTAAGAAACTTAGACCGTTTAAGGTTAAGAAAACTATTTTAAAAGTTAACTATAAACTTTCGCTATAAATAATAATATAGATATACCTAATATTTTATATCTTATTATTAGCACTAGCGCTATAAAACGCTAAACTATAAGAAAAAATTAAAGTCGATAATAATTAAGAATATAAAGCTAAATAAATACTAGATATAAGAAAATAAGGTTAATAATAAGAGTACCTTACTAAGTAGAAAGGATATAGACCGGAAGAAAATACTTAGGAACTACTTAAGCACTTAACCTACTATAGTTCTTTACTCTAATAGTTCTATTAAGCGAACCCTTACTTAGAAATATAGGGTTACTAAGAATAGTATCTTAGTTTAATATATCTAAGGTACTAAACGATTAAACCTTATTAATAGTAATAGACTCCTTATTTAATAAATAAACCGATTTATCTTAAGAAGAACGCGTTATACTATCTTCTTTATTACCATGCCCCACCCCCCTTTCGGTAACACCCACCTTTCGGTAGCGCAATTGAAAAATTCTCCACCAAAAGTCTACCATTTGAACTACATGAAATATGATCAGAACTTAACATTATAAACACAAAAATTATATCATTCCGTAGAGAAATGGACGCTCTTATATGTACCGGCGCTTTTTTACCATTCGCCCGGATCTGGTGGTGACTGGAAGGGCTTCGGTGCCACCTTGACTTCGATCACTGAAGCTGTCTCCACCTCTGAGACCGCCTCCTCCTCTGTGTCAGAATTCAGCACAACGGCTATCTCTTGGCTTTTAATTTGGGAATGGCTTCCTCAGCCACCAAAGCTTCACTGAGAGTCATGAACCGTCTGTTCGGGTTCGGAATTGCTCTCCTCTTCTTGCCTCTCTGCAGCCGGGCCACTTCTTCCTCTAGCTTCGCGATTCTGTTGCTGTGCTCGGCAAGCGTCTGTTCTTGGGCTTCAAAGCCTCTAGCTATCACGGCGTATCGTCTCCGGGTGCCAGGAGTCTTGTTCTTTCCGAAATCGCGAATCTGGCGGCTGTTTCTTGGCGTATCATCAGAACCCAAAATGGCGCGGACTTTGGAGACGTCTCTACAATGTCCGCGTGAATTTCTGGATGCCGCAATGCCTTGGATCGTGAGATCGGCCAATTCCCAGTGACCCTCCAGCCGGACAATATATTCTTTGCCGTCATTCCAACCTCGCGCGCTTTAGCATATGCCCGTATAAAATTGACCTTATGAACAGGCGCAGAATCGGTCAAACAGGTCAATTTCTGAAGTTCTTTCCGGTAAGCTGCCTTGGAGGCATTGAATACACCGTTATCTAACGGCTGGAGGCCATGAGAGCAGTGGGCAGGAAGGTAACAGCAATAAACGTTGTTCAAAAGCATGTGGCCATCCATGCATCCTGGTCCCGGTTAACGGTAATTCCTACAGAGGTGGATAAAGAAACGCACCGTTGCATGACTTCCATGTCCATCTAATATGATCAGTCTAGCATCTGAGGCATCGGCTGGTCGCGTCTGGGGCAAATAGACCCTCTCAAGCCACTCAATAGCGATATGGTTGTCCGTCCATCCGTTGGGCGACGTTATGTAATGCCAGTCGGCTATTTTGCCGAATTCCGTCAAGAACCACTGTTTCTGAAGTTCTTTGCCCTTAAAGATAATGCCAGGGTAAGGACACGGCCGTCCGCGGTGATAGCTTCAATAAATGAGGTCCAGTTGCGGGACTGTGGCCCTTTCAGAAGGGCCTTCCGTTTTGGGTCTGCACTCCCAACCACAAGACTATCCAAACCTGGCAAAAGAGTCTGGTTAGTAAAAGTAATGAAAGACAAGCCAAATACTCACCAAAGCCAGACATAATACCGCCTTCGTCAACATTCACGGTATTTTCTGGTTTAATCCATCCATACTCCTTTTCCTGATATCGAAGAACCAGTGAACCGCACGAGGCGTAAAAGCATTAAATCGGTTAGCTTCCTGACGTCTCCCACGCTTGTTCTTGATGTCCGGATGGCGATTGATGAATTTAGAGACCCAGTTGCGCCCCACTGTCCGCTCGTTGTTCAGTTGCTTCATAAGAGCCTCCACACATGCGCGGATCTGACTGTGGGAGGGAGCATAGCCGAGAGACTCTTGGCGGAGGATCCAAGAAACCAAGCGAGCTTCCTGAGACTTACTCAAGAGTTGACGAGGCTGGATCTGATCAGCCAGGGCTACCTGGCCTTTGAGTCTGTCGGAAATAGACTGCTGAGGTATGTCATACTTTTGGGCGGCGCGGTACTGCGACAAGCCGTTTTTTGTGACATCAATTATCGCATTAGCCATAATATCCTCCGTATAAATACTCCGAGGCCGCTTTAAGGTCATTTTGGTCATGTGGTGGAGGAATAACGAGAAGAATCATCGTCAGGAGGCGGAAGGAGATTAGGGGGTTGGATGGTAATTTCGCGTGCAAGGTACGCACAGGCCACAGACCCTGTACAAACATTCAACCATCGAAAAGTAGAATTCAATCAATCCTCTATCTACTCCAAGTGACGGCTTGTGAATATCTTCAAAGCTGGCTGGAATCGGTGTAAGTGAAATTGATGGGTTTTGGTGGGGATATTTCCTAATGCGCTACCGAAAGGTGGGTGTTACCGAAAGGGGGGTGGGGCATGGTAATAGCTTATATACCCCGCTAAAATAACTTACTACCTCGGTCCTTTAGGAAACGCTTCTATTTCTTAATCCGAGCTAGGCGAGCTATCGCTTCCTTTAATGCTTCTTTTACTTTCCGTTCGTCCGAATTAATCTTTTACTATTAATTTATAATACGATAAACTAGAAAAGAAGGAATATTAGTAAAAAAAAAAGGGATAAAGAAGGAAAGGGATAAAACGAACGGGCAAACGCTATATTATAACTATTATAAGAACGACCTACGGAGGTATATTTAAAATACTAATTAAAACGCTCGCCGACCTTATAAGTTAGACCTAACCGAAAATAATAGGAGTAAGGTATAATTTTAATACTATAGATCTTAGTCTAAGATACTAGTTCTAATTATTAATACGATTTATCGGAATTATAAGAATAGGATTTTTAAATATAACTAGATATACTATTAGTAGTATATCCTAGGAAGGATAAGGGTTTAGCTCGATAGCTTTTAATATTATAATTATTACGATCTCTATTATAATCTTATCTTTAATTTTAATTACTTAATTACATAGTTATAGTCTACGGTCTCTAACCTCCGACTTATTACTAACGTAATATACTTATTATTGCTTAGACTACGCCCTATTATATCTATTAATATAAACCCCTCGATAGGTTTATCCCTTAGGAATAACACCGGTCGTTATAAAGGGGAAGACGGTTAGAATATAAGCTATATAGCCGAAGCGTAAGATGCTAGGCGCTATAGACTATAGAAGAACCGTTAATATAAAGGTTATATAATAGATTAGTTAGATTAGTTAGATCGGATAATCGATACTAAGTAAACTAAGTATTAATTAGTTTAATTAGTTAGATTAGCTAGATTAGTACTAAGTAGACTAAATAAGCTAAATATAATAAGCAATATCGTTATAGTAAGGTAACTATAGATATATATTGCTACCTACTTTTACTCTTTTAGATAGATAGCTCTTTAGCTTTTAATATAATTATTATAATCCCTATTATAATCTTATCTTTAATTCCGATTACTTAATTACCTAGTTATAGTTTATAGTCTATAACCTCTAACTTATTACTAACGTAATATACTTATTATTACTTAGACCACGCCCTATTATATCTACTAATATAAACCCCTTAATAGGTTTATCCCTTAGGAATAATACCGGTCGTTATAAGTTAAAAGAATATTAGTAGCTTCTTTAAGTAGGATCTTCTTTATTAATTAAGATACTAGATAGGTATAAAGAGGACCGTTAGATAAAGGAAAGAAGGATAATTAAGGTAATATAATAATTACTCCCCTACTATAATTACTGCCCCTATAAGAATTAAATATCTCTGCCCTACCTATCCGACCCCTTACTTCTAATTTCACCTTCGTGTATTTTATATATACTTCTTATATCTCTCTTTATAAGAACTATATATACTAAGATTAAGGGATTCTAACGGTATAATTAGATCTTAATTTAGTTAAGAAACTATAAAGATATAGGGGGTAGAAGTTAGCCCTATTTACTACTAAGAAGTAAAGTTATTACTAGACTACCTATTAAATAGTATAATACTATAGCGCTTAAACTTACGATAATCGCAATAGCTTTATTAAATTAAGACTAATTAATATAAGGAATATATTATTAGAAAGCCTACCTTTATAATTACTTTTATCTTAAAGGACTACGTTGCCGGCAAAGGTACTATAGTACCTAGGCTACTTAAAGGGATGCCCCGCTATACCCCTCCTTATAAAGAAGGTTATAAATATAACTTATAACTACTAGTTAAACGGTAAGAGCAGGCTATATAACCTTATTAATCGTAAGTTCGACTCCCCCTAGGGCGGAAGAGCAGGTTATATAACCACGCCCTAGGGGGGGCCCGGGCAATAAACTTAGGGACCTAAAGGGAGAGGAAATAGGGGGCTTCTCCCTATATCCTCTCCCCTAGGTCCTGGCTTTTATTTTTTTTATATATACTATTCGAGCACTAGCCGCCGAATAAACTTCCCTTTTATTATATTTACCTTTCCTTTTTGTAGGATATAATTAGGAGCCTCCCCTATTTTTAGATAACCTCCTTAAATAGAAAATAAAGTAGCCGAATTTAATATTAGAATAGCCTTATATTTATTAGACTAAACGCTCTTCTACCTATTGCCCTATTATCTAGAAGCTAGGGTAGCAAGGGGGTATATTAAGGAGAGTAGGTATAAGAGGCTATAGTTATGCCTAGTAGACCTAATAGTTATATATAAGGAAGCCCGCCTAACTAATATAACTCCCCTAGCCTAAGGACATTATATAGGCCTAACTTAGGTATAGGAATACCTTAATGCCCTCTTTTAGCTAGCTATATATAGTTACTATACCTATATAAGCCCTCCTTATCCTAATAGATAGACTAAGATATATATTACTTAATTTACCTTTCTATGCCTACTTCTTCTACTATGCTCTTAAGCCCTGCTTAAGAGTAACCTTTTTTATAGACAATAAGATTAAAACTATAGATAATTCTTTTAAGTTTATATTTATATACGCGCCCGGTTTAATAAGAGATAACGTGGATCAACGTCTCTCGCTCTACCCTATATCCGACTTCTAGGCAAACCAGGGAGCTAGGCTGTCTAATAAATTCTTTCGATCGGCAAGGGTTTTCAGAGATCTCCTATGACCTGTCCGGCTGTATAGTATGCTGAGCGCCTTAACACGGCGGGCAATGCCGTTTACCTATGCAACTGGAACCAGACAATCCTCGACTCCGTACTTGCTCACGCAAACACCAAAATGGACTCGGTCCTATTTATAACTCGGAGTTTGCGTATATTTTCGGAAACCTCTCGCATTACGATGTCAATGGCTATCCGTTCTATCCAACGGCTTCCGACTCGTATTTAAAGGTCAGGGGCTCAAGGTCGTGGTCAACATTTGCAAGCACAGGCAGACCGTGGCTAAAGAGCCACGAGACCTTTCAAGGGTTCGAGCCGGCTTTTCCCACCCTAAACGAAACCGCCCTATATATGATGGGAGGTCCCTTTGAGGGTCTGTTAGCTTTCGACGGGCCCCGCTCTCATCTTGCCATCAGCAGACAGAGATTCGATGGAGAGATGCGCCTTCATCAACTCTCCCCACATGATTGAGCGACTGGGGTACTAGATGGGACACGTACGACCACAGCGGGCAGCAGCCAACAGTACCCAGGCTCGTTTACTTGTGCCCCCACACGCTGCGCCATGCAACTCGGCAAAAGATGCAATGCGGGGTGGCGCTGGCCAGTCAAATCATTTATTAGAGGGAGGGTAGTAAAAATACAAATCAGTTCCCCGCTTATTATAACCAAATCCGGCCTGCCTTGTTCTCTCACCGCTTTAGCTACCCGAGGCATTCGTTTGCCCTAGCATTGACTTCATCTGGAAATCGTCCTAGCCTGTATGCTTTCTCTAACGGCTTGCGTTGGCCGTGGATTACATATCATGGCCGCTCGCAATTCGTTCTATATTGCTCCAGGTCTTGTGCTTCTCTTGGCAGTTCTTGGGTCTTATACCTATGGCACCAGCCTTCGGCGGATGACTCTCGTTCTGGGCGTGTTCCGAACGCCCGCAAGCCAAGACTCTATACAGCCAAAGGATGTCTCTATCATCGGAAACACCTTGCATTGCGAGGACCTTCACTATCATGAAGCAAGCAAGCTGCTCTTTACTGCTTGCGAAGATGTGGAATCTACCCGATATTCGTGGTTTCCACCTCTTGCCAACTTCAATAATCCGACAGCTGCCTCCAAGGCTCGAGGCAATATCCGGATCATTGACCCAAGAGTACGTCCGTTTTTGCTTCTTCCATGTCCTCATTTGCTCATTCGTAGCAGACTTTAAAGGCCAGGGCCTTGCACTTTGAAAATTTCGAACCGCCCTTCGTTACACACGGCATCGATATAATCGACGATCCTAGTAGACGGAAGGGTGAGGCTGTCTACGTTTTCGCGGTCAACCATAAGCCAAGCCGTGAGCACTTCCAAAAGCCAACGCTAGTGCGCCCAAGAGTTATTCGGTGGTCGAAGTCTTTCACTACGTCATCGGATCCGACACGGTCCGACACGTTCGTTCAGTCTGGGATCCGCTCATAGCAACGCCCAATGACATTTGGCCCTATCACCGACATCCTTCTTCGTGACAAACGACCACTACTACAGGGACGGATGGTTAAGGATGCTTGAAGATCTCTACTACGAAGCAAAGTGGTCTACTACGCTCTACGTCGAGTTTTCTGCCAGCGCCGGTAGTCCGACGGACGACAGCTACAATGTCAAGGCCTCGGTTGCCCTTGCCGGTTTGCATAACAATAACGGCCTTGGCCACGGAAAACGTCACAGGACGTGTTGTTGGGGAGCGCGGCGAGCGGGGTGCTACATCTAGGTACATTTGAAGGCATGGACTCGAACAGCACAGCCCGCCGGATCGACGTCGTTGAATCGATTGAATTGGACTCCACCTTGGACAACCCGAGCTACTTTTCGGACCCCTTCGCGAATGCCACATTTGACGCCAGTGGCTTTATCGTCTGCGGCTTAACAAGAGCCGTCGATCTGCAGAAAAACAGTCGTGACCCCCATGCCAAAGACGGCGTCATGGTATGGAAGGTGGCACCTCATGGGCCGCATGGGCAGCAAACAAGCAATGCTCGAAATGATGTGGGCCTAGGGGGATGGAGCAAACGCCTGCTGTTTCAGGATGATGGCAACCGAATTCGCAGCTCGAGCACCGCTGTGTTGGTTGCTACCGATCCCTCCATCAACGGGGGTCGTCGCCGGGCGCAGCTCTTCGTCACAGGATTCTTGTCCAAGAGTATTGTGTCAATTGGAGTTGATTTGTGAGTCTAAGTGTTTACAGCCGGGGTGTGAGCGGCTTGTCGTATGGCGACTTGCGTTCTATGGTGCAAACTCCTCCCGTGATGGGACTTGTCACGCCACAACCTGAGCTGGAGAACAGATGAGACCTCCTTTTCATCATTGCCAATGCCCTAAGACACTCCAGGTATGGAACAAGCAAAATAGGCGATGGTCCTTAGAACGAGCCGGCAGGGTCAGCCACTATCAGGGGCCGAGGAAGCCGAGGCTTGGCTTGTCTCCCTCTATGCCTTCAAGCAGGGTTCGACACCAGGAGACCACAGGCCTTGAAGGGACTAGAATCTCCCTGTACACTTTCGGGATGTAGATGTCCATGTAACACAGCGGGCGGAGAAACGAGTAAAATCTCATTTGCTTGCCACGGCTTTCCCCTTGAATAGTCATCCTAGTAACATGGGACTATTCGATTTGGTCGTGTTTGGCCCATGCCGGACCGTGCTGCTTGCCCAGGCTACACAAAAATTTAATTGAGCGCTTCCCGTCGCCCGGGGCGGCTCACACACCGATTAGACTTTGCTTAATATTCCCTACTCAGAACTGATTTTACCTTTGAGAATTTGGTGTTGATAAATGATCGCCTTTGGGTCGTCGATCCAGTCAAGAGTTCGATTGGCTGCCCAACGCCGGCTGGCCAGCTGTCACCAACGGTTGAGCTCAAGCCCTTTCGCCAGCATTCTGGTCCGGAAAGCGCCATGGGCATTTGGATTGAGGGCTGGAAGCCACGTGCTGGATAGAAACCTAGATGACGTATCTGGACTGTATATAGGGCGGCAATTTCATTGGTCATTAAAACAGAGCATCGCGGGCCGTGGCTTGAGTGCGGAGGAGATTAGTCGAGCGCTTAAGCGCATTCTTCTCGGCCGTCACAAAAGTTCGGCCTGTAAAGGAGCGTTTGGAATCCCCTAAACAGTCAGAGACTACCTAAAAGTTGTAGAATAACTGGTCCTAAGTTCGTTCACCTAAGGTAGAAGGGGAGGGGTGTTCAAGTGCAAGAGTGCGACCTCGTGGCATTAAACTCGCCGAGCTGCCACCATCTCTCCTGACGCTGCCAGTTGACCTCATGCTTACTGGGATAAATCATGATAATCCATCTCGGCCATAGATGCATCTTTCGTGAAGAAGATATAATATCCAATGCCAGACGCGCACGGTGGCGATTTCTCGCTCCAAATTCTTAGATCCTGCTTTCCGCCTCATGCAGGCTTCACGGATTCAATCTCAGTGCTGAGGAACTAGGTTAGGAGCGAAGGGGGTCCGGTAGCCGTGTCCCCTAAAGGTCCGAAAGCTCAACGCCTTTGACAACTCTCGGCACCGACCACACAAACCGGTTGGTCTCGTTCGCGGCCACGTTACTACTGCCTACTTGCCTTAACCTAGTTTGTCGCTTTCGGCGCCTTGACGCCAGACTGGGGCTTAAATGGTTGTAGACGAATGCCGCGCTTCTGCATGCGGTACAGGCTGGCTTTCTTCTCGGCCGGCGTTCACGGCATACACCAAAAGCTGTTGTCATCTTTACCGCCTAGGACGCGCCTTCTCGTCAACGATATGACGATCGTGCAGCCCTCCGCACAGCGGCGGTCTCCCTGACACTGTCGACCATGGTATACAAACCCGCCCTCCGGGCAACTTCCTGCGCGGCGTAACCATATGTAGCCGTCTGCCATGGATTCAAGTGATGACGTGACGGCGATCCAGGGCCTATGACTAGGGTTTCTGTGTCGTCATCGTCGTTTTCATCAGCATTGCGCTCTATAACTTGGTGGAGCTCAATTTCCTAATAGCAAGCACCTTTAAGCAGTTTCGCGGCTTCTACTTTTGGGGCCTTGTCGTTGCAACATGGGGCATCGCCTTTAATGTCGTGGGCTACCTGCTCCAGCTCCTGCATGTTGACCCGGCGGGCTTCGTGCATTCCAGTGTCCTTATTGGCTGATGCACTATGATCACGGGCCAGTCGATCGACTTATACTCGCGATTGCACTTCGTCCTCTAACACCCGAAGCTCCTGCGCTACGTTCTCGCGATGATCATAACCAACGCGATACGCCTGGATATATCGGTCATAGTACTGGTTTACGGCTCTAACTCGAACAAGCTAGAACCGTTCGTGACGCCGTACTCCATTTTCGAGAAGCTGCAGCTGTCCGCCTTTACCGTGCAGAAACTCATTATATCGGGCCTCTATATTATCGAAACGACTAAGATTCTTCAATTGCTGAAGGGCGTGGCGCCTGCTGGACCGCGACGCGTCATGAGCCACCTGATTATCGTCAACTTCTTTATCGTTCTCCTCGACGTGAGCGTCCTGGCCTGGGAGTTCACTAAGCAATACAATATCCAAACAGCCTGGAAGCCTGTTGTGTACAGCGTCAAGCTTAAGGTCGAGTTCACTGTTCTGAACCGGTTCGTTGAGTTTTCGCAGCTCATGGGAACTGGAAGCTCGTTGCAGCCAAAGAATTGCAATACCCGGACCGACCTGGCGCTAGAGAGTTGCTCGACGAGCACGCCCGCGACGCCAACAGTCGCCAACTACAGAGTGCATGCGCGCGACACACAACGCGACGAAACGGTTCAACAACCACGTGTCCGATCTGAAAGGGGCCGCTGGTGAATTGCTCTAGTCGAGGGAGGAAAAGATTCGTTAGTTTCAAGGCGGCTCTAAAGAAATGGAAGAATACTCTCTAGACAGCTGATTCGGGGAGACGGTGTGGCTCAAATCGTCCCTTCGATGTACTCCCTCTCTACCCAGCACGGCGTCCGACTCCGGAGACCGATCGTGCATCCCGTGCGGGGCCATGGAGACAAGGGCGGGAAGGGAAGCTCATGATGGGGAAAAGCAAATACCGCCGTAACCAAAGCACAGACTGCAGGCACAACGCCAGGGCGTCCAGGACCAGTGGAGTCTGGGCTCACGAAAGAAATCATCCTCCTCCTGCTTCACACCACTCACGTTCCCTGGTCCCATCACGATGCTCTGGCTGACAGCCAACATGTCGCATTTTGTAAACGTCGATTTATTGGCGACGGCCACCAACGCCCAATATCTCCCAAACCTCTTGGGGGGCGCCGTCAAGCCAGCCATCTCGTTCCTGTCGTATTCACCCGACTTCTACGACGTTATGGGCCACAATGGGACGGCGCGCATGGTTTGGGATCTGCCCTGGGAGGCATTTCACGAAGCCGGCGTCTACAACAAAGAGGACAGTTCCCTCAATATCACGTCCAACTACAGGAGCCCGGGGAACAGCATCAACATCACTGTCGTCTCGCTCGACTCGGACGACTACGGCTAATACCAGCACTTTCGCCCACCGCCGTCGATGCCTAGGCAAGTCTACCGCTTCGAGTCGGATACATGAGTTGATTAGGTCGTAGCAGACGGCTTCGTTTAGCTAAATGGCATCGAGTTTTCGCTGGACAACAAACTCGTCTACGTCTCCGACACTGGCAGCCAGCAGTTTGACGTGGTCACCGGGCAGCCGGCAACCATCTATGCCTTTGACGTCGTCGAAAACAAGCGGCTAGTTAACATGAGACTCTTTTCGTATTCCGACGTGGGTTTCTCGGATGGCATCCACTGTGATACCAAGGGCAACGTCTGGGCAGGTGTTGGCGACGGCGTCCACATCTGGAATCCCGATGGCGTGTTGCTTGGCAAAATTCACATAGGCGAGACTAGCAACAACTTCGCCTTTGCCCCTGGAAAAGCGTTTGTTTTCTCCAACTATCGACTATGGGTTGTCGAGAACATCAAAGCCCAAGGCCGGGAAGTTTGCAAAGATTTCGGCATGGGTGGTTGATTGCACTCGGTGCGTACAATTTCGCCTGGAAGTACTAAAGACCGGGGCAATGCACTGGGCACATACGTTGTCGCGAACGCCGCAGCTTGAAGAGTGTGTATAGTGTGCTTCACTTCTCATCAGGGTGGAAATCTTGGCGGTTGTTTGACCCATGGATTTGTAAATGCAACTAAACAGACTTGTAATGATGAGTTTTCTGGACTATATACATAATCTGCGATGCGACATAAAATGCCACCCACTCGTAACTATAGTTGGTCAAAGCATTGCAACGGTGACGCTGTAACGCGCTGCGACTCTATGGTCAGTGTAAGTGTGAGTTCTGCCGCCTATCCATTGGGGGTCGGCAAACATCTCTTGTAACGGGGGATACATCGCGTTACTACATATGAACCTTCTTGCAAAGAATTGCCGACCAAACCAAAAACAGATTGGCCGTGTATGTCGAGAAATATTCTTAATGAAGCTCGCTTGGAATATAAAATTCTAACCCACGACGTTGGGGGCTTTTAACTGCCTCTAACTTCAAAGCTGGGGCCAAAGCCAAACAGGGACACTCTCGAAGAACAAATTGCCACAGCCGAAATCAGTCGGTTGATAATAGAGCGGCGCTGGGGTGGCACATTGAGATGAATATATCACACCATACGACTACCGAGCTTGCATAAACCGGGGCAGTAATAATGTACATCTTAGAGGATCGCCTACAACGAGGTGAAACTTGGGGCTTCAGCCTCCGACCATAAAGTTCAATTTTTAAAGGTTCCCTAAATGAAATCGTATCAAAGGCCCGAATGTCACTCTTCAACGCACACTTGTGTCGTAGTACGAAGCATATCGACATCGAAGTTGGAGCAGTTCAAGCTTCCAGAGAGGAAACGCACCGCCCGGTTCATCGCTGGCAAGCATCGACTCGACGCGGCTGTCCCAATACCGAAAGGCGATGAGAGCTGCTACTAGGGTGCCATATTCCTTAGCCATAAAGCACAACATGGTCACGTTGACTTCGTGATGCGTGCAGCCTTTCATGGCTCTAAGCACCCCTATTAGCCTCGCCATGGCCCTAGAGGCTGCATGCGAGTAATGATATAAAAAAAGGCTCTAAGCATTCAGATTGCTGCGACCTTCTTGTAAGCAGCGCTCTTTAACGTGACATCCGATCAGCCCCGTTGATAAACCGCCCCGACCGTACAACGCGTTTCAAGTGCGGCACGGCGTTTCGCTTGCCCTTATCAATCTCACCTGCGTTTTGGGATGCTACGAAGTAGTACAGTCGCCCTGCGCATTTCCCGGCAACCAGATGATAATCAGAGACGTCACTCGACTTCACCAGGCTCTCCCGGGCTTTGTCTGGAATTATTCAGACGACAGAGCGACTAGTTTACTTTTGCTCGTACCGGATCTGACTCCTGCCTGAAGCATCATCTACGTGGTCGCAACTTCACCTGTCGCACTAACACAGCTTCTGTTGAGTGACCTGATTGGTTTCAAGTGGGTGCTAGTCGGTAGCGCTAAGACGATCAAACCCGAGCATTCTAACCTTCGAGAGTGACGCTCAGTCCATCTCTCTCTTGCAGGATTATCTAGGTGTGGACGGACTCTACAGTCTCTCTCTTGGCGTCAAGTGTTTCGGCTAGTCTGGCAACTCGGGTTTTACTCCGGCAAGTGGCTGGCATGTCCTTTAAAAGACAGCAGGGGGCCAACAACACACAAAGAGCCATATTATTATGATACGTGCTCTACAATTGGCGATGCAGTCGCTAAGCGATGTCAAGACGCTGGCATCCAGGTGCTTGGCCATGTCTGAGATGGATTGATGCGCTTGATTGCATACAGACCAGCGGCCTCCCAAGGTCTCGATCTCCTTGGGGAAGCCGCATCGCTTAGCGAATGGGTCGAGTGGATTCCCGTCCCTGGTGGAATAGAAATTAGTCATAGAGCCCTGAATGTCAGGCGTGCTGTCGCGTTGGAAGGGCAATAATGGCAAACGATAGAAGTTCTAAGAATAGCAAATTGCTATGACTGCGACAAAGATGGATAAGATCTGATTGCCTAGGCGATATTTCAAGGAGATTGATAAAATTAATGCAACATCATTAGATTGCATCACCCGGACCAGGGGGCTCAGCGTCAAGTCGTCATGTTGCATCGCTCTTCATCTTAATATTCCTTGCCACGGCACCAGCCTGTGCCGGCCAGGGTTAAACATGAAACGCGGCATGAACATGGCCATACCATGCCACCCGAGGGTTTGCTCATTCTCTCAACTACAAAACGGCAACGCAGGCTAGTGTCAATAGTAGAGCAGCTTCATCCGACTCTGCCAATGCTTTAACCCGGAGGCTACTATGGCTGGGGACCGTCCTCTTGACGAGTGCAGAAACTCATAGCAAAACAAGGGGCCAGCTCACGAGCCATATAGAATAACCCATGTTGAGTCACATATAATATCAACCGTAGTCGAGCCGTCAGCTCCTCAAAAGTCTGCGAGATCTAGTCGAATTGCGCAACTAATGTCCCCGCTATATATTTTCCCTTAAATCCGTGATTCCAAGAAATGCATCTGTCCCTGTTTGGCAGGTAGAAGTTAGAGCAACCGGAGACACGCCTCATGTCTCCGATTCTCGATTGAACTGAATAATGTAAATATTCACTTGAATATAAAGGGCATTTATCTAAATATCTTACCAATACAATAAGATAAAACTCTACCTGTGCCGGAATTTATTGCTTAGAGTTCTATGAGATTGATAAATATATGAAACTATTTTCAGTAGACGATATGACGACATCGACGCTGGTGTTGTATGTATCTGATATGGCTCCTGTTTCTGGGGCCTCCACCCCCCCCCCTCCCTCGTGCCCCCTCCCCTCTTACCCCAGCGTCCCCCAGTAGTGGGAGCAACGTTATCTTCCGAGTCCTGTCACCAGGCGTTACTGTGCGCTGCCTAGTCAGTTGCTTTACACGCATAGAGAAGCTGCCTCAGTCAGCCACGTCACAAACCCGCGGTCAATGCAATTAACCGCCTTGGCTATGGCTAAGTGTGGTACGTGATAGAAGAATTTCATTGTTTTCGCTTTTGATTTTTCCTATGCCGGCAATAATGCTGCTTCACGGGGAGGAGATATCTCGGTTGAGGTTTGCGCACTGCTGCAGGCCGTCTTAAGGCCACATTGTCCGAAGACCCCTACCTGATACTTTGCCAACAATAAGATAAGCGAACAGAGGCCCGTTTACTTCACGGGACGAACTACTTAGTGATCTTGCTTGACCTGTTGTTCTCCACCGATTGTCTGCGACATATTATCCCATGCTGTCTGAGGTGTTTACATCAAACATTGAAAGCGACGCTGTTCTATAATAAGAACCCCCACTTCCCTTCGTCGTATTATTCCGTATCCGTACTCCGAGTCGGGATACGTACAGTATTGTTGCCGAGTCAGGGCCCGCAGATCCTGCCGGGGCGAAACCTTGTTAGGCCTTGCATTTGTCACCGCCCCTGACGGACCAAGAGAGGAATCTGGCGCATATTCTTCACATTGAGTCCTCCCTCATAGGGGAGGAGGGGGCAAGGCCAAAGAAAAATGCCCTCCGTGAAGGTTTCCGCAGTGCATCATCTCAGTACGCATAAGGGATGCTGTGTTTCTAAGCAAAGTACCTTGAGCCCAAATCGACTTTGGAATCATGATGCGGCACGTCAACGGTCCACAAATTACTACATTAAGCGATTACAACGCATGGATCGTCTGGTTCTAAGCGCAACGCAGTAGTTATCATCAAGGCCCAAAAGGGGGACCTGAAGCTGGAAATAAAACAGAAGTAAAGTGTGCATATGTTTGATCAAGGGTTTGTTACATTAAGCCCTTGCGTATCCAAGGAAGGGTAGTCTTTGCGTGCGTTTGACGTCTACATGAAGATCGGTGATGGGGAAGCGTCACCACATTCCCGTCGTTAGGCCTGTCCGGGGCGTCACTAATTAGCTGAGATGACGGAAATAATCACACACGCGTTATCAATGGCGCTACGTACAGTGCTTCTCCGTCAGACTGC
Source organism: Hirsutella rhossiliensis (assembly GCF_020360975.1). Taxonomy (NCBI): domain Eukaryota; kingdom Fungi; phylum Ascomycota; class Sordariomycetes; order Hypocreales; family Ophiocordycipitaceae; genus Hirsutella; species Hirsutella rhossiliensis. Next base: position 1,536,560 of record NW_025408683.1, on the reverse strand, counting down.
CAGTCTCAAACTTGGCGAGGGTCGCGTTTCATCGCCTCCGCATGACTTCGTCGCTTGGGCTTACACGACCGCCGAGTGATACATGGTCAGTTGGTAGCGGCCCAGTCTCCGCAATGGCCACGACTTTTACTACATTCGTCTCATCAAAGGGCGGCCCGCGACATATTCTCCGACAGGGGCCCCAGACCGCCGGTTGAAGCGGCAGTGTGCTTCCTTTGCCCCTGTCGTCGGCCGCCCGCCCTAGCGCAGCCCCCGAGAATGGCGGAGCCGCAGCACATTTCCTGTGGAGAAAAAAAGGGAAAAGGAGCGTTTCGAGTCCGAGCAGCGGCAACTGGAAGACTTCTATCCATGGGGGGATCGGAGCTGGCGTCGGTGGTTTGACGCCTGCCTCCCGCCCTCCGGTCTGCTGTCTTAAGTCTTTAAAGGCGCGGAACCCCGGATTTCCGTACTTGCAAAAAGCTTCATGTCCCTCTGCACTTTCTGCGGCGCCGTCACTCGATTCGCTGGTCGACGACTCTTCGCTGGTCGAATTCATGGGGCTTGCTTATTGATCATTTGTCGAGCTGGAATCTCGACATTCTCGCGTAATTGCTCGCTTTGACACCCCGCGGCACGAAGCAACGACCTTGGTCGCCGGCAAGAAAGGGACACCTTCCCCCATCTCCTTCATTCCCCCACGAGCCGATCTGCTTCTTTGCAGCGGGCGACGAAGCTGCCGACCATGGATGCAGACGCAAAGCCTCAATGTGGGGGAAAAAAGGAAGCGGCAGAATATGACTTGGGCCTGCACGTAGCAGGGCTTTGTGAGTAGCCTAGCCGCGTTGCTAAGACTCGATACTGATGACTTGATAGTCCTGGTTCTGGCAGCATCATGCATAGGTACGGTCAAGCCCGACTCCCCTTGCTGCAGCTTTCCCGCAGGAAGCGCCCCGCGCTGACTTCACGCCCAACAGGCTGTGGCTTCCCCGTGGTGGCCAAGAAAGTCAAGTGGATGAAGATTCCCCCAAAAGTCTTCTTTGCTTGCAAGCATTTCGGAACCGGGGTTCTCATAGCCACTGCCTTTGTTCATGTGAGTCCGGCTCCTAAGGCTAGCTTACCACACCAACTGGAGGCGTCTTGGCTAAACCTTCGGCCCAGCTTCTCCCCACCGCCTTTGAGAGCCTCGGAAACCCATGCCTTCCCAACCTTTTTACAAAGGATTATCCACCACTCCCCGGAGTCATCATGATGGGTTCGTTGTTCACTCTTTTTGTGGTTGAGATGTGGCTCAATGCGAAGACGGGAGGACACTCGCACGGCGGGCCCACGGGCGAGAGTCTCGACCTCAACAAGCTGGCTGCCCTGCACTCGCCTCGCCATAAACAACCACCGCCGGCCTTTGATGAGGCCAGTTACGGTTTCCCAATGGACAGGAAAGAGCCTGTTGACATTCAGTCTGTCAAGAGCGTCTACGAGCGGCACGTTGCTTCTAACGTTTACGACGACGACAATGCGCGAGATAGCCTATCAACCATGCCCGCGTGGTTCGTCGTCTTCTACGAACAATATATTCGCCAACACAACCAAATGATAGATTTGGTAAACTCGCAGCAGCAATCGAACTCGCGATCGCCCAAGGTGAAGGATGGGAGTGAGGTTTCTACATCCGAGGTGGTCTACTTGGACGAGGAGAACCAAGCCGTCGACCCACAGGTGTTCAAGAAGATGTCGACAAACATCACATTGTTGGAGGGAGGCATTCTATTCCACTCCGTCTTCGTGGGAATGACGATTTCCATCACTATTGACGGCTTCGTCATCTTGTTGGTCGCCATTCTGTTCCATCAAATGTTTGAGGGCCTTGGCAGGATCCCGAATCGCCGCCGTGCCATATCCCAAGGGAAGCTATCGGCCGTGGCTGCTAGTCTTTGCCTTTGGGACGACGGCCCCATTGGTCAGGCTATTGGCTTGATCACCCGGAGCAGCTATGATCCGAGAGCGCATTCGGGCTTATCATCGTCGGTGTTTTCAACGCCATGTGAGTGTACCTCCTCTCCACCGGAGCCCAGCAACCAAGCCTGTGGCTGTTCTTCAGGCTGATAATTTCCACTCAGATCATCGGGTCTGCTTATCTACGCCGCTCTGGTCGACCTCTTGGCCGAGGATTTCCTATCCGAGGAGGCAAATCACTTGATGAACGGCAAGAAGAAGGCCATTGCGTTTGCCTGGGTTCTTGCCGGAGGTAAGAAATCACCCCGACTATAGCTTCCAACTGTCGCTGACCTCGAACTCTCGAAGCCCTCGGCATGTCCATTGTCGGAGCATTCGCTTAAAACCCAGCAACGAGGCGAATCACACCAGCTGAGAAGCAGACAAGACCAGGCGCTTACAAACGTCGCGGCCTCCACGTACACCTGTCTACCGCCTGCCCCTAGCATGATAGCGTTTGCTCGTTATTCTCTTTGATGTTTCTAGACATGCTAGATTTGCGAGCAAAGACGCCCTTGCGAGGTCTGTGGTTCTCGCTACGGATCAGTTGTGTACATGTACATTATGGGAGGCTATGCGTTCCGATTACGTTGCCATGCAAGGCCGGGACGTCTAGAAGAGCTGGGTGACATGTTCCATCTCAGACTCTATAGGTGGCCACATTCGACCAGACGCCGCCGGCCAATGCCACGTCGTAACATAAATAGAGGGTTTGAAGCATAAGCATGTACCGTTTATGAGCGACCCTAGTTTAATAAATCTGGACTGGGTGAATGCCTCGCTCTGCCAAATATACTCTAACTTGAAGGCTCAACCCATAATCTCTTATCTTCTCTCCCCAAAACTCATTCCATTCTAATCAATAATGCCTCTTGATACCGGTTTCCGTTTGCATTCCTCTCAAGGTTTAGCCCCTGACTTTCTCCGAGGAGTTCTACTCCTACTGACGTAAGTTGCCGTTCAGACATCCACCTACCTCCACGTGCTACCTGTTCGCCTCTTATCGTTTTAATAATTTTCTGGCCTTCTGGCCAGTCTCTCAGTAAGGGTTTGAGCTTTTCACCTGATTGACACTGGAGTTCACGTCTCATTTATTACAAATAACTCCGGCAAGATTAATACTGGTAAAGTTGAATGATCATCTGTAGTGCGTTGGTAGAAGGCAGACCAGGCGATGGAAACATCGGAGAGGCGTTGAGTATGTTATGTCATTATTGCCGTAACAATAATGTTGCTCTCTGGTATTAGAAAGGAATACAGCTAAAAGGCTTGGCCGGGGGAAAGAGCAGACACGACCGATAGTGAGAGCTATGTGAAGCATCTGTGATCACAGGCTGTGACTTGTTGGAGATTTCCATGCCTCTCCACGAAGTACAGCAGCCAAATATATCAGCTAACAGGGCGAAGAGTGCGTACGGGCCCGGACTCGAGGACTCGAGGGCAGCTGGCTACCGGGACCGGCACACCTAGGTTGCCACATAAGGTTGTAGGGCCGAAATGGAGATTATATCAACTCTCGGGCAGCCAGTCGGCTTGGCATCGATGACAAGTGGCCATGCCCTTCGTAATAGAGTAAGTTATGAGTGAACAGCACCCGGTTTAGATCTTCAGCCTGTCAGCTTCGAAGCAAGCTCGCTTCCTTGGCGTAAAGGAATGATGTTCTCGGTACGCGCAAATTAGACACCTTGGCGTGATACAAGGCACCGGGGCAGCAAACTTTTGGCTAACAATACGCCCGTTGAATAGCGTGAACCGTATGGCAACGAAGAACTCTGCAATAGTTACATCTTTGGTGCGGTACATCTTCAAATACTGTCGAGGGACCCAAATTTCGAGGCTGAATTAATCCTCTTCCACTTTGTATCTGCCATATCTCCTCCAGGGGACATATCTGCCGACTCCCACCAACATTAATATCCCTACCTGGGCAGCCTCCTCTTATCCTGCATCGCTGAGTACACAAGGCACTTTCACACAGCGTATTCGCGGGAGGTCCCCATTCCTGAATCAAGCACGGACGCTCTTCTATCACGACAATGGTGGACAGGGAGCTGTGGCGCCTTCAGTCATCCGGTAGAGTTTCCGAAATATAGTAAGTTTGTGAGCTGCCGTCGCCACGAATGAATAGTTCCATCTTCATCTATATTTATAATTACTATGCTATCATCGACTTTTCCGCAGGCATCAGAGCTGACGAGTGGCTGAACAGGGGTCCGGTCTTTAGTGACGGAGAGTACACCTACCCGCCCATTGCTTTTGCTCTTTACGAGCCACACCAGATTCCCGTTACTCTGACCCTCCTGCAGCCGCTGTGAACGGAGCAGAACCTGACATACTCTCTCTCTGATAAGCAAGCCCCTTCCTCGCCGCCAGGCATTTCTTGCCGCATTCAATTCTGTTCACGTCGCTTGCGCTCCCTTTGCTTATAACTCCTCTCCTTTCGTGCTGCTAGATTTTTCAATCACACCCAGAACCCCTGCTGCGGGTCCGTAGTCTTTTTCTGCTCCGATATCTGGCTAGCCAAGTTTCATATCAATGACGTGAACGAAGGCCGAATGGCGATACTCGGGTTCGCCGACGTAATCATTCGTCACTCGACTTGGACAATAAGTTAACCGAACGTCATTTTTCCAGGTCTTGTCCTGGAGGTTCGGCGCCTGCCAGCATGTTCCCTTGACTGATTTCGAGCATGCGCAACTTGGCGCGAGATCGTCACCTCGCTATTCTCTTCTCTGCACCTACGGGGTCTCCAAAGCGATTGCTACCCACAACGAGCCAAGTTAAATATCAGCAGCCTTGCACCGTGTTTTCATGAGCACTTTATCCGACCTGTTTTATTTGAATCGACAGTGGATTCGGTTCAAAGACCATTGTCAACTACATTTGCCGCGGAGATGAAGTTGCTTCGTCATCATTCATAGGATATGTTCTCTGCATCGACCTGCGGCGCTGATAAGAAGCATAGCTAGTCCAGCTAACGTACTGCTGCGTAGCCAGCAGACTCATGAAAAGTATTTACAATATCCAGTTAGGTTACCTAACTTTATGCGCTATCGGCGTTGTGTAACAGCCACACCGTCCAATTTCTTTGTTGCATCGGGGCACGACTTCTCTCCAAAGACGCATGGCATCTGAACCCGTCTGAGAAACCGATCTCGCGCGGAAGCGACCGAATCTTAGGTATCTTCATCCTGCATGGCTTTTCCCAAAGCTCCGGGGTTTCTAGGCACGAACCGGGCACGGTACCGCTTTGGCATTGCCACCAAGCTGGTGGGATCCGCATTGCCTCGTATCGGGTGGCAGTCAACCTGGTCATGCTTCTCGATGCGGAAGCTGTTGAATAGCCTCATATAAAGGAGATAGAGTTCCCTGTTGGCCAACAACGACCCAGCGCACATGCGGTAGCCAACGCCATATGTGAATAGAGGGCGTCGGGTAGCTCCAGCCATCGTTCAGGACGGAAGACCTCAGGATCGGACCATACGTTGGGGTCTTTGCGCATTAGCTCGTTCCAGCCTGGGCAGGGGGCTTGATTCTCGACTCACCCATATTGCAAGCCCAAGCGTTGAGGAAAATCACCGACCCCTGAGGGATCGTGAGACCCTCGTAGACAACGGTCTTCACGGATGCCCGCGGCAGGGCAAGGCGCAGGACGGTAAAGTATCGCAGCGATTCACGTACAAGGGCAACAATGTATTGGCATTTCTGGTCGTCGGCAGATTCACACATTGGCTGGCTGTCGTCGTAAAATTTGCGTATCTCCGACACGGCCTTTTCTTGGATTTCGGGGTGCTGAGAGAGAAAGGCCATGAACCAGGCGACCTGTGTGGTCACGGTGTCAAGACCGCCAGAAAGCATCGTCAAGCTGATGGAAGTGAGTTCATCCTTGTTCAGCCTTGCCTGCTTGTCCATTATGACGTTGGCCTGGATACAAGGGCTGTAGCTGCCGTTGGCGATGCGATCATCCAGTCCCTTGTTGAGGGCGGACAGGTACGCGTCGCGCCGGCTGCGCATCTCCTTGGCCTTGGCCGAGTGAAGATTAACGGGGTTCAGGCGCAAAATAGGGATGAAATCCTGGAGGTTGCCCGTTGTAGACCGAAAGCGGCTAATCTCCTCCTCGACATGGGTAATCTCGTCGAAGAGGTCATCTTTTTGGCTCTTCAACCGGGTTCCCCAGTTCAAGGTCAGGGCAAGGGAGAGGGACAGGCGCTGGATCATGGGCATTGGGTCGGTCGGGGCTGTTCCGGCCTCTCCATAGGTGTACAGCTCCTTGATAAAATCGCGGGTCTCGACGTCAAGGTGCGAAACGTACGTCTGCACCGAAGGCTTGTTGAGTGCCGAGGCGGCGCCCTTGCGGCGACGCTTCAGCGAGTCGCTATAGGGTGACGTTCCAATGGTTGTACCGGCCGTATCAGAGAGAATCTAGGCAAAGCCGTTAGTGTGCCATAATTTTGAGAGGTAACGATGCCGGGGATTTGGTGCGTGCCTTATGAAAGGTGTAAAATTCGGGCCTCGAGCTCATGGCCTGGGCATTCTGGCCAAAGATGGCCTTGGCCGCCGCGGCCGAGTTGATGACGACGACCGGGACATTTCCCAGCTGGATCTGATAGACATCGCCGAACGAGCGCGCCCAGTCTCGATACTTTTCGGCAGCGTTGACGCGAATGTCCCAGAGGTTCCCAATCAAAGGCCACCCGGAGGGACCCTTCATGCCACTGATGCGGGCATTGTGCCGGACAAGCTCGTTGATGAAGAGGTATATGAGGGGGGCCACAACAAAGGTGACCAGAACCGATTGCCCTGTATTGTAAAGGAGCTGGTCCTTGAGGGAAAGGAGGAGGTGTGCTATGGTCATGAGAGGCAACGTGCAGGTGATGAATGCGAGTGTTGGGGAAGACGGCTTCGGACTGGGGCTGAACAGGCCTGTCTTCAGTCCCATGGCCTCTTTATCTACCCGCCTCTGCCAAGTTTCAAGCAATGTAGACTGCGAACATGACTCTAGCAATAGGCCGGGGGCCACCATGCAGTAACCAGTGATACAATGATGCAGCAATGGATCCACCACAGGGACCTCAATTGCGGGGAATACAGATGATAGGCGGCGGTGGCTACAGACGGCACAAGTTTTCATACCGGCAGCCCTCGGAATGTCGGAACGCGCGGCTGACGGGTCCGAGCAAGGGTCGGGGGAGCGAGTCATGTCCTGCATTCTGTGAGCCATGCAATACTTGTACAGTAAACGCCCACATCCGTAAGTAATATCCCATTCTTCCGCGTGAACGCCAGAGCCCATACGCCAGCCGCCCTCTCGGAACCGCTGCTTGGAAACGTGGTGTCGATATTCCGCCCCCACCTCTTCCCTGCCTAGTGAACCTCACCCCGAGGACTGACATGGAGCCGAGGGCCATGGATGATGACGCTTCAGCGACTGGCGAGGCCGGGCCCAGGCCGCCCAAGCGACAATCCCTGGGGACAGAAGGCCCACGGCGACCAAAGCGTGGCAAGTACACACCGGTAGCATGGTAGGCAAGACGCCCCTTTGCCAGTGAAGAATGCAGACAGAAGGGCTCATAGACATCATGTGCTGCCAGTGACGAGTGCAAGAAGAGAAAGCTCAAGTGCATCCCGGCTGGCGATGGGGGCTGCGAGCGCTGCATCGCCGGCGGGCTGGCATGCGCCTACGCGTCGGGGCCGCCGCCGGCCACCAAACAACGGCATCAGAGGTCCGTCCCGTCCCGCCGATGGCATCGGTATGCATAGCCAGGCTGACATTCTATTCTCTCGGCTACAGCGACCAGGTTCGGTCTCTGAGCGATGAAATGGCTCAACTCCGCCAGCAGGTTGCCGACTTGGTGGGCACTGTCAAGCAGCTCAAAGACCATTCGCCGCGTCCCGCCTCCATGGCGCTGCAGTCGCCGGACACGACCATTGTCCAGTCTCCCTCGACTGCCCAGAAGGAAGCTGCGCCGAAGCAGCCACAGTTCGTCGGGCCCACCAGACCGTCCTTTGGCCTCCTGGTGGGCGAACGATCCTTGACGCGCATGGGCATTCCGACCTTCGAGTCCCCCCCTCCGAGCGGCGCCCAGTCTCCGGCCGAACCCCTCCGGGAGATAACGTCCGAGGCCGAGTTCTGGCATCACTGCACACCGGGCGAGATGGCAAGGCTACTTGCCGTCTTCGAGGAGGAGGTCGAGTCCGTATACCCTTTTATCGACATTGTCGAGCTCGCGTCTCGGGCACAGCAAATCCTCGACTTTATCCGAAGCGGCAAGTCGACAAGCGGCGAAGTACGAGAGGAAATGCAGCTCCCCGTGAGCGCCAGAGATGTTGAAATGGCCAAGGTTGCCATAGCCACCGCCCTGGCCGTTGAGGCGCACGGCAAAAGCAAGTTGAGTGCCACAATAGCCGAGACCGTAGAGCGGAATGTATCAAGGATCTCGAGTCCCCAGGTCGAGCTCAAGGAGATCCAGCTCCTGACTATGCTGGTATGCTTTCCCCCTTCGCCGAGTTGGTCACCTCAACATGACCCCGACTGACCCTCCATACGCAGAGCATTTACTACTTCCACTGCGACGACGAGCTACTTGCGTGGCGCACCATTGGCATTGCTGCCCGCGAGGCTCTAGAGATGGGTCTGCATCGCCGAAAGAGCTTGTTTGACAACTTCAGGACCCGGACACTCGTCGCCTGGCTACACGCGTCTTTTGGTGCGTCTACGTGCTGGATCGCCGATGGAGCTTTGGGACGAGCCTATCCTTTGCGCTCTCAGACCGCGATATAGATCCCGGTCTCCCTGAACCGGTGAGCCGAGCACTACCTCGAATCTGCAACGCGATTACACTAACGGGCCCCCAATGACTAGGATTCCGATTTCTGCTACCTCAAGTGCATGGTAGGCTACGGTCGGCTCTGCTCCAAGCTCTGGGACGCTATTCCGCCACTGGGTTCCGCCTCTCAGTCTATCCCTGAGGAGACAGTTCATGCCTTGGACCTGAGCACGCAAGACTGGCTCGAGTCCATTCCCTCCCATCTCCGACTCCGACACCCGCGCCTCGGACTCGCGGCACGGACCCAGCCTCGCGTCTTGCACCGGCTCCGGGCCTTGCTCTACCTGCGCGGAAATCACACGCGCATCTCCGTCTACCAGCATTATCTCTTCAACACAACCAGCATCACGGCGAACCTACGAAGCGCATGGCTGGTGGTCAACATTGCGCTGGATAGCGTGCAAATCCTGGTACACTTGAACGCAACCACGGACATCTACTCGCGGCAGCAAAACGCCTTCAACTACTTTTTGGTCAGCGCCATGGCGGTGATTTTCCTCGCAGTATGTCATGCGCCCAACATATTCACAGAGCCCTGTAGGAAGGCTTTTCTAGACGCGGTTGATCTCGTCCGGGGCTTCTCGCGCCACAGCGTCGTGAGCCGGAGGCTGTGGAAAAGCATCCGCGGCCTGCTGCCGCGCTTGAGGAGCCTTGGTCTCCAGAGCTCAGACGGTTCGTGTACCAGCAACGATATGGGGCCTGCGAGGGGTAGCCCTTCGCTGTCGGGAGGTGAGGCACCAGGCGTGTCTGAATTCCGAGAGGCGCTGCAGGATCCGATGAGGACGGACAATGGCAGCAGTCTTTGGGATGCGCAGACCACCAGTGACATAATACCCGAGACTGAGATGAGCAACTCGGTCCCGGACATGTTTCAAATGAGAAATGATCTTTTGGACATTTTCGATGCCCTCGGACAGGGCCAGCACTTTCCAGGAGAGTTTGGTGCTCACTTCTATGGTCCCGATGACACGGATTTGTTGAATGGAAGGGGAGGGGAGATTTCTCGACGACTTCAGGGATTGATATGAGTTTGTCATAGACTTGAAGCAACGCAAAGTTAATGGAGAGCTAGTATATCTTTGTGTAAAGGCTCTGTGTATGAAGGCTGTGCAGAGCAGAGGCCGGTGCCAGCTAAAGCTCTGCATTTGGTCTATAAACGTTTCCTATATACTTGATTGACTAGCCCGAGAGCTCATTTTCGAAGAAGACCATCATGGCGCCCTGGTGCACCGACTTTGCGACAGCTTTCAGCTCTGCGTGGGCCGCACACTCATTGTCGTAGTAGGTCATGTCGTCTACAGAGCGAAAGACAGAAATCACTGCCAACGTGAAGCCCTGCGCCCGTTGATCAGGCTTTGCCTTCCCCGCCGTGACTGAAAGCAGGTAGGGTTTCCCGTCCTGGGTGAAGCCGCGTTAACAATTGTAGGCACGCTAAATTGTGAGTCTTATACTGGGCCGGCACGCGGGCCAGACTGACCTTGACGGCCTTGGTCGGCATCTGCTTGTACATCTGCAGCAGGCGTTCTTGATCCTCGTTGCCGGGGACTTTGAAGAGGGTCACTCGATGGATTGGTGAAATCATCTTTCCTGGCTCCTGCTACTTTCCGTGGAAACAAGTCCAAGAATAATTCGATTGCAACACGGCTGGCGGGGATCGTGGATGAGTTTTTGGAGGCGTTTCGATCAGGGTATGTTGAACGTCTATGGATAAATCTCTCACCACGGCCTTTTTACGTCGTGAACGGAATCTCGGAATCAGAACGAGCAAGGCCATGTAGCACCGGATACTGCCTCTAGACTACAGATTCTCTGTTTATTCGACGACGGAGTCGACGAATTGTGTCTACAAACTGTGCTACAGCTGCTGCCGCTTGCCCTGAAACGGGACCCAAGCGGTCGCTAGAAGGCACGGCCAAAGCGCAGCCAATGCGTAAACCTGGAGTGTTCCGAATTTCCGTCGTTGGCTATTTACGTGACATACGTCCCGAGCCTGCGTCAGCCTAGAGCGTGATGCAAATCACCACCAGGGATCGCGGAATTCGGAACTGCCCTTTGCGTTTCGTTTCAGTCCAAATACGGCAGCAACCCAGCATTAAACCCTTGAACCCTCCACCCGCAAGGCCTCGCCTGGGTTCCCCGAGTTCCAAATGCTAATGGTTTGCGCTATCGAATCGCTTCAGGTCTGGTTTCAGACGCCATCCACGTTTCTGCGGCGGCTCTGCTCATCGAGGCCGGAGCTCTGCTCGGACTGTAAACCGAGGTATCAATTTGCCAACAGGTCAACTTGACTCGAAGGTCAGCCTGCCTTATATATCCATGCTTAGTGGAAGTTCGCTTCAGTCCCGCTTTTCGTGGCCATCGTATATCATTGAATTCCTCCCAAACGTTGAAGGTGACATTTGTTTGCCGGAAAGCTTTATCCTGCCCTTCTATATTCACTCGACCGTACGTCTACAGGCCTCGAAGCAGCTAAATGGCAGAAGCAGTTCTTGTTGGCGCTGGCGGACGCCAGGTCACTGGTAAGATCATTGATGAACCGAATTCGCCGCCCCCGGTCCCGACTCCTCTTCAAGGCACTCATGAAAGTTGCCTCTAGTCCCCACCGGCCTTTTCATCGACAACAGCTTTTCCCCGGCCACGCGCGGCGAGACGATAGACTTGGAAAATCCAGCCACCGGCAAGTTTCTCGCAAAGGTAGCCGCGGCCCAGGTCGAGGACGTAGATCGTGCGGTGTCCTCTTCTGCGGATGCCTTCAAGTCCACATGGCGCTTCGTCACGCCTGACAAGTCGCGATCGCTCCTCAACAAGCTGGCCGACCTCCTTGAGCGCGATGCCGAGGACTTGGCGTCGATCGAGGCACTTGATGCCGGCATGTTATACCGTGGGTCACTGACCATGAGTATACCGCAAGCCGCCGAGACCTGCCGCTACTATGCCGGGTGGGTTGGCAAGCTTGAAGGTCGATCCATGAGTATTGCCGAGGGTATGGCATATACACGGCGGGAACCCATTGGCGTCTGCGCTGCCATTGTGCCCTGGAACGCTCCTCTGTAAGACGGCACCACTATTTCGAGTCCTTGGCAGCCGTTGATGCCGATTTGCTGACGCTTGTCATTTACCCATGAGCAAGCATGATCACAATGTGGAAGCTGGCCCCGGCTATAGCAGCGGGCAACACAGTCATCGTCAAGACCCCCGAAATCGCCCCCCTATATGCTCAGAAGCTCGCACAGCTCATCAGAGAGGCGGGGTTTCCCCCGGGCGTCGTCAACATAGTCTGCGGTCTTGGTCAAGTGGCCGGCCAAGCCCAGGCCACATGTTGGTGCGCAAAATCTCCTTTACGGGAAGCACCGCGGTCGGCAGGAGGATTTTGGAAAGCTCGGCGCGAACCAATTTGAAGAAAGTCACCGTGGAGCTTGGGGGCAAAGGTCCTAGCATTGTGTTTGCCGATGCATCCTGGGAAAACGCGCTGCTTCATACAACGATGGGCATCACGGTCCACAACGGGCAAATATGCGCCGCTGGGAGCCGCATTTACGTGCAAGACGAAATCTATGATCGATACGTCGCGGAATTCTCGGCCCGCACCAAGGACTCGGTCGCTGGAGACCCCTTGCTGGACAGCACCACCAAGGGTCCCTTGGTCAGCGCCGGCCAGAAATCGCGAGTCACGGGCTACATCCAGACGGCATTGCAGGAGGGAAATAAGCTACTTCATGGCGCCGACTCATATTCAATCCCTTCTGGAGGACATTTTGTTTCAAACACGGCTTTCGTGGATGTGCCTCCCGTTGCTACCATCATGCGCGAAGAGGTCTTTGGTCCAGTGGCCAGCATTGCCAGGTTCAAGACTGAGGAAGAAGTTGTTGGTCTGGCAAACGACACAAACTACGGGCTGTCTGCGGCGGTCTTCACAGATGACATCAACAAGGCAATGCGCGTGAGCGACGCCATCGAATGCGGCCAGGTGACTGTGAACATGTGGGGAACGATCAATTCGAATACCCCCTTTGGAGGCTTCAAGGAGAGTGGGTTCGGTCGGGACCTGGGCCAAGAGGCGCTGGAGGAATGGACTCAAGTCAAGTGCGTCAAGTTCAGCATTGTACATAAGCTCTGAGAGAATATAATGCGGTGTGCGAGCGCAACCTGAACGCTTGTCCCGCGTCTCATTCCGATCGGACAAGCGTCCTACCATATTCTAAACGTGTGGTGCTTAGGGCTCTCGCTGCCATTGTTCCTTTCCCGTAGGGTGAGCCGTAGACCGCTAACGCTACAGCTTGGAGTGAAGAACAGGTGCAATGTCTTCTACGCAGCGAGGTACATAGAAACCTCCCTTGCTGGGCCTAACAAAGGCCCAATGATCTCTTGTTTTAGTACACCTGGACTATTATTTGATGAAGAGGATTCATGAGAGCGGAGAGAAGAAGGGATTTCTTTTTGAGAGTTCATCTTCGTCTGTCTATTCTGCTGTTGAGCCTAGCCGTAATGACATCGCTACATGTATGCGTTCGGGAGCCTTTACAGTCGCGACTTCTCGCCTGGTTTCTTGGACAAGCCTTTATCCGCGCAGCATCTGTCAAGCACCCTCTTAGAGCCAATGTCGGCGCTTGAGGGTACGTCGAGTGCTGGGTTCTCGGTGAAGAAATCTGACGGCGTAATGTCCACCTGCAGCATCTCTACAGGCCTGGATGTCGCGAACAATAATATTAGCTTGGGCGATTTCTTAGCGGATAAATCAAAGCTCACATGACCGGCCAGTCCTCAACTCGAGGGTTATGTGTGAGGCCAAAGACGCTCCAGACCACGATATCCTCGTCCAAAATGTCTTCCTTCCGTGCCGCGGCATCGGCCACGCCGCCGATTTCGCGACTGCTTTGAAGAGTGTATCGACCTCCGGCATACAACTCGTCGTCCTTGTACTTAGTCACCCATATGTGATGCTGGGCGAAGAGTGCGCGCTGGGCCTGGACACTATTGGGATCCGCCAGCAACAGCTGAGTTGGCGGCGTAGTAACCTTGTAGCCAACCGGCTTGCCACTGACGGGGTTCCGCTTTGACAGGTTCTGGACTTTGAAGACGCGATTGTTAAAGGGTGCGAGGTCGACTCCCACAGATGTCGTGATGGGCGTCTGGCGGACCTCGTAGTAGTTTCCGTTGGGGTTGGTGCGCTTGTCCATGCCATTGGGCAAGCTCTCCTCCTGCACCAGCGTGTTTCGATGTCCGTCGATGGCGGGATCGATTCGAACGCAAAAGATGTGCTGGTGGTTCTGCGCCAGGGCTCCGGGGCTGACCACATTGCCCCAGGGAGCAGTCTTGCCGGCGTCGATGTTGACGACGGAGACGATTCCCGTTGCCCGGGCCTCGACTGCGATTCCGGCTGCCTGGTCAAACTTGAAAGCAAAAATGTACTCGTAGTTGGCGAGCGTGATGATGAACTGTACGACGAGCTCGCGGCGACGCGTCACCACGGCTCGCCCGGTCCGCCAGTTGGTGTGCTTCCAGTTGATGCCATTGTCCTGCTCGTGTAGGCAAACGACATTTTTGGTGACTTCGGCCGAGCCGTCTGCTTTCGTCAAGACGCCGTCAAAGTACTGTCATGGTTGTGTTAGCGTCTCGTTTCGGTTACCGCCTCTCTTCAAAGCTATCCAATGGCCCAATCACCTTTATGACGCCCAAGCAGTCACACCCGAGGGTGAGATTGTTCACTGCGTGCCCGAGGCCGCCGTCACCGAAGTCAAAAGCCTGCTTACGATGGAAAGGGGCCCTTGGGTCGGCGTATGGCACCGTCTGCACAACAAGGCCTCCGTCAGTCGCAGCTCGCCGCCTCAACGAGGACAGGCGCTTACCATGTCGCTGATGCTCAGTCGATAGAGCACATTGCGGCCGTCGTAGCGAATGTCGTGCAAGACTGCACCTTCGCGTGGGTTGAATGTGACCCTCATGCGCCACTTCTGCCACTCGATGAGATTGGGGTCCGAGATGGTGAAGCTTGGCCCTTCCGGCTGCTGCACCGTTAGCGGCGAGGTCCTTCCTCATGCCTGACGGCAGCAGCTCTGGAACATATTCGGCCGAACGGCAGTGATCGAGGATGGCTGGCTCGTGAGTCCGCCCGCTCAATGCATCATCTTTGCCGCCCGTGGCTGGCTCGTCAATGCGCACTATCTCATTCTTCCTCGCGTCCATGATGGGTATCAAGGGAATGGGAAATGCGTAAAAGTTAGAGTCCGGGTTGCCGCTGGCTGCGTGCCTCCCAAAGCAAAGGCCCTGGAAGAAGCGAGTCGCCATCGGCGTCGTCGGGCGCACCGTAAGGCCATGGCTCAACGACGAGCTCGAAGCCGGGAGGCAGCTGGATAGCCTTGAGCTTCTCTTGGAAGAGGGAAGAAGTTTTCACACATTCTACCAGCTTCTCAAACTCGAATCTGTGCCGCGCGAATGGTAAGCATCCGATCTCTCTTGACACTGAGCGCTACGCACGTACACGGTCAATCCTGCGTGATGCTCAGGTCCAATGATTTGGTGGCTGATGCGTTTGGCTTTTAGGAGGTCAATGACGGACTCGTGATATTCTGCCGCCTTAGATCCGCCAATGACGTCGTATCGGACCTGCGCCAGCCGTGCTGGACGTGGGGTATCTGATGTGATTCTGTCGGCATGCTCCAGCTCTAGAAATTCTTTTACTTCAGCTTTAGGCGGCTCAAGCAAGAAAGTGGCGCGGAAATCGATAACGGTCCCAGGGTGCAGCTTGAGCACCAGGTCTCGAGCCCGATTTGTTTCGTGGATCGAGAGGCCGGAAAGGGGGTGGGGAAAGGAGGTGACCATGACGGAAAGCAGGATGAATGGCAGTCCTATCCAAAAAAGCGTCAAATTCACGATATATTGGCGGCAAGAGACTCTGGCCAAAGAACAATCGCGGATCAGTACTTGTAGAAGTCCAGGAAGAGTTCTTGCTAGTAGAAGCACCCACCCGTATGATATACTCTTTGTGAATGGTGGGTGCACTGGTAGGTTGAACTCTGTATTGCGGCTCATCCGACGCCAGAGGCGGGCGAGGTCGGGTCCGGGAGCCGCGGACACGCGCTCAATTCCATGTCTTTGCCCGCTTCTGGCTCATCAACTACAATGCTCAGCAGGGCTCGAAACGGCTGGTGAATAGAAATGACAGGGATGGAGCCAGCACAAGCACATTCGCTGCGGCACAGACTCACGGAAGCGGAATTGTATCCGAAAACAGGCGCCACAAGTCTAAGCTGATGAAAAGAGAGCTAGTGCTTCACAATCGGAATTGATGTTCCTACTAACCCCGAAGAGCTACAATGCGACATGTAGGGACAGCAGATCAGGGATTGGAACTCTTGCACCCCGAAGTTTCCGTATCAGAACTTAGTCCTTTATCCAGAGAGCGTCTTCTACGCTCTAAACGGCTTTTAAATAAACCAGTGCTTATATTACCGCCCCTCTATAAGAGAAATAGCTAGCTATCGATACTAATAAGGATACCTTAATATTAACTACCTATATAGACTAGGCTAAATATAGTAGAAAGACGCTATCGACTACCTTTTATACTATCCTATACTTTAAGTAGTAAGCGAAGTAAGTAACGAGTAAGGAGATCGGAAAAAAGAAGGCTAATAGCCGCTACCTATATTATAGCTCGTCTATATACTTTATATTAAAGTACCCCTTCTTTTAGCTAAGCGGCCTATTATAGTTTAAGTAATAAAAATAAAACCGCTCTTTACCTTAGATAATAAAGAGGACTCCGCTCTTTTAGGCCTAAAGGAAAAAGAGTAGCTTTAGAGTAA
The DNA here is from genome assembly GCF_020360975.1 of Hirsutella rhossiliensis. Classification (NCBI taxonomy): domain Eukaryota; kingdom Fungi; phylum Ascomycota; class Sordariomycetes; order Hypocreales; family Ophiocordycipitaceae; genus Hirsutella; species Hirsutella rhossiliensis. The sequence goes on along the minus strand of NW_025408683.1, from coordinate 1,519,960 downwards.
AGATAAGCTTTAAAGCCCTAATTACTAATATTAGTAAAAGAGAAAAAAAAAATTTCTACTTATATAGAAAAGAAGCTTACTTTAATATAGGTTATAATTAATAACTCCTTACCTATCGCCGCCTTTATAGATAAGGGCTATTAGTACTATACTATAGTTAATAAGGCGCTTATATAAGAGATATAAGTACTAGTAAAATAGATTACTATAAGGTAAGTAAAGGACGCCTTAAGTATAATAAAAGGTATAAAGATTAAGGGTATTATATAGTTAGCTATAGAGGTTAATAGCTATTATAAGCTTATTATAGCTTATATAATCCTTTAACTAGAGTTTCCCTTAATCCTTAGGATACCTTAGTTATTATATATAAAGTTATACTTAATTTTATACTAAAAAAAAGCTATAGTTTAAGCCTATATAATAGTAGGTCTACTATAATAATAGTTTTATAAGTATAAGACGAAGTATATAAGCGTTATACTTATAAGGGCTTTTGCCTTATATAGGCCTAAACGAGAGTCTAGGCTAAGTCTATATATAAGCGGCCTCCGCGCCTATATAGGCTAGGCCTATACTTCTCTTCCTTTTCCCCCTTATAGATTATTAACCTTCTTTTAATAGACTATACCTAAGCCTATGCCTCTACCTACTCTATAATAGTATAATCTACCCTTTATTTTACCCTCTCTATATCCCTATATATAGAATAGCTATTTTTAGCTGCCTTTAAAGCTAACGTTTAATTACCTAGTCTAGTTAAACCGCCTACGCCGGTATATATATATACGAAATATCTATACTTCTATAGTAGTAAAATTAAAGCGAACGTAATACTTAGTTTACCTAGGCAATTAAGAGCCTCTTATAATAGTAGGGCTCCGTACGACTAAGAGCGGTACTACTATACCTTAGTAAGTTCAATAGCTCCTTTATAGAGCTCGAGCTATAGCTACTTAATATAAAAGCGAAGCTCTATACTAATAGCGCTATAATAAGGGATATCCGCGCTTAATTTAACTATTTTTACGCGAGCCTATCCCTATACCTATAAAGGCATCTCTTACTATTTACGTATACTAATATAAATAGACTAGTTAACCTCCTTATAGAGCTTTATACTAATTATAGTAAACCTAATATAGCTAAGTTAGTAGGCTAAGAGCTTATAATGCTTTATTAAAAGCGGAGTAAAGCTATTCTAGCTTACCTTATATAGTTTAAAGAGGTGCTTTATTAAGTAGATATTATAAGAGTCTTTAACTATTATAGGTTATAAGCTTAGGCTATAGCCTAAGCTATATAGTTATATATAAAGGGCCGGATCCTATACGTATATATATAGGCTAGCCGCGTATAGGAGAGCTCTATATAGCTTATTAATATTATCCTATAAACGGTACCTATGCCTATGCCTTTGCCTACTTTATAATAGTATAAGCTATTAACTAATAGATCTAATAGATATCTCTCTAAAGAGGGCGCCTCCCCTTTAAGGAAGTACTCTACCCCTCCTTAAACGGATAGGAAGTATCGTAGCTATCCTAAAAGCGATTAAAAGCGCGACGGCTAGCGAGAAGGATAAGGTTCTATCTACCTTCCCCTCCTTTACTTCTTCTTTCTTAAAGCGTATAGAGTCGTTTATCGACGCTATACTAAGTATAGCTAATAACGGCTCCGCCGCTACCGCTACTCCTACCCGCGCCTTTATAACTATACCTACTACCGCCGCCTCTACCTCTACTATACTAGCCGCCCTTACGTTGCCCTTCTAGGTAACGACGCCGTCCCCGCCGCCGGCCGTAACGCCTAGCCCCTCTACCCCCGCCTCCGCTACTACTACCCCCGTAAGTCCGCTACCTAGCGAGCGTAGTAGCTATTTTCCGCTAACTTCTTAAAGTATAAACGCTAAGTATAGGCCGGAGCCGCCCGCGCGGCCCCCTATATACGGTGCGCGTCGTAGGAGCTCCCCTATACCGACTAAGTCGGGCGCCGCCGTAGCGGTAGTTATTACTAGTGCGCGCGTGCCGGCCGCGCCTATAAGGCGGCGCCTCCCGTCCTACTCGCTATAGCGTCGGCTTAGAAGGCCGGCGCGCACGGGTAGGTATAGGGGGCTGCTAAGAAGCGCCTTACCGCCGCCGCCGCCGCCTACCGTAATCTCCGCGCCCTCGAGCGCTAGGGCCTCGTCCTTAAGTAAGTTCCTTTTATCTAGCTCTTTTACTTCCGCTGCTAACTCTCCCGGTACTAGGGATACTACCTCCGTCGCCTTATCGGCGGTCCCTTAGCCGTGCCCGCCGCCGCCCCGCCGCTGCTACTAGCCGGGCCCCTCGCCCCGGAGCCCCTAGAGCCGCCGCTGCGCTAACTAGCTCGCGGGCCAGAGGGCCGCCTAAGCGCCTTAGAGAGCGCCGCCGCCGCTAATAAGGTAGAGGAGGACGACGAGGATAAGGATAAGGACGACGATAAGGACGAGGAGTAGGTCTAGGTAGTCTAAGGGCTTCGCCCTAAAATAAACGCTATTTTTATCTCCGCTTATATAATTACGCTCGCGTTATCGTAACTACCTACTCTACTTTACCTACTTCGTAGTCTTAGCCTAGGCTACTATCGGTAGTCCGCTAGTCTATCGTTCTTATCTACCGTTTTAAATAAGGCTTTAAACTTATCGAGGGCTATAGTTCCCGTAAACTTATATATAGGTTCCTATATAAGGTCGAGATACCCGCGCTACTTAATAAGGACCTCCTAGCGTTTCCCTCTACCGACCTTTCTCTAGCGCGCGGCCTATATCTCTTTAACCTCGAACTCGTCCTCTCCCTCTACCTTAATTACGGGCGGTTAAGCGTCCGCTACTTCTTATCTAGGTAGTAGGTTAAAGGAGGCTCTATAAAGGAGGTCTACGTTAATCTTATTATAGACCCCTATTAGGAGACTATTAAGCTTTATAACCTACGGGCTAATAACCCTCTATACCGTAAACTTTATATATAGCTAGTTAAGCTTCTTTTTTAGTCGTGCCGACCTATAGTTATAGAGGTCTAGCTATACCTTATCTCCTACCGCGAACCTATCTACTAGGGCCCTAGTCTTATTAGCGTGCCGCTCTTAATCTTACGCCGCGGCGGCTATCGTAGATTAGTAATAATCTATAGTCTCTTATAGCTTTCGTATAAACGTAGAAGCGCGGCCCTCCGGTAATAAATTACTATACTACTCCGCTACTACGTCTACGGTAAAGGGAACTAATAAGGGTAGTTCGAAGCTATACGTTATAAAGAAAGGGGCTATCTTAATAAAGGTATATAGTTTACTATTTAACGTAAGTTAGGCCGCGGGGAGCTACCGGTCTTAGTCTACTTAGTTACGGGCTACGATAGCCTATAGGTAAGCCTACGCCTCTTAGTTAACCCTCTTAGGCCCTCCGTCGGTCTATAGGTAATATGCCGTGCTAAGTAGCTACGTAATCTAAAGTAGCTAGTATAAGTACTACTAAAAGCGGCTAGTCTAATTCGATCCTTTATCGCTTATAATAAAAGCTAGCTAGCTATATAAGCGGGCCTAGTACTATAGGAAGCGCTCTATATAGGACTCTATATCTATAGAGGGTATTAGCTCTAATACTATAGACTTACTAAGTCGGTCCTTAATTACCTATAAATAGCGGTTGCCGCCCTTTATAAGTAGGAGGTCCGTTATAAAGTCTATCTATATATATATATAGAACTAGTCGGGCACTAGAAGCTACTTAAGCAGCCCTTTAAGCTACGCCCTCTAGATCTTTATATAGCTATAGATATTATAGTTATAGAGGAAGCGACGAACGTAGTACTATAAGAGGGGCTAGTAAAAGTCCCTTATAAGGCCTACTACTATGCCCTATTTGCCTAGGTAACCTATAACGCTAGAGTTATAGATAAGTTAGACTAGCCTCCCTTAGAGCTCGTTCCGTTCGTCTAGCTCCGGCGGTCCCTCCTTCTCCTTAGCTTCTATAGTATACGGTGCGCCCGGTACCTATAGTCTCCCCCGTTAGCGTAGATGCCCCCGTAGGTCGATATAGTAGTCGGCTACCTATACCTTTAGCTTTAGCTTTAGATCTAAGCGTCGAGCGCCGGACTTAATAGCGCGGCGCACGCCTTCGTAGGTACGGTCTAGAGCCGCTATCCTATCCTATAAGCGTTAAAGGGCCTTATCTTAGAACACTCTCGCTGCGCGCGCCCCCGGGCCGGTCTATCCCTCCTCGCCGGACCGAGGCAAGGGCGCAGGGGGAACCGCGTCTTCCTCTACTAAGGAAGCTCCTATATAAGTCCGTAGTGCTTCCTATAGGATAAGCTATAGATCCCGGGCCTCGATATCCGCTCCTATCGGCCGGTCCTAATCCTTTTAAGAAAGCGCGTCTAAGACCGCGGAGTCCCGCCTAAGGCGGTACTTAATCGAGAAGTTAAAGCGTAAGAGATACTCCGCCTAGCGGGCTTACCGCTCTAAGAGGTGCTAGCGAGTTATAAAGTACTTAAGGTTCCTATAGTCTATAAGAACCTCGAAGCTCTTATAGCTCCGGAGCTCCGCTTACTATTACTTAAGGTAGCTAATAATCGCTAGTATCTCCTTATCGTAAATAGCGTAATTCCGCTCCGCTAGGGTTAGCTTATAGGAGTAGAACGCTACCGGTTACTTCTACCCGTCTACCTCCTAAGAGAGCGTTCCTCTAAGTGCCTAGTTGCTATAGTCCGCTTTAACTAACGTAGACCGGTCGAAGTCTTACTAGAGTAGTACCGGGGCTTAAGAGAATAGGTCCTTAAGCGTATAGAACGCTCCTTCCTATACGGGCCCCTAGCGAAAGGCGGTCCGCTTCCTAGTAATCTCGTTTAGGGGCATTATAATATAGGAGAAGCCCTTAATAAATATCCTATAATAGTTCGTGAACTTAAGGAAGCTCTATATACCTATCTACGTAGTTAGGGTAGCTTAGTCCCGAATCGCTTAGATCTTTATAGGGTCCGCCTATATACCTATGCTTATATAGATAATAAAGCCTAGGTACTTAACCCTCTTAACCCCGAATTCGCACTTATCTAGGTTAAGGTAGAGCCTATAAAGTTAGAGGCGCTCTAAGACCCTCCGTACTTTCTATATATAGTCCTTATAGGAGCCGCTTATATAGATAAGGATATTATCTATATATATAGAGGCGAACTCGTCGAGGAAGTCCTAAAGCACGTTATTAATATAACGCTAGAAGGTAGCGGGCGCTCCTAAGAGGCTAAAGGGCATTATAAGCTACTTAAATAAGCCGTAGTATATATAGAACGCTGTCTTCTACTCGTTACCCTCTAAGATCTATACCTTATAGAACGCTTATTTTATATCTAGCTTTATAAACTACTTCGCCTTTAAAAGGTTATAGAGCGTATCTAAGATTAAGGGCAAGGGGTAGCGGTCTAGCCTTATAATTACGTTTAAGGCCCTATAGTTATAATAGAACTATATCCCGCCCCTTAGTTTACGTATAAATAGGACTAGCGCTCTTACTTCGGAGCTACTTACTTAAATAAAACCCTTATCTAGGAGGTCCCTTAGCGTCTTCTTTAGCACTAGCAGCTCCGCGTATAATATACTATATAGCGGTCTAAACGGTACGGGCAGTTCCTGCCCCTTCTTATCGGTATAAAGTACGATCCTATAGTCTACCCCTAGCTTATATAGGTTAAGCTTATCCGCTTCCTAGGACTTAAATAGCGGTAGGAGGTCGTAAAAGCGCTCCGGTATCTATTACCGTAGCTTAGAGGGCGACTTTAGCTTCTTCGTCTAGAGGGCCTTATCAATATCCGCTAAGCTAACTACGTAGACCGCTGCGTTAGCCGCTGCCCGGCCTTGCCCCTGCTCTACCCGTCGCACGGTTCCTACGAAGATAGAGGCAAGGACTTCTTATACTAAGTATAAAGCTCGCACGCCTAGTCCTACGCCTATAGAACCGTCGTTATAGTAGACCTACCGTTATATAGGCCTAAACTATAGCTTCCTTTAGTATAGAACCGAGTATAACTCTATATATAATAACTAGGGTTTCCTAAGGATTAGGGGAAACTCTAGTTAGGGGATTATATAGGCTACGATAAGCTTATAGTAACTATTAACCTCTATAGCTAGCTACGTAATGCCTATAATTACCGTACCCTCTATCGCGCCTAAGGCGCCCTTTACTCGCTTTAGGGCGATCTTTTCTACTAGCACTTATATCTCTCGCGTAAGCGCCTCGTTAATTATAGCGTAGTACTAGTAGCCCTCGTTTATAAGGGCGGTAACGGGTAAGGAGTTATTAATTATAACTTATATTAAAGTAGGCTCCTCTTTTATATAGGCGGATAATTCTTCCTTCTCCTTTACTAGTGCTAGTAATTAAGGCTCTAGAGCCTATCTTTGCTCTAGAGCTACTCTTTTTCCTCTAGGCCTAGGGGGGCGGAGTCCTCCTTATCGTCTAAGGCGAGCAGCGGTTCTATCTTCGCTACTCGAACCGCTATAGGCCGCTTAGCTAAAAGGAAGGGGCATTTTAATATAAAGTATATAGATGCTCCGTAATATAGGCAGCGGCCGTTAGCCTTCCTCTTCTTAATTTCCTCGCTCGTTACCTACTTCGCCCGCTACTTAGAGTGCGGGGCGGTATAGGGGGTAGTTAACGGCGTCTTCTTACTACGTCTAGCCTAGTCCGTGCGGGTAGCCGATATTAGGGTATCCCCGTCTATGTCGATAGCCGGTTATTTATCTTATAGAGGGGCGGTAATCCCGTCGCCGCTATACGGCGTGCGCTTACGGAGCTTTTAAAAACGCGGCGTCTGCTTATAGCCCTAAGCTACCTTTATTAACCGGCTTATATACTCGCCGTAGTTAGTAGGCATAATTATAAGGATAAGTAGCTCCTATAGGGCCGGCGTAATCGAATTCCGTAGCTATATAAGCTTCGCGCTATCTTCCTATACCGTAGTCCCTACTACCTATAAGAGCGTCTCTTTAAAATTAGGAAGGAATTCGCTAAAGGTTTATCTATCTCTTTACTTAAGGGTCCGTAGCCTATCTTATGCCTTCTCCCGCTCTTATACGTTGCCGAACGTATATATAAGGTATTAGAAGAAGTCTTATAGGTCGCGTTTGCCCCTAGGGCCGCCCTTATCCTAGAATCCGGAGATCCGCCGTATCTAGGGCTCCGGTAGCGTATAAAGGAGCGAATACTACGCTATATCGCGATAGCTATTTAGGCCTTATTTCTCGTCGGTTATAAACTTCGTCTATAGCCGGCTAAGGAAGAAGTAAAAGGACTCCGGCTTACCGTCCTAAGTCGGCTAAGGGAGCGGCTTCCTCGTCGGTAGTATCGCCGCCGTAACCGGCGTTGCGGAGGTCGTAGGGGTTAAAGCCGGTCTCGTAGATAGCTCCCTTAGTATAGCGAGAACCTCGTCCTTCTCGCTAGCTATCGCGCTTCTAATCGCTTCTAAGATAGCTACGATACTTCCTATCCGTCTAGGGAGGGGCGGAGTGCTTCCTTAAGGGGGAGGCGCCCTCTCTAAAGAGATATCTATTAGATCTATTAATTAATAGCTTATACTATTACGGAGTAGGTAGAGGCGTGCGCGTAGGTGCCGTCTATAAGATAATATTAATAAGCTATATAGAGCTCTCCTATATACGGCTAGCCCGTATATATACGTACGGGATCCGGCCCTCCGCACGTAACTATATAGCTTAGGCTATAGCCTAAGCCTATAACCTATAATAGTTAAAGACTCTTATAATTATTACCCTTATAGATAAGGGCTACTAGTACTACGCCGTAGTTAACGAGGCGCTTACGCGAGAGATATAAGTACTAGTAGAAAAGATCGCCCTAAGGTAAGTAAAGGGCGCCTTAAGCACGATAGAAGGTATAGTAATTAAGGGTATTATATAGCTAGCTACGGAGGTCGATAGTTATTATAAGCTTATCGTAGCTTATATAATCCCTTAATTAGAATTTCCCTTAATCCTTAGGAAACCTTAGTTATTATATATAAAGTTATACTTAGTTTTATATTAAAGGAAGCTATAGTTTAGGCCTATATAATAGTAGGTCTACTATAACAACGGTTCTATAAGTATAGGACTAGGCGTACGAGCTTTATACTTAGTATAAAAAGTCCTTACCTCTATCTTTATAGGAACTATATAATAAGTAGAGTAGGGGCAAAGCTAGGTAGTAGCTAACGTAGCGGTCTATATAGTTAGCTTAGCGGATATTAATAAGGCCCTTTAAATAAAAAAGCTAAAGTCGCCCTTTAAGCTATAGTAGTAAATACTAAAGCGCTTTTATAACCTCCTACTACTATTTAAGTCCTAGGAAGCGGATAAGCTTAACCTATATAAGCTAAGGGTAAACTATAGGATCGTACTCTATACTAATAAGAAGGGGTAGGAACTACCTATACTATTTAGACTACTATATAGTATATTATATACGGAGTTATTAGTACTAAAGAAGATACTAAGGGACTTCTTAAATAAGGGTTTTATTTAAGTAAGTAGCTTTAAAGTAAGAGCGCTAGTCTTATTTATATATAAACTAAGGGGCGGGATATAGTTCTATTATAACTATAGGGCTCTAAACGTAATTATAAGGCTAGACCGCTACCCCTTACCTTTAATCTTAGATACGCTTTATAACCTTTTAAAGGTAAAGTAGTTTATAAAGCTAGATATAAAATAGGCGTTCTATATAGTATAGATCTTAGAGGGTAATAAGTAGAAGATAGCGTTCTATATATACTATAGCTTATTTAAGTAGCTTATAACGCCCTTTAGCTTTTTAGGAGCGCCTACTACCTTTTAGCGTTATATTAATAACGTACTTTAAGACTTCCTCGATAAGTTCGCCTCTATATATATAGATAATATCCTTATTTATATAAGCGGCTCTTATAAAGACTATATATAGAAAGTATAAAGGGTCTTAGAGCGCCTTTACTTTATAGGCTCTACCTTAACCTAGATAAGTATAAATTTAAGGTTAAGAGGGTTAAGTACCTAGGCTTTATTATCTATATAAGCGTAAGTATATAGGCGGATCCTATAAAGATCTAAGCGATCTAGGACTAAGCGGCCCTAACTATATAAATAGGTATATTAAGCTTCCTTAGGTTCGCGAACTATTATAGGATATTTATTAAGGGCTTCTCCTATATTATAAGTCCCTTAAACGAGATTACTAGGAAATAGACCGCCTTTCGTTAAGGGCCTATATAAGAAGGAGCGTTCTATACGCTTAAGGACTTATTCTCGCGGGCCCTAGTACTACTTTAGTAGGACTTCGACTAGTCTACGTTAATTAAAGCGGACTATAGTAGCTAAGCACTTAAAGGAACGCTCTCTTAGGAGGTAAACGGGCGGAAGTAACTAATAGCGTTTTACTCCTATAAGCTAACCTTAGTAGAGCGGAATTATACTATTTATAATAAAGAGATACTAGCGATTATTAGCTACCTTAAGTAATAGTAAGTAGAGCTCTAGAGCTATAAGAGCTTCGAGGTTCTTATAGACTATAGGAATCTTAAGTACTTTATAACCTATTAATACCTCTTAGAACGGTAAGCCCGCTAAGCGGAGTATCTCTTATACTTTAACTTCTTAATTAAGTACTAGCTAGGGCAGGACTCCGTAGTCTTAGATATACTTTCTTAGAGGGATTAAGACTAGCTAACGGGAGTAGATATTAAGGCCCGGGATCTATAGCTTATCCTATAAGAAGCGCTATAGACTTATATAAGAGCTTCCTTAGTAGAGGAAGGCGCGGCGCTAATAGATAAGCCTTCCCTTATACCTTTACCTCGGCCTAGCGAGGAGGGATAGACCGGCCTAAGGGCGCGTACGGCGCGGGTATTCTAAGATAAGGTCCTCTAGCACTTATAGGATAAGATATCGTTTTTAAACCGTACCTATAAGAGTATACGCCGCGCTATTAAGTCCGGCGCTTAACGCCTTAATTTAAAGCTAAAGCTAAAGGTATAAGTAGCCGACTATTATATCGACCTATAAGGGTATCTACGTTAGCGGGGGAGACTATAGGTGCCGGGCGCGCTATATACTATAGAAGCTAAGGAAAAGGATAGACCGCTAGAGCTAGATAAACGGAACGAGCTCCGAGGGAAGCTAGTCTAGCTCGTCTATAACTCTAGTATCGTAGGCTACCTAGGTAGGTAGGGTATAATAGTAGGCCTTACGAGGGATTTCTACTAGCCCCTCTTATAATACTACGTTCGCTGCTTCCTCTATAACTATAATATCTATAGCTATACTAAGATTTAAAGGGCATAGCTTAAAGGGCTACTTAAGTAGCTTCTAGTACCTAACTAGTTTTATATATATATATAGATAGACTTTATAATAGACCTCCTACTTATAAAAGGCGGTAACCGCTATATATAAGTAATTAAGGACCGACTTAGTAAGTCTATAATATTAAAGCTAATACTATCTATAAATATAAAGTCTTATATAAAACGCTTCTTATAGTACTAGGCCTACTTATATAGCTAGCTAGCCTTTATTATAAGTAATAAGGGATCGAATTAAACTAGCTACTTTTAATAGTACCTATACTAACTACTTTAAATTATATAGCTACTTAGTATAGTATATTACTTATTAACTAATAAAGGGCCTAAGAGGGTTAACTAAGAGGTATAAGCTTACTTATAGGCTATTATAGCCTATAACTAAGTAAACTAAGACCGTTAGCTCCCCGCGGCCTAACTTATATTAAATAGTAGACTATATACTTTTATTAAGATAGCCCTTTTCTTTATAATATATAGCTTTAAACTACCCTTACTAGTTCCTTTTACTATAGATATAGTAGTAAAGTAGTATAGTAATTCGTTACTAGAGGGCCGTGCCTTTATATTTATATAAAAGCTATAAGAGACTATAGATTATTACTAATCCGCGATAGCCGCCGCGGTATAAGATTAAGAGCGGTATACTAATAAGACTAAGGCCCTAGTAGATAGGTTTATAGTAAGAGATAAGGTATAGCTAGACTTCTATAACTATAGGTTAGCACGGCTAAAGAAGAAGCTTAACTAGCTATATATAAAGTTTATAGTATAAAAGGTTATTAGCCTATAGGTTATAGAGCTCGATAGTCTCCTAATAGGGGTCTATAATAAGATTAATATAGACCTCTTTTATAGAGCCTCCTTTAACCCGCTACTTAGATAAGAAGTAGTAAACGCTTAACCGCTTATAATTAAAGTAAAGGGAGAAGACGAGTTTAAGGTTAAAGAGATATAGGCCGCGCGCTAGAAAAATGTTAGTAAGGGGAAACGCTAAAAGGTCCTCGTTAAATAGCGTAGGTATCTCGACCCTATATAGGAACCTATATATAAGTTTAGAGGAACTATAGCCCTTAATAAGTTTAAAGCCTTATTTAAAATAGTAAATAAGAATAATAGACTAATAAACTACTAATAGTAGCTTAGGCTAGGACTATAAAGTAAGTAAAGTAAAGTAAGTAGTTATAATAACGTAAGCGTAATAATATAAGTAGAGATAAAAATAGCGTTTATTTTAGGGCGGAGCCCTTAAACTACCTAGACCTACTCTATAAGGGAATACGTATTACGGTATAATTAGTTAGGTAGTAGAGATAGCTAGAGGTACTACGCTATATATATTATATTCTCCTTATCGTAAGACTAAAGCTTATAAGAAGAGGGATTTTTCCTCTTTAGTTTAAGTAGTAAGAGGTCTATAATATATAAGTAAGGTAAGCACGATTCCCTACTAATACCCTACTAATATATTAGTACTACGTACCTAAGTACTTTATTAGCTTATACCTCTTAGTAGCGCTCTTATAATTATCTCCCTTCTTATATAAACGTCTTAGCTATATCTTTAATATATATTACTTTCGCTATACTATATATATTTAGTTAAAAAGAGAGGTAGTTTTAGTTATATATCGCGCATATATACTTATATAAGTATACGTTAGTCTATACTTTATAACGTTAATAGTTATTATACTAGCGGTAGCCGCTAAGTAACTATTACGGTATCGCCTATATATTAGCCGCGTAACTATAATATAAAGAGCGTGCGTATATATCTCTTACTTCTTTTATTTTCTTTTTTTCTTTAACTCTTCCGCTTACGATTACTATAAAGTTTTATGCCTTTTTTTATTAATCCCTTATACCTTTTTATATTACTTTTTATCGACGATTTATTAATAATAATACCTTCTATACTAAAGAAAATAAAGAACTATAACGCTAATTTCTTACGCTATATATAGGAGTAGGTAGCGGCGGGTTCGCCCTTAAAGTATAAGCGATCGGCCTAAAAGTCTTATAGTAACGCTAGTTCCCCCTTAGTAAAGAAAGCTAAGAAAGGTATAAGGGAATCCTAGTCCTAGGAGACTTTTAGTCCGGGACCTAATATTAATAAGGGTTATGCCCTCGTTACCCTACTAAATACCCTAACTCTAGCTATCGATAAGCCTACCTCTATAGGCTAGGAAACTTATAAGTCTATTACCCTTATTAGCGATACTAATACTAATAAGGAGATCGTGCTTAGGCGCTCTTAGGTAAGTGCTAATAACCTAGCTACTCTATCTTAATAGGGCGGCTCTAGCTAATTAGAGATTATCGCCTAGGCCGCTCTTTAAAATAAGTAGGCTAATATTAATAATAAGGCCTAGCCGAACGAGGGCTAAGACTATCTTAATACCTAGCTAAACGAGGGCTAAGATAACGATAATAGTAATAATAGAGATAGCCGCGATCCGACTCCTCCTACTAATAAACCTAAGAATAGCGGCGCTAGAGATAAGGGTACCTAGGCGGCGGCACGAGGCGGTCGCGCTCCTATAAAGAAGCGTACCCGATCTAAGGCTAAAGCCCGCTTAGTTAGGGCCTATAAGGTTATCCCTCGTAAGCTCTAGTATATATATTATTTTAGGACGGTTATTAAGGAGTATAGTACGACCGAGCTTAAGCTTATCGAGGTGCTCTCGATTAGCTATATTTTCTTAGGGGTTTCCTTAACGCGCTATAAGTAGTACTATAGATATACCGCGACCTATAACTAGGTAAGTTTCCCCTTAACTTTAAATATTATAATTAATAAGCTAATCTTTCTTAAGGCTGCTACTTTTATATTTAGTAACCGGGCTAATATAGTCGCTATTATTAAGCACTTATATAAGCTTAATAAGCTAAAGACTAATAACGAGGATACTAAGGACGATAGCTTAAATATAGGCGTGCTTATTTTTAAGGAGGCTAATCGGCGCTATCTCGCTATTATAGTATAGTATTTAGCTAAGGCTTTTAACGCCGCTAAGATAGCCTATCGTAAGTCCTTTAAAACTATAAGTATATAGAAGTTTACTATTATAAGTTTTATCTAACCTTTTTATTAGCGACCGCTTAATAATATACTAGGTCGAGCGTGCTAACTACTATATACTAATTAATAAGCGCTATAAGCTTATTATTCGCCTTAACCCTACGCCCTTATTTAATATCGCCTATATAAGCCTAGAGTACTAAGCCTAGGAATCCTAGTTAAAACTCTGCTTTATCGACGGCGATATAGGCTATACTTTATAGTAATACGCCTTACTATTTACTAAGGCCGAGGTAAGTGCCGTGCTAATAGAGATAGGTCTCGATATAAAGGATAAGGAAGGAGCGGAGGATAGGGTAGTTCTAGTATTTCCGGAGGTATTCGGTATAGTAAAGGGGGCGCCTTAGTTAGTTCCCGCTACGCTAGCGAAGAAGAGGGGTAGTTAGAAGTAATAAATAGGTCTTATCTTTCTTTTATTTAGCTATAACTATCCTTCTCTCCTTTATCGTTAGGGCCTTAGTAGAGTTATAGTTTAGTTTTATTTTCCTTAATAATATTTAATAGGTAGTATAAATAGTTTTCCCTTATTCTCTTATTTTACTATTTTATATATAGTTATAAGACGTTCGGGCGTATTAATATATTAATAAGTTTATAGCGATTTAGTAGGGATTCGTTACCGATTTAATAGCGTCTCCTTATACTAGTAGGTTTCCCTACCTTACTTAGTCTTATACCTCTTTTTCTTAGTTAAGCGAGTAGTATATTCTTTAATAAGGTCTTAGCTATTTACTATATCTTTAATATCGACCTATTAGTTATACTTAGCTAGCTATCCTTTCTATTTAATAAGGAAAAAGGTATCGCCCTTAGATCTCTTTTAGTCTTTAATCTCTTAAACTTCTTATTCGCCTTCGTTATCTTCTAAGTCTAGTATTAGTAGGGTTTCGCTATCTTTATAGGTGCCTTTACGCTCCTTTTATAGCTTTAAGAGACTAATATAGAAAACGTTATAAAGGCATAAGTACTTCTTAGAGAGTATAAGATAATATACTTACTTTCTAATAGCTTATAGGACCTAAAATAGTTTAATATACTTAAGTAAGAGTTTTCTTTTTTCGTCCTTAAGGCGTAAGTTCTTTATCGATAATACTATAAGGTCTCTTACTTTTAGTATAAGCGGTTAGTGCCTTAAATCGTAGTATTTTACTTACGATTTAATAGCCTTTCCTTAGTATTCCTTAAGCCTCTTTTATAGCTCCTATAGCCTAGTAACTCTTACTCTTACTTTAGGTACTCCCCTTTAAATAATATCGTCCTTAGTATTAATATAAAAGTTTAGTTAGTAACCTATTAACGCTTTATTAAGTAATAACCTAGTTATTACGTTCTTTATATTATTATATATAAATTAAGTAATATATAAAAGTAACGCTTAGTTAGTTTATTCTAAGTTCGTAAAGTATCTTAAGTAGTACTATATAGCTTAGTTTATTTATTTTATTTACCTATTAGTTTATAGGTAAAATACCGTTAATAGCCTATATTTTACTTATAAGATAAAATAAAGATCTAACTAAAACTTACTTATAAATAGGGACCCTCTATTTAAGATAATACCTTTTAAAGGTTTATATACTAATTTAACTTAGTAATAAAATAATTCTACTAGCTTTAGGGCTATTATTATCTTAGAGATAGAAAAGAAGAGGTAATACTTAGTATATTAGTCTACGATTACTAAGATTATATTAACGTCTTATCTATTATACTATACTTTAGGTAGACCTATAGTAAAGTTTATTAATAATTCTTCCTATAGTCGTATAGGATATAGTAATAATTATATAGTACTATAAAGGCAATGCCTCTTAGACACTATACCTTAATATACTAGGTAAATATAAATATATTTATTTATATCTTTTATTATTCTATCCTAGTAGAATTTCCTTACTAGTAGTTTGCTAGTATATTAAGAGCTAAAGTATCTTATTAACGGATCGTTATAAAAGAGCTATATTAGCTCTTACTATAAGGCTACCTTTAAAGGCACTATAATATAACCCTTTTATAGTAGTAGTCTATCTAGGCGCACTAACTAAAAACCCTTCCCTTTTAAGAAGTCTTCGGTCTCTTTTAGCCTACTAATTACTATATTAACCGACTAAGTACGTTTTAATAACTTTAGTAACGGTTCTAGAACTTCTACTATATAAACCTTTATATAGTAGGCCGCTTCTTTAGCGGTCTTCCTTAAAAGTAACTATTTATAACTAGCTCTCTCTTTAGCCTAAGTAGCTAATCGTTTAAGTCTTACGCTTAAATTATTATAGTTTCGCTATAGATAAGCTTATATATTTTCCTTATATAAAGGCACTTTACTATACTTATATTAACTTAAGGTTAAGCGTTTCTTTGCTTATAAAAACGCTTTATTACTTCTTTATATAGATATAGTATTAATAGTAGCTAGTTTCGCTTATAGCTCTAGTAATAGTTTTATAAATAAGGGCTTCTCGCCCTTATATCTAGGCATTCTTAATAGCGCGTCCGCTAAGTTAGATTTACCTATATAATACTTAATTATAAAGTTAAATAGTACTAAATATATATACTATCTTACTTACCTCCTATTTAGGGAGGTCTAGTATATAAACGTTTAAAGGTTATAGTAATTTAATAATACCTCTACTTTATACGCTGCTCCTTTAACGTAATATCGCTAGTATTTAAATAACTTAACGATAGTAAAGAGTTCTTAGTCTAGAATACTATAATTAAGTTCGGCTCTAGTAAACTTCCTTAACTAGAATGCGATCGGATAGTAACGCCTTTCGTTATTAGGTTAAGAGATAATCCTTATTATTATAAATTATAATATATCTATTTCGATATAAATACGTCTTTCTAGATCGTAATATTAAAGGAGTAAGGCTCCTTAAAAAGTATCCTTAAGAGCCTAAAACGCTGCCCTTTTAGCGAGGTTTAGCTCTATACTCCCTAGCTTCTTTTTATTCTTACTCCCTTTTAGTAATATAGTTAGGGGCGCTATAACTCCTAAGTACCTATATATAAATCGTTAGTAAAAATTATAGAACCTAAGGAAAACCTAAATATTATAGTAGGTTATAGGTTTAGGCTATTAAGCTATTACCTCTACCTATTAAGGGTCTATTAATACCCTATTAATAGATAATATAAACCTAAGGAACTTAACTAACTATTAATAGAAGATATACTTCGATAGTTTTATATAGAGCTTTATAGCCCTTAGCCTTTCTATTACTTATCCTAAGTATTTAGTATATTCTTTTCTTATCTTAGAGTATATAAAGATATCGTCGAGGTAAACTATATAGATTATATTTACGAGCCCCTTAAGCGCTTAATAGATATAGCTCTAAAATATAGCTAGTGCGTTAGTAAGTTTAAAGGGCATTACTAAGTATTCGAAATATTTATAACGCGTTTAGAAAGCGGTCTTTTATTTATCTCCTTCTTAAATTTAAATATATTAATACGTATTCTATATATTAATCTTAGAAAAATACTTAGCTCCTTAATAGCGGTTAATAATCTCTAAAATAAGGGGTAAAGGGTACCGATTCTTTTACGTAACTTAGTTAAGTCCTTAGTAGTCTATATATAGCTATAGGGTGCTATCCTTTTTTAAAACGAAAAGGATAAGCGCCCTAGCTAGGCTCTTTAACTCCTAGATTATTTTCCTTTTTATCGTATCTTAGATTTAGTCGTATAATACTTAGAGTTACCTTTATAATAAAGGGTAAATCGGTTTATAAGGAGGTTCTATATTAAGGATTAAATTAATTAAGTAATCCGTTCCCTTTCTAGCTAGTAATAAATCGGATTTATTAGCTAAGAAGGTATCTTTAAACTAATAAAGAGTCGGTAGGATTTTAGCCTATTCTTCCTATAAAATCCCTTTATCCTTATCTTTATTTAGTAGCAGGATTAGCTTAGGATTAAGCGCTATTATATATACCCTTACCTCGTTCCTATATTCCTAAAGGAATCTATAGGGATTCTATAGGGTTTCGCTACTTAGTTAATACTTAAATTACTACTATCGTTTCTATAAGATAATATAAATACGTTTATCCTCTAAGGTAGTAACTAATAAAAGGATTAGTACCTAATTATTTAGCGTTAACTTATTAGTACTAATATAAAAACAAGTAATTATCTTTTTAGTACCTCTTATATTTATTATTTAGAGCGGCACTAACTATACTCTATACTCCCTTACCCTACTATTACTAAGCCTTAATAACTTAAGGTATAATAGCGCTACTTATAGTAATCCCTATTATTAGGCAAAGTATATATCTATAAGGTTAATAGTATTATAAGTATCTAAGTATATAGGGACTTTAATAAGGTTTCGCCCTAATATCGTTATAGGAGTTTTAAGTAACTATCCTATAAGTATTAAGTTTACTAAGGAAGAGGAATTTACCCTAATATCTTACCTTTTCCCTATTTTATAGTATTAAGTCTAAGAGTCTTTACTAGGGTTTCTACCTTTAAAGAATTAGTATATTTTATAGATAGGTATCCTAGCTTATTATATTAAAAATATATAATTCCTAATTAAGTAGAAGATCCTCTTCCTTAATAACGTCCCTTAGTTTAGCCCTTAGTAGGTATATCGCTAGCTTACTAGTTATCGGTCGAATTAGTAGTATTTCCTTAACGATTCGGCCTAGCTTATCGGCCTCTTTAATTCCTTCCCTTATATATACTACCTTAGGGTATAGCACTACTTTTATTCCCGGTTCCTCTAAGGGTAGAAGTAGTATTAGTACGTCGCCTCTTATTAATAGTAGTATCTTAATATTATTAGGCGACTTATATAAGCTCTTCCTATTAGTAGGTATAAATAGGTATTAAATAAAGGTTAATTTAGTCTCGAAGTTATAGCTCTAGCTTAGTAAAAAATATAAGAGCACGCGCCTTTTCTAATAAGCGTTTAAAATACCTCTTTAAGGAGTTAAGGTATAAGCTAAACTTTAAGGGGGACTAGCCTTCTTATTAGTAAGCCTCCTTTAATTACGTTACTAATAGTATCTCCTTATTTATAATATCCTTAATTAAGATAAGTATTTATTCCTTAAAGTATACCTAATCTATATTATATTTAGTTTAGTTAATCGGCGTCTATTCTTTAAGGTATTAGCGGTATTTTACTTTATAGTCGCTATATATATAATCTACCGCGTAGAGGATCTTCGTTTCGTTACGATAAAAGCGTCTAAGCGCTACTCTAAAGGCGTCCTTTAGATCGTAAGTTTAGTTTAAACGTTTCCGTATATTAGTAGGTTAAGATAATTAAGCGATGTTTTTAATCTTAACCTCGCTACCGCGACTACCGTCCGATTTAAGGGAGTAGGACTATCGACGCTTTCTTAAATAAATAGCGATAATACCGGTACGTTTAGTAATTTCCTCCTTTAATTATATAACGTGGTCTTATAAGCGTTTCGTCTCCTTTAGCTCCTTAATATACGCTTATAAGGCTATAAGCTTTTCTTTATAAGTTAATAGTCTTATACTTATAGGTAGCGATATCTTTAATATAGTTAGAATATCGTTTATAATAAGGGTCTATTCTAAGGATATATCTTTTAGTTCTTTATCTCTTAAGTAGATACTTAATATACGTAACGAAGAGGCCTTAACTAGTTAACTACTACGTCGCGCTATAAGAGCGTTATATAGTCTTCTTTAAGTAGCTATCTCTACTAGGTAACTAAAAAGGGAAGCTTTAGAAATTATAAGGGAATATATATTACGGTACGATTAGTTAGGTAGTAAAGATAGCTAGAGGTACTACGCTATATATATTATATTCTCCTTATTATAAAACTAAAGCTTATAAGAAGAGGGATTTTTCCTCTTTAGTCTAAGTAGTAAGAAGTCTATAATATATAAGCGGGGTAAGTACGATTCCTTATTAATACCCTACTAATATATTAGTACTATATACCTAAGTACTTTATTAGCCTATACCTCTTAGTAGCGCTCTTATATACTCCTTATCCTTATTATCGTCCTTATCCTTATCCTTATTATCCTCCTTTACCTTATTAGTAGCGGCGGCGCTCTCTAGGGCGCTTAGGCGGCCCTCTAAGCCCGCGAGCTAGTTAGCGGTAGCGGTAGCTCTAAGGGCTCCGGGAGCAAGGGGGGCCCGGCTAGTAGTAGCGGCGGGGGCGGCGGCGGGCACGGCTAAAGGGACCGCTAATAAGGCAATAGAGGTAGTATTCCTAGTACTAAGAGAGTTAATAGCGGAAGTAAAAAAGCTAAAGGAGAGGAACTTACTTAAGGACGAGGCCTTAGCGCTTAAGGGCGCGGAGATTATAGTAAGCGGCGGCGGCGGCGGTAAGGCGCTTCTTAGTAGCCCCTTATACCTACCTATATATACCGGCCTTTTAAGCTAACGCTATAGTAAGTAAGATAAGAGGCGCCGCCTTATAGGCGCGGCTAGTACGCGCGTATTAATAATAACTACCGCTATAGTAGCGCCTAACTTAGTTAGCGTAGGGGAGCTCCTATAACGCGTACTATATATAGGGGGCCGCGTAGGCGGCTCCGGCCTATACTTAGCGTTTATACTTTAAGAAGTTAGTAGAAAATAGCTACTACGCTCGCTAGGTAGCGGACTTATAGGGGTAGTAGAGGTAGAGGTAGGGGTAGAGGGGCCGGGCGTTATAGCTAGCGGCGGGGATAGCGTCGTTATATAGAGAGGCGACGTAGGGGCGGCTAGCGTAGTAGAGGTAGAGGCGGCGGCGGTAGGCGCGGTCGTAAGAGCGCGGGTAAGAGCAGCGGTAGCGGCGGAGCTATCGTTAGCTATACTTAATATAGCGTCGATAAACGACTCTATATACTCTAAGAAAGAGGAAGTAAGGGAGGGAGAGGTAGATATATCTATCGTAGAAGTTAGTATTATAAATTACGGCCTCTTACTTTATAAGGCGGAGAACTTATTAGTTAAAGTTATTATTATTAGGGCTATTATTACTATTATAGCTACTACTATAAGTATATATTAATAAAGTAGCTTATATAGCTAAGAACGAATTAATACCTTAAGTAAAGCGGAACTTACCTATTACTACTACTATTATAGTTAAAGAAAAAAGAGAAGGAAAGGAAGGAGAAAGTAAGGGATGCCGCCTTATATACCCTTAGGTAGAGGAGGCTACTTAAGGCTAAGGGGATAAGCAACCTAAGGCTTACGTAGGTCTAGGCCGGCCGCTAGCTACCTAGGGGCGTATATAATAGGTCGCGCCCCTATTTAAATAGCTAGCCGGCCGATAAGTATAGAGCCCGGTTCTAGCTACCTAGGCTAATAAGCGCGGGGATAATAAGGCTAGTAAGGCTAGCACGATTAATAGGAAAGGGTAGGGTAAAGCTAGTAGTATAGGCCTAATAGTATAGAAGCTATTAATTAAGTAACGCCGCGCCGCGCTTAAGGGAGGGTATTATATAAAAGTCTTTAACTATTATAAGTTATAAGCTTAGGCTATAGCCTAAGCTATATAGTTATATATAAAGGGCCGGATCCTATATATATATATATAGGCTAGCCGCGTATAAGAGAGCTTTATATAGCTTATTAATATTATCTTATAGATAGTACCTATACTTATACCTTTACTTACTCTATAATAGATATATATAGCTAGCTTAACGCGGTAAAGTATAATTACCTTATTATAAGCTTAAATATAAATTAGCGTACTTATTTAAGTAAAAGGTCTATACTACTAGATATATATACCGATCTTATTTACCTTCTTTATAAGCTTAGTAGTAATATATTTCTTTTTTCGTTATCTTTTATAGTATAAGAAGAGGATAACGCTAATAATACTTTAGATATCTCTATCTCTACCTTAAGGACTAAGGATAAAAAGAGGTAGCGATAAGAGGGTCGCTATATAGGCTATAGTAGTAAATCCTATTAGTTTTTAAAGTGCCCGCGCTAGGAGGCGCGGGTAAACGTACTTTAAGTAGTAAAAGGGCGCACGCGCTAGGATAAAAAGGAGGTTAGGTTTAACGATAGCGACTCTAGTAATAAGTAATCTTAGTAATACCTTTATAAGCTTCGTCGGCGTCCCCTTATATATAGTAGTAGCTACTATATAAATAGGACGTATACTTATAGCGACTAAAAAGGTAGCTAAGATATAAGAAGGCCGTTAATATAATATAACTATAGCGAAAGGGAGTACTTATATAGCCCTATATAAGAGGGAGCGGAGCCTTATATATTAAAGTACTATCCCCTATATTATAGTACTAAGAGCTACTACCGTACGCCGATATAAGAGGGGCGGGATACTATAAGCTTACTAAAGCTAGCTACGCGCTATTCTATATACCTCTACTCCTTAGCTAAAAGTACTAAAGCCTAACTCTTAGGGCGCGGCCCTTACTAATAATATAATCTATTTAAGAAGCTCGCTTAAGAAGGTATTATATATTATTTACTAATGTTTTTTCCGCGATTAAGCGTATATAGTCCGCGTAAAGGTTCTATCCCCTTAAGCGCGGTATTAGGTATTATTTAAAGGCGTGCCTCTTTAAAAGCTAGGTAGGGGTATAATATAAGGGCTTTTACCCTATATAGGCCTAGACTAAGGTCTAAGCTAAGTCTATATATAAGCGGCCTCCGCGCTTATATAAGCTAGGCCTATACTTTTCTTTCTTTTCCCTTTTATAGATTATTAACTTTCTTTTAATAGACCGTACCTAAGCCTATACCTCTACCTACTTTATAATAATACTTAGCTTAAGAAGTCCTTACCTTTATCTTTATAAGAACTATATAATAAGTAAAGTAAGTAAAAAGCTAAGTAGCGGCTAATATAGTAGTTTATATAGTTAGCTTAGTAAATATAAGAGTCTTTAACTATTATAGGTTATAGGCTTAAGCTATAGCTTAAGCTATATAGTTATATATAAAGGGCTAGATCCTATATATATATATATAGGCTAGCCGTATATAAGAGAGCTCTATATAGCTTATTAATATTATCTTATAGATAGTACCTATATATATACCTTTACTTACTTTATAATAGTATAAGCTATTAACTAATAGATCTAATAGATATCTTTCTAGAGAGGGCGCTTCCTTTTTAAGGAAGTACTCCGCCCCTCCTTAGATAGATAGGAAGTATCGTAGCTATCTTAAAAGCAATAAAAAGCGCGATAGCTAGCGAGAAGGATAAGGTTCTCGCTATACTAAGGGAGCCGTCTATAAGACTAGTTTTAACCCCTACGACCTCCGTAATACCTATTACGGCGGCGATACTACTAACGCGGAAGCTACTCCCTTAGCCGACTTAGGATAGTAAGCTAGAGTCTTTTTACTTCTTCCTTAGCTAGCTATAAATAAAGTTTATAACTAATAAGAAATAGGGCTTAAATAGCTATCGCGATATAGCGTAGTATTCGCTCCTTTATATACTACTAGAGCCTTAAATATAGCGGATGTTTAGATTCTAGGATAAGGGCGGCCCTAAGGGTAAACGCGACCTATAAGACTTCTTTTAATACCTTATATATACGTTCGGCAACGTATAGGAGCGAGAGAAGTCGTAAGATAGGCTATAGACCCTTAAGTAAAAAGATAGATAAACCTTTAGTAAATTCCTTCCTAATTTTAAAGAGACGCTCTTATAGGTAGCGGGGACTATAATATAGGAAGATAGCGCGAAGCTTATATAGCTATAGAATTCGATTACGCTAGCCCTATAAGAGCTATTTATCCTTATAATTATACTTACTAACTATAGCTAGTATATAAGCTGGTTAATAAAGGTAGTATAGGGCTATAAGTAAACGCTATATTTCTAAAAGCTTTATAAGCGCACGCTATATAGCGGCGATAAGATTACCGCCCCTTTATAAGATAAATAACCGGCTATCGATATAAATAAGGATACCTTAATATCGGCTACCTATATAAACCGGGCTAGATATAGTAAGAAGATACTATTAACTACCCCCTATACCGCCCTATACTTTAAGTAGCGGGCAAAGTAAGTAATAAGCAAGGAAATTAAGAAGAGAAAGGCTAATAGCTACTACCTACGTTATAGCGTATCTATATACTTTATATTAAAATGCCCTTTCCTTTTAGCTAAGCGGCCTATAGTAGTTTAAGTAGTAAAGATAGAACCGCTCCTTACCTTAAATAATAAGGAGGACTCCGCCCCCCTAGGCCTAGTAGAAAAAGAGTAGCTTTAAAGTAAAGATAGGCTCTAGAGCCTTAATTACTAGTACTAGTAAAGGAGAAGGAGGAATTATCCGCCTATATAAAAGAAGAGCCTACGTTAATATAGGTCGTAATTAATAACTCCTTACCTATTACTACCCTTATAGATAAGGGCTACTAGTACTACGCTATAGTTAATAAGACGCTTACGCGAGAAATATAAGTACTAATAGAAAAGATCGCTTTAAGGTAAGTTAAGGGCGCCTTAAGCGTAATAAAGGGTATAGTAATTAGGAGCATTATATAGCTAGCTATAGAGGTCGACGGTTACTATAAGCTTATTATAGCTTATATAATCCCTTAACTAGAGTTTCCCTTAATCCTTAGGAAACCCTAGTTATTATATATAGAGTTATACTTAGTTCTATACTAAAGGAAGCTATAGTTTAGGCCTATATAATAATAGGTCTACTATAATAATAGTTTTATAAGTATAGGACTAAGTATATAAGCTTTATACTTAGTATAAGAAGTCCTTACCTTTATCTTTATAGGAACTATATAATAGGTAGAGCGGGGGTAAGGCTAGGCAGCGGCTAATATAGTAGTCTATATAGTTAGCTTAGTAGATATTAATAAGGCCCTTTAAATAAAGAAGCTAAAGTCGCCCTTTAAGCTATAGTAGTAGATACTAAAGCGCTTTTACGACCTCCTACCGCTATTTAAGTCCTAGGAAGTAGATAAGCTTAACCTATATAAGCTAGGGGTAGATTATAGGATCGTACTTTATACTAATAAGAAGGGGTAGGAACTACTTATACTATTTAGACCGCTCTATAGTATATTATACGTAGAGCTACTAGTACTAAAGAAGACGCTAAGAGACCTCTTAGATAAGGGGTTTATTTAAGTAAGTAGCTTTAAAGTAAGAGCGCTAGTCCTATTTATACGTAAACTAAAGGGCGGGATATAGTTTTATTATAATTATAGGGCTCTAAATATAATTATAAGGCTAGACCGCTACCTTTTACCCTTAATCTTAGATATGCTTTATAACCTTTTAAAGGTAAAGTAGTTTACGAAGCTAGATATAAAATAAGCGTTTTATAAGGTATAGATCTTAAAGGGTAATAAGTCAAAGACAGCGTTTTATATACGCTATAGCTTATTTAAGTAGCTTATAACGCCCTTCGGCGTCTTAAAAGCGCCCGCTACCTTTTAGCGTTATATTAATAATATACTCTAGGACTTCCTTAATAAGGTCGCCTTTATATATATAGATAATATCCTTATTTATATAAGCGACTCTTATAAGAACTATATATAGAAAGTATAAAGGGTCTTAAAGCGCCTTTAACTTTATAGGCTCTACCTTAACTTAAATAAGTATAAATTTAACGTTAAGAGGGTTAAGTACCTAAGCTTTATTATATATATAGGTATAGGTATATAGGCGGATCCTATAAAGATCTAAGCGATCTAGGACTAAGCGGCCCTAACTACGTAGATAGGCATATAAAGCTTCCTTAGGTTCGCGAACTATTATAAGATATTTATTAAGGGCTTCTCTTATATTATAATACCCTTAAACGAGATTACTAAGAAATAGACCGCTTTTTATTAAGGACCTATATAGGAAGGAGCGTTCTATACGCTTAAGGACCTATTCTTATAAGCCCTAGTACTACTTTAGTAAGACTTCGACCGGTCTATATTAATCGAAGTAGACTATAGCGGCTAGGTACTTAAAGGAATGCTTTTTAAGGAGGTAGATAAGTAGAAGTAACTAATAGCATTCTACTCTTATAAACTAACCTTAGCAGAGCGGAATTACGCTATTTATAATAAGGAGATACTAGCGATTATTAGATACCTTAAGTAATAATAAGTAGAGCTCTAAAGCTATAAGAGCTTTAAGGTTCTTATAGACTATAGGAACCTTAAGTACTTTATAACCCGCTAGTACCTCTTAAAGCGGTAAGCCTACTAAGCAGAGTATCTCTTATACTTTAACTTCTTAATTAAGTACTAGCTAAGGCGGGACTTTATAGTCCTAGATACGCTTTCCTAGAGGGATTAAGACCGGCTAATAGGAGCGGATATCGAGGCCCGGGACCTATAGCTTATCCTATAAGAAGCGCTATAGACTTATATAAGAGTTTCCTTAGTAAAGGAAGGCGCGGCGCTAATAGATAAGCCTTCCCTTATACCTTCGCCTTAGCGTAGCGAGGAGGGATAGGCTGGCCTAGGGGCGCGTATAGCGCGGGTATTCTAAGATAAGGTCCTCTAACGCTTATAGGATAGGATATCGTCTTTAAACCGTACCTATAAGAGTATACGCCGCGCCGTTAAGTCTAGCGCTCGACGCCTCGATCTAAGGCTAAAGCTAAAGGTATAAGTAGCCGACTATTATATTAACCTACGGGGGTATCTATATTAGCGGGGGAGACTATAGGTACTAAGCGCGCTATATACTATAGAAGCTAAGGAGAAGGATAGACTACTAGAGCTAAATAAACGGAACTAGCTCTAAGGAAAGCTAGTCTAGCTCGTCTATAACTTTAGTATCGTAGGCTACCTAGGTTAATAGGGTATAGTAGTAGGCCTTATAAGGGATTTCTACTAGCCCCTCCTATAGTACTATATTCGCCGCTTCCTTTATAACTACGATATCTATAGCTATATTAAGATTTAAAGGGCGTAGCTTAAGGGGCTACTTAAGTAGCTTCCGGTGCCCGACTAGTTCTATATATATATATAGATAGACTTTATAACGGACCTCCTACTTATAGAGGGCGGTAACCGCTATATATAGGTAATTAAGGACCGACTTAGTAAGTCTATAGTATTAAAGCTAATACTATCTATAGATATAGAGTCTTATATAAAGCGCTTTTTATAGTACTAAGCCTACTTATATAGCTAGCTAGCCTTTATTATAAGCGATAAGGGATCGAATTAAACTAGCTGCTTTTAATAATACCTATACTAGCTACTTTAGATTATATAGCTACTTAGTATAGTATATTACTTATAGACTAACGGAGGGCTTAAGAGGGTTAACTAAGAGGTATAGGCTTACTTATAGGCTATTATAGCCTATAATTAAGTAGACTAAGACCGGTAGCTCCCCGCGGCTTAACTTATATTAAATAGTAAACTATATACCTCTATTAAAATAGCCCCTTTCTTTATAATATATAGCTTTAAATTACCCTTACTAGTTCCCTTTACTATAGATATAGTAGCGAAGTAGTATAGTAATTTATTACTAAAGGGCCGCGCCTCTACGTTTATATAAAAGCTATAAGAAACTATAGATTATTACTAATCCGCGATAGCCGCTATAGTATAAGATTAAGAGCGGCACGCTAATAAAACTAAGGCCCTAGTAGATAGGTTTATAGTAAGAGATAAGGTATAGCTAGACCTCTATAACTATAGGTTAGTATAGCTAAAGAAAAAGCTTAACTAGCTATACGCGAATTTTATAGTATAGAGGGTTATTAGCCTATAGGTTATAAAGCTTAATAGTCTCTTAATAAAGGTCTATAATAAGATTAATATAAACCTCCTTTATAGAGCCTTTTTTAACCCGCTACTTAAATAAGAAGTAGTAAACGCTTAACCGCCTATAATTAAGGTAGAGAGAAAGGATAAGTTTAAGGTTAAAGAGATATAGGCCGCGCGCTAGAAAAAGGTTAGTAAGGGGAAACGCTAAGAAGTCCTTATTAAGTAGTATAGGTATCTTAACCTTATATAAGAACCTATATATAAGTTTATAGGAACTATAGCCCTTAATAAGTTTAAAGCCTTATTTAAAATAATAAATAAGAATAATAAATTAATAAACTACTAATAGTAGCTTAGGCTAGGACTATAAAGTAAGTAAAGAAGAGTAAGTAGTTATAATAATACGAGCGTAATAATATAAAGGGAGATAAAAATAGTATTTATTTTAAGGTAGAGCCTTTAAACTACTTAGACCTACTCTTTATCTTTATTATTATCCTTATCCTTATCTTTATTATCCTCCTTTACCTTATTAGTAGTAGCGGCGCTCTTTAAGGCGCTTAAGCGGCCTTTTAGGCCTATAAGCTAGTTAGCGGTAGCGGCGGCTCTAGGGGCTCTAAGGGTAGGGGGGGCCCAGCTAGTAGTAGCGGCGGTAGTAGGCACGGCTAAGGGGACCGCCGATAGGGCAACGGAGGTAGTATCCCTAGTACCGGGAGAGTTAGTAGCGGAAGTAAAAGAGCTAAAAAAAAGGAACTTACTTAGGGACGAGGCCTTAGCGCTTAAGGGCGCGGAGATTATAGTAGGCGGCGGCGGCGGCGGTAAGGCGCTTCTTAGTAGCCCCCTATACCTACCTATACGCGCCGGCCTTCTAAGTTAACGCCGTAGTAAGTAAGATAAGAGGCGCCGCCTTATAAGCGCGGCCGGTATACGCGTATTAATAATAACTACCGCTATAGCGGCGCCTAACTTAGTCGGCGTAAGGGAGCTCCTATAACGCGTACTATATATAAGGGGCCGCGCGGGCGGCTCTAGCCTATACTTAATATTTATACTTTAAGAAGTTAGCGGAAAATAGCTACTATACTTACTAGGTAGCGGACTTATAGGGGTAGTAGAGGCGGAGGTGGGGGTAGAGGGGCCGGGTATTATAGCCGGCGGCGGGGATAGCGTTATTACCTAAAAGGGCGACGTAAGAGCGGCTAGTATAGTAGAGGTAGAGGCGGCGGTAGTAGGTATAGTTATAAAGGCGCGGGTAGGAGTAGCGGTAGCGGCGGAGCCGTTATTAGCTATACTTAGTATAGCGTCGATAAACGACTCTATACGCTTTAAGAAAGAAGAAGTAAAGGAGGGGAAGGTAGATATATTTATCGTAGAAGTTAGTATTATAGATTACGGCCTCTTACTTTATAAGGTAGAGAACTTATTAATTAAAGTTATTATTATTAAGGTTATTATTATTACTATAGCTATTACTATAAGTATATATTAATAAAGCGGCCTATATAGCTAGGAATAAACTAATACCTTAAGTAAAGTAAAACTTACTTATTACTATTACTATTATAGTTAAAGAAGGAAGAGAAGGAAAAGAAGGAAGAAGGGGGGGATACCGCCTTATATACCCCTAGGTAGAGAAGGCTACTTAAGGCTAAGGGGACGGGTAACCTAAGGCTTATATAAGTCTAGGCCGGCCGCCGGCTACCTAAGGGCGTATATAATAGGTTATACCTTTATTTAGATAGCTAGCTAGCTAATAAGTATAGAGCTTAGTTTTAGCTACTTAAGCTAATAAGCGTAGGGATAATAAGGCTAGTAGGGCTAGTACGATTAATAGGAAAGGGTAGGGTAGAGCTAGTAGTATAGGCCTAATAGTATAGAAGCTATTAATTAAGCAACGCCGCGCTATACTTAAGGGAGGGTATTATATAAGAGTCTTTAACTATTATAGGTTATAGGCTTAGGCTATAGCCTAAGCTATATAGTTATATATAGAGGGCCGGATCCTATATATATATATATAGGTTAGCTATATATAGGAGAGCTTTATATAGCTTATTAATATTATCCTATAAACGGTACCTATACGCACGCCTTTACTTACTTTATAATAGTAGATATTAATAAGGCCCTTTAAATAAAGAAGTTAAAGTCGCCTTTTAAGCTATAATAGTAAATACTAAAGCGCTTTTATAACCTTTTATTACTATTTAAGTCCTAAGAAGTAAATAAGCTTAACTTATATAAGCTAAGGGTAAACTATAAGGTTATACTTTATATTAATAAGAAAGGGTAAGAGCTACCTATACTATTTAAGCTACTATATAGTATATTATATATAGAGCTATTAATACTAAAGAAGACGCTAAGGAACCTCTTAAATAAGGGTTTTATTTAAGTATATAGCTTTAAAGTAAGAGCGCTAGTCTAATTTATATATAAGCTAGGAAGTAAGATATAGTTTTATTATAACTATAGGGCCTTAAACGTTATTATAAGTAGTATATTAAAGGTTAGATATAAAGGTTATAAAATAGGATAATTCGTATTAAGGAGGACTACTATAGGCGCTTCTCTTATATATAGCGCCTTAGGGGTCCGGACTATTTATTATTTAGTATCCTTAGTAGGAGCTATAGCGTATTCCCTACTATAGCTAATATAAGGAGCATAGGGCTAGTCCTTATAGCGCCCTTCTTATATTAAATTACCCGCCTCTAAGAAAAAACTACTATCTATAATAACGTATTAATTTAATTCCTTTAAGTATCGGTTAAGTAATCTTTCCTTTATCTTATAAGCTCTTTACTTATAAGTTAATTTCTTTAATATCTTATATAAAAAAAGGCGCGTTTTTTTATAGAATAGCTAGTAAAGGGCTAGTAGCGTATTTATCTATTTAAAGTCCGTATATAGCTCTTAAGAGCCCTCGTTAGTTAAGCTACCTAAAGCGGGCTTTAATAGCGGCTAGGCGTCTTATATAGCGACTCGCGGCTTCTTTAAGTACTATAGTATCGTCGCTTATAAGCGGTAGGCCTTATAGTTTCCCTAGTAAAGGGATAACTAGCCGCGTAGCTAAGATAGTAGGCGTTACTAAGGGCGTTTTAAGGGGCATAGCTAAGAGCGCCCTCTCTTAAGCGGGTACTAAGGGTATTAAATAAGGAGCTTTAATAGCCTTAGTTAAGCGGTCTTACTTATATTAAAATTCCTTTATAAGCTAGCGCGATACCTCTAGCTCTTTAACTTAAGTATTATAGAAGGCTCCTTATTATTTTTAGTAGATTAAGTTCTCCTTAATTAGTCGTCCTTACCTCTTAGCGGTAAAGTCCTTAGCCTTAATAATATATTCTACTTTATAAAATCTATTATTGTCTCTTAGTTTAGCTACTCCTTTATCTACTAAAACTAAGCTTAGTTCTTTTTCTTTATAGTACCTAAGGTATATTAAGTAAAGGTACTATACTAAGATTACTAGGTAGATCTTAATATTCTTTAATAGCTTAAGTTTAGCGGCTAGGTTATTAACTATTTATATAATATAAAATAGTCCTTTTTATTACTAAGATTATTTCTTTAGCGGTTTTACTAGCTTATAGTATCCTTAGTATAGTTATAGGTAGACCTTATCTCTTACCTTAAAAACTATTAGTTAGTACTTAGTATTAAATTATCGTTTAGTATATATAGTAGCAAGGTCTATTACTAGGTTAGCTTATCTTTATACTACTTTACGTAAGTATAGGACTTCTTTAAAGGCTATAAAGTTAGTAGTATTTAAGGGGGTATATAGCTTATATTTAAAGAGAAACTTATATACTAAGAGCTTTATTCTAGTATTATATATATAGTTAAGGTCCTATTAAAGTACTAGGATTAGTAGTTTCTGGTCTATCTAACGGTCTTCTATATATACTATATATAAAGCGGTCTTAATAGTTTAGTTATACTATTTAGCTAGTTTATCTAAATAAGGGTTATATACTATAGTTATAGCGAGCTTAGTTTTAAATACTTTCTAAAAAGCTTTTTAAAAGTTACTAGTAAACTTACTATCTTAGTCGCTTATAATTATACTAAGCATTCCTTAGTTACTAAGTATAAGTTATTTAGCTAGCGCTATTACTTAGTTAGTAGTACTATAGTATATATACCTAGGGATTAATAGTATTACTTACTAGCTATATAAGTAATAGTAAGTAGAGTATTAAAGGTACTAAAGTTAAGGATTTACTATAGAGTATCTACTAATAATATAAGGGGCATATCTATAATAAAGTCTATAGTAATAGTCTATATTAGTCTTAGGGGTATAGGTACTAGCTTATATATACTAGGTTCTCGTTAGCGGTCTATCTATCCTAAGTAGTATACCTTATACTTAGTAATCTAGCTTTAAGCTTACTTTATTACTTATTATATAAAGTACCTTTTAAGCTCTTTTAGTATTTTAAAAAGCTTATAATAGTTTCTTTTATTATAAGCAGCTAAAAGAAGTTATTAAGTTATATATTAAAGTATATATAGGCGTATAGATCTATTATTAGCTTAGTAATATAAGAGGTTATCTTTAAAAAAAAATAAGATACTACTTTACTTAAACTTATAGCGTTCTTTTTCTAAGCTTAAAGGAAGTTTATTTATAGCGTTCTTACTATTAGCTAGTATCTATAGGATCTTAGTATAATAAGGGTCTACTTAGTATCTTACCTTTAATTAAGCTTTAACTTTAAGGGCTATAATAGCTTTACTTACTATTAGTATATTATTAATAGTACTATATTTAGGGTATTAGCGTGCTATTAATTCGTATATCTTAAGGGCTAGTAGCTTACTTAGGGCGTTAAGGATAAAGTTCTTCTTTCTTAGTAAGTAAGATACTTATAGGTCGTATTATAAAAAGTAAATTAAATAGCTAATTAGCCTCCTATTAGCTTAGTCGGTACTAGTAGTATCTATAGTCTTTTTCTTTACTATTTACTTAGTTATTAAATAGTCTATAAGTATAATTAATAGTAGTATAAATAATTATACTATAGTATATATTTTCTTAATAGCTTAGATAAAGTAAGAGACTTTAAGCTTTAAAGGGCTATAGTTAGCTTTAGCTTTTATAAGCGTTTAAGAGAGAAAAGCTTTAAGGAGTAAAGACTTAACTAAGATTAGCTTATTAAGAGTCTAGTATACTCTATCCTTTAAGTAAAAGAAGTAAGCTATATAGCCTTTTTAAAGAGATCCGTTTAGCTAGTAAAATAGCTACTTATAGGGGTCTATATAATAGATTATTTAACTTATAGTAAATTTCTATTATAAGAGGTTAAAGGCTATATATTTATATATTATTAGTTTATACTATACGTTTCTAGTAAAGGCTTTATACTTATTTAGGTTTCCTAAAGTAACTTTACTATCTTCTCTTCCTTAAGCGAGCATCGCTATCTTTTAAGCTTATAGTAGTCTTATAACGAGGCTATAGTATAAGATTAAGTTCCTAATAAAACCTATAGCTCTAATATAAATTTTTAGTATTTAAAGAGTATTAAGGAAGTTAAGTATTAAAAAGGCTATTATTTTATACTAAGTAGTTCTTATACTAAAGGCGTTAATATAGTATCCTAGTAAGTATACTAAGGGATATTTAATCTAGCTCTTAGTAAGCGAGATACTTAGGCGGAGCTTAGTAAATAGCTAAAAGATTTATTCTAGGTACTTAAAGTACTCTTCCTTTATCTTTAAATATTTAATAATAATATTATTAATAAAGGCTTATATAAAGGACTTAAAAGGGCATAGCTACTTATTAATATACTATTAAGCGTATACTAGGCTATTATAAAAGCTAATAGGCGCGATAGTAAAGTTCCTAAGACTTTAATAGCTTATTATAGTAAATTAGTCTTAGTATTTTAGCTAAACTAAGAACTAATAAAAGAATAATAAAGCATTAATAGTAGTAATATACTTAGCTCCTTTAAGTAACTAAATAATATCTTTTTATCTAGGTAAAGGGGAGCTATTAAGTATAGTTATACTATTAATATACCCTTATAGTATAGTAGTTATATACTAAGGAGGACTACTAGCTATAATACTAAAGTCGGTTTAAATTTAGCTAGGGGTATAATTAATTTTTAGTTAAACTAATAGACTACGCTAACCTACTTATTAATTAGCTAATTAGTGCTTTTAGAAGCGCTTATAAATATACTAGTAGTCTAGCCCCGCTATAAGTAGGCCGGCCTAGACCTCGCCTACCTAGACCTAGCGATAAATTTATTAGGACCTCCCTTTAACCCCGGTCTAGGTCCCCTAACCGGGAAAATAAAAACCTAGGACCGATACTAGTAACTTAATAAGTATAGCGCGAAGCTAGTACGATAACCCGACTACCGCCCTAGCTAAAGGCCGGTATTAATAAATAGCCCGCTAAGCCTTATAGCGGAAAAATAAGGTAGAGCCTAAGAAGATATTATTATAGGATTATAAGGAACGGTGTTCCTACTATAAATAAAGCAGCTATAATATACTCTCTTAATTATATAAGCTAATAAGTAGTATATTAATTATAGATAAAATCTTATCCTATAAAGTAAGAATCGCTTATTATTTTATATATTATTAAATATTAAACGGGTTGCTAGTTATCGTATAATTAGGAATTAAAGGAATAGAGCTAGCTTAGAATACTAGCTAAGACCTCTTAAGAATACTAGCACGACTAACCTCCTTTAAATATAAATATTAGTAGAACTAAGACACTTCTAGCTATACTTAAGGTATTACTAAATTCCTTAGTCTTAGGGCTATACGGTAGCCTAAATCCGGTCTTAAAAGGTTCTTCCGTTTAGCTATAATTATCTATATAAGGCAGTATATCTACTAGTAAATAGAGAGAGAATTATTAACTTTAATACCTCTTTTATATACTAATATACTACTAATAAATTCCGTTAAAGATCCTACCTTATACTCCTTCTTCCCTTTTATTATATAGTCTTATATAATTCCTTAATTTCCTAAAATTCCGCTTTTACTTATATACCTTAAGAAGGATAAGGTTAGCGATAATTATATATTTAACTAAAAAACGCTTATACTACCGATTAACGCTATATACCCCGCGTATATAAAGGAGTTACCTTCTAAGGTTACTTTATAGTAGGGCTAATATAATTCTAACTAACTAAAAATAATACCTAAGATAGCTAGTATAAGTTTCCTATATATTATAACCGCGACCTAGTATAAGGGCGGACTAGCTATAAAAGAGGGGAGGGTTTTCCTTTAAGTACTTTAGCTTTTCCTTTCTATTTAACGCCGAAGCTCTAAATACCTTTAAATAGGTTACTAGTATAATCTTAATAATAATAATAATATACTATTAATACCTTATAGGTCTATTACTACTCTTTCTTTTTAAACTTTATTTACTATTCTTTAAATTATAAAAACTAGTATAGTAAAGGGCGTTAGGCTATTAACTTATTTTATATATTCTTAGTTATAGAGTTTAGTAAATATTTTATTAATAATAGATTAGTCCTTAAGCCCTTATAAGTATAGTTTTTATATAATTTTCTTCTTATACTAGTTATCTATTAAGGGCATTATAAGTTCTTCTCTTAAGGTAATAATAGCGGCCCTTATATTAGTCTAAATAGTTTTAAATTAAGTATAGAGCCTTTTTACCTTTTAAATAAAGGCTAGGTTATTAATATATATAAAGACTTTATTATCTAGCTTTTCTTTAAGGAGGTCTAAGGCTTATTATATATAAACCTAGTATAGGATACTATTAAACGCTAGTTTATTAAGGGATTCGTTAATAATAGCTTACTTAATATCCTTAGTAGCTTTAAATAGTTTTACTTAAAGGTTTTCTAAGGCGTATTAGCCTAAACGTTAGCGTATATAAGGATAGTATTACTAAGTAAGAGTAGGTTTCTTAATAGCTTAGGCTAATCTATTAAAGATATAATTAATATTATAGTAATTCTTAATACTTTATTAGTAGCTATAAATACTTTATTAGCGGTAGTAAGCGCGGAGGTTTAAGTATTAAAAATATTAGCTACTTATAGTATATTAGTCTTTATAAAGCTTCTTATTTAAAGGAGAGCGAAAGTAGCTATAGCTATAGCTATACTTTAAGATTCTATAGTAAAGTAGCTAGTTTCTTTAAATTTATAGATTTATCTTATTTACTCTTTTAAGAGTACTACTATATCTTTATTTAAGTTATTAGCAAAAGGTTCTATAAGAATTATCTTTATATTTATTATAGTATAGTATATACTAAGATATATAAAGTAAAAGGTATAAGCGCGGTCTTTTAAGAGTTCCTTTTATATAGCTAATACTTAAATAGATTATTTAAGAAGGTATAAATAATAAGCGTAGAATCGGGTAATCGATAAAGTAAGCGGAAAGATCGGTCGAAGGAGTATAAGGCAGGATTTCGTCCGGAATTTATAACGAGCATATAAGGGGCTAAATAATATATTAAAAGAATAGCGTTATAAAAGATGCTTGTAAACTTACTTATTCTATCTACTACTCCTAGGGAAATCCTTCGTCTTTTATAGACCATTGCTCGCCTACTAGTAGACCAATAAGTTAGCTTTCTAGTATATTCTATAGTGCTTAAAAAGCTCTATCTATAGTATATCTTCCTAACTTAATAGGTGGTCTAATTGTAGCGTGATGGTTAACGTAAGACTATAGGTTCTGATATAAGTAGTGGATTTAACTAGAATGTTCTATGCCCTACCTATTCTCGTATCGCGGATATCTTCGGAACCGCTAAGCTAAAATAGGTAATAGGGTATCCGTTCTGCTCGTAATTAACATATGCATTTTATATATATTTTTATTTATAAGGATAGGCTTATCCTAACCCGCCTTTCCTAGAGAACGGTATAGATCTCTAGTAGAGGTCTTTATCTTTTAAGGGTTATTCCCTTAGACTGTATTATAGAGCCTCTTTTTACTAGCTTATTCTATAAAGCCTCCCTATGCCTATTATTTCTTTATAACAGTAAAATAGGAATATAAGGGTATATTCTTATAATAGGTATAATAGTATTATAGACCGCTTATACCTTTTATATTATATCTACTTAGGTCTTATAAAAGATATCTTAAATTAGCTTTAAAAAGGGAGTATTTTACCCCTCTTATTAGTAGTAAATACCTAGGCCTAGAACGGTAAGGTAAAAAGATTAAGGGGTGCTATAATAGAAAGGGCCTATATAATAAGACTTACTATAAGGCTTTTATACGACCTATAAATAGAAATCGTCGAAGCTACTTATTATCTTTAAAACCGGACCCTTAGGGACGCTAAGGACCCTAGGGGCTATAGGGACCTAAAGGACCCTATAAAGGAAACTTAAGGAATAGATTAAAAATCCCCCCTTAAGCTCTTTATAAAAAAGAGGGCCTTACTAGCTTACTTTTATACCTATAGCTATAAGGTATACACTATAACTACTAATATATAGCTAAAAAGGAAGAAGAAAAGAAAGCTTAACCCTAGAGCCTTTATTAGATACCTTATTAGCTATAATTCTATAAATATCTTTTAGATTTAGATTTCTTTTTTAAGGAAGGTTATTTTAACTAAGGACGTTATTTTAAACGAATTTAGCTTCTTTAATAGAAAGAGGGACTAAGAGACCCTCTTACTCTTATAACGTTAGCTAATTTAATTAATTTAAATCCCCCCTTTATAATAGTCTAAAAAAGAGGTCTTAGATAAGGAAATAAAAGAAGAAACTAATATTAAAGTAATCGAGGATAATATTAACTTTAAAAAAGAGGAAGCTACTAGATTAAAAGATCTAAATAAAAAAGGAGACTATAGAAAAGTAGTAGAGCTATAAGACGCCTACCTCTTTATACCTCTCTTTATAAGATAGTAATACTTATATATATTAGCTGCTTTATTAAGCTTATTACTATAAAGTAAATATAGCGGTCTCTTATATAATAAAGGTAAGCTAGGTACTTATATACTTTATACTTATAGCGTAGCCTTAGGTTATAATTATATTAAGCTAGCTTTCTAGCTATAAATATAATATCTAGTTTAATATAAATTACTAAATAAATAAGCGACTTAATTAAAAAGATATATTTATATATCTCTTCTTTTAAGACTTACTTCTTATAAAGAATAAGCTCTTTTATTATTAATAGTATTTAAGGCTTATAAAGAATATTATTATTAAGGAGATAATATTTCTTTATAGTCTTAGAGATATAGGAAGCTTATAAGAGCTATATCTTTTTAAGAGCCTTATCTTTAATAATCTTAATACTAAGGAACTAATATAGCTCTCTTATATATATAATAGTATTTTAATAGGTAAGATTATACCCCTATAAATATTAGCCTATAAAAGGGATAAGACCCTTAGCGCTTCTTATCTACCCCCCCTAAGTATACTTAAAGGCTTTATAAAAGCGCGGATTATTTAATTAGATATCTTCCTTAATTATAGTTAATTTAAATATTTATTTTCCCCCTTTAAAGTAAAGGCCGCTAGTTACGCGACTTTAGTAAAGATAAAGAAGTATAAAATAAAGAAATCTCTAAGACTTATATTAATAACCTAAGACCCTTAAAGCTATATATAAGACTAATAATTAGATAATTATATATTTAACTACTCTATTAATCCTTTACTATATACTATATATACTTTAGGTATATACTTTTATCCCTATTAAAACTAGTCTTTAAGGCGTAAACTTATTATTCCGTTTTATTTATATAGCGATAAGTAGCTTTATAAAGCTAAGAATACTTAGAGGACGATAGTATTATTTAAAAAAATAATCTAAGGATTTAATAATTAAAGTAGTAACTATATTAATAGTTAAGGTTAAGGACTTAATAAACTAAAAGGCTTACTAAGAAATAAATAATTAGATAATACCTTCGCTAATAGTAAAGGAAAAGTAATAAGCTAATACTAAAAAACCTTAAGCTCTTATTATTAGCCCTATAACCTTTAATACTAGCGACTTAGTTAGGAAACTATAATCTTTATATAATACTTTAAAAGATATAAATAATAATAATAGTATAATCTAGACCGTTATAAAACCTAACTAAGACCTCTTACTTATATATATACTAATAATACTAATATAGGTATTAATAGGAGATACTTAAATAACCTTAACCTTAGCTCTCCTTTATATAGTAGCTTATAAAGAGCGCTTACTTCCCTTTAATAAATAAGAAAGTAAGTAATAAGATACTTATAATAAGATATCCTTTAGCTTTAAAAGCTCTAACTTTAAATTTTATAACCTTATAATTTATAAGTCTATTATATTTAGAAACGCTAGCTATTAAGAGGGATTATTTAATCCTACTACTTATAATATTAAAAGAATTAAGGTAGATATTAATAAGATTACTTATAAACCTAGAGATATACTTACTAAAAGCTAAGATAATTATATAAGAAGGCTCTATTAACTATAACTCTTACTTATTAGTAAATTTAATAGTAAAAATATAACTAAATTCCTTAAGAAGTTTAATTAAGAGATATATATTAACTATATTTATAATATAGATAAAATAAACTAGCGTAAAGTCTATATCTCCTTTATATAAGCCCTTACTATTAAAATTATTATAAATAGACTTACCTAAGAAGAAGTAAAGAAAAGACTCTTTAAATACTACTATATATATAATATTAAATATCTAGAAACTACTAATAACCGCTTAAACTATTATAATACTAAAAAGCCTAAGATTATTATAAAGGTTATAGAATAGCTTAGTCTCTACTTATACCTATAGTATAAGGTATAACCTAATAGTTAAGAAGAATCTATAGTTTAGTTATACTTTATTTATTATATAATACTAAAGGAACTTATTATTAATATTATAAAGAGAAATAGGAAAATATCTAAAGTTATCTTAAAACTCTTATATAAAAGCCTTATCTATATAATTAATAACTACTTAGTACCTTACTAAGATATTAAGTAATAAGATATAGTATCTAACGTTTATAATTAAAAGCTTAAGAACTTAAAGAAAGATTAGCTCTTTAAGGAAATTAATAAATTAATAAAGAAAGCCGATTTTAATAAGGGTAAAGAAAAACTTCTTAAAGAGTTAAAGAAAATAAATAAGAAACCTAGATAGCTTATAAAAGAGATCTTAAACCTAATAAAGGCCTTTAAAGATATAAAGATTAACCTTACTTATTAATAAGAGTAGATATATAACTAGCGTAATAAGGAATAAAAATATATTAATAGTAAAGGCTACTCTTTAAGTTATAAATAAGGAAGTAATATAAGTACTATTAAACTTTACTACCTATTTAATTAATATATATAGTCTTAGGTTAATACTTTTAACTAGCCTAGGAAATATTTTTATTATAATAAAAAGAGATATTACCTTAATAAGTATAAGGTATACTCTTAGGACTATAAAATCGGATTTATAATATATAAAGTAGTAAATAAGACTTTTTACCTTAAAAGAAAAAAATAATAAAAGCGTAATTCCCTTAGTACTTACTAATATATTCTATTAAATAGGTATATATATTTAAAGGCTAATTATATATTAGGTAGATATATAGCTAAACTCCTTTATATTACCGCTTATAAAATAGGTTAAAGCTATAGTTATACTATCTTACTTAAATTAAGCTATTAGTATTATAGAGTTTAGTTTCTTAGACTAGTTTTAAAAATATAAAAGCTTATATAAATAGAAGCTAGGGAATTTAAAAGTAAGCAATATAAGAAAAAAAGTAAGAAGGATATTAATTATTTTAATTATAGATAATATATAATAAAGTTATATATATAATTAAATAATCTATATAACTATAATAAAGATTAATACTTATAAAGGAAAAAGATAAAGAGTTAAAAAGGATATAAAGGAAATTAAGATAATGAGAATAGTAAAACCTAGCTTTAAGATTATTCCTATATACTAGAGATATAAAGTAGATCTAAATAAAAAGTTTAATAGACTTATAAATAGAATTATTAGAGAAATTATATATAAAAGAATCTTAATCCCTTTAAATTACCTAATTAACTTTATTCCTTAACTAAGTAAGATACTTAGTATAAGATATATAGATATAGCCTAAGGTATAGAAAATACCAAATTCTAGACCTTAAAGAAGGTAGAGAGTAATATAAGACCTTATAGAACTATAATACTAGTTATAAAAGTAGCTAAAGATAATATAAAGAGTAAATTACTCCTTCTTAAATATTTATAAGGAAAACTCGCGGTAGCTTTAATATAAGTTAAAGAATAGGATAAAGAATACTAAGTTAAACTAATTAAGCTTACTTACCTTACTTATAAAGAATCGGATTATAAGTACCTTTAGGTTTAATAAGTATTAAAGGAAGTTAGGTTTATAATTAATATAATTAGCGTAATATAACTAGCTTAAGAACTTTTTAATTAGTAAACTTTAAAAGTAATAAGACTAAGGAAAGATAAATTTATTATATAAGAAGTAGTACTCTTAATAAGATACTAAGAGATAACTCTAAAAGACCTTATAGCGATTCTTATAATATATATAAATATAGTCCTTATACCCTTCCGCTTACTTAAGTATATATAAGACCTACCTTATATTTAAGTATAGCTTAGTAGCTAGAAAGCTAAAGTTCTAAGCACCTTAATTAGTACTAGGTTTAAAAGAAGCCTTATTACTAAAAGAAATATAAATATATATAGGTTTAAAATTATATTAATAAGAGTATTAATAATATTATATACTAATTCCCTTATAGATATAGTTAAGGAGGTAGAAACTAATATTTATTTAAGTATAGCTTAAATACTAATCTATCTTTATATTACGCTAAATAAAGTCTTAGTTCCCTTTATCTTAAGTATACTATTTATTAAAGCTATATATATACTATTTAATTATTCCTTAAAGAATAGTAATATATAGGTTAAATATTAAATCGGTATTATCTAAGTAGTTACCTTAGCGGTAGGAGCTATTAAATAAAAACTTTTAAATAAGGTTAATATAATAAACTCTTTTTAGACTATAACCTTAATACTTAATAAAGATATATATAAAAGACTAAAGCTTAAGGAAACTATATAGGAAATAGCTACCTAGCTCCTAAGAATTTTTTTAAGCTTTAGTAATAAAAGTTAAAGAAGATAACTTAGGAGCTACTTTATATTTATAGAGAAACCCCCTTTTAAATACCTTAATAGTTAAGATTTTCTTACTAAGAAGTAAGATCCTTAGTTATAAAAGGGGCGCTAACTAAGTCCTTAACCTAGCCTATACTAGCGTAAACGAGCCTTTAATAGTACTAGTATAATAGTAATTAATAATAGATAAAGGAGATAAAGTAATTCTAGCTATTAGATTTAAAATAGTAAAAGAGATTATTAAAGTTAGAGTTATAGAAGCTATAGGAGAATTTAAGTCTTATTAAAGCTATAAAGAAGTTTAGAAAGATTAAGAAGGTTAAATTTAAGTTAAGGAGGAAATAACCTATTAGATTATATAATCTAAGAGTTAATACTTTCTTTAAAAGAAAAGTAAATAAGATTAACTTTATTAATAATACCTTATTAAATAGCTCGATATTAATAGGGGACCCTAATTAAAATAAAACTATATAAAATACTATTAAAGATAAGATATAGCTTAAACCCTACCTAGAATACTTAATAGGAAATTTCTTAAGTATATAAAAAGGAAAGTAGCTAATATAAGAGAGACTTAAAGTAATTTAAGAATAATTTAAGAGCTTTCTTATAAAGGTAGAAATCTAGATCTTTAATAGTATTTTATTTAATAAGAAAGTAGCGTTATCTTAGGACTTTATAGAAAGAGGTAAAGTTAACTTAGCTATAGCCCCCTTATAAGATATTAGGATAATAGAATATAAGGTATAGTAAGTAGCCTTAATCTTAATCTTAAAAGCGATAGAGTAAAACGTTATTAATATCCTTAAAATTAAACTAAAAATAGGGGTCCTTAAAAAAAGGTATAGGCCTTATAAGAACCCCCTTTTCTTAGTAGTAAAGAAAGATAGAAAACTATACTTAATTAATTCCGCTATATATATAAATACTATTATAATAAGAGATATAAACCTACTATTAAATATAAATAGGTTTAGTAACTACTTCTTAATATATAAGATCTTTTCCTTCCTAGACCTTTTTTAAAGCTATAATTAGATCCCTCTTAATATTAAAAGCTATAACTTAATAATATTTATAATACTTATTAGCCTTTTATATATATATATACTCCCTTAAAGGGCTATAAACTTAGTTAGCTAATTTATAAAGATAATATAAAGAATCCTATAAGACCTTATATTAAATATCTATAGGAATTTCCTTAATAATATAGGTATTAAAGGGCCTAATATAATATATAATAATAAAGAGGTAGTACTAAAAGTAAGGGGATTTATCTTTAAATACCTTATTAACCTTAATAAAGTCCTAGTTAATATTAAACTCTTTAGTTATATAATGATAAGGGCTAAATTAAAATTCTATTAGTAAGTAACTAAAGTTATTAGTTATATTTATAGAATAAATAAAAGGTGCCTTATAAAAGCTAAGGTTATTAAGATTAAGGAATAAATAGAATACCTTAATATAATATATATTAAAGCTTTCCTTAGTATTATAAGATACTATTAAATCTAGATTAAATAGTTCGCTATCTTAATAAAACCCTTTATAGACCTATTAAAGAAAGAAGTCTACTAAGAATAAAAAGATAAATAAGTAAAAGCGATAGCTACCTTTAAGGAAGCTATTACTTTAATACGAACGAGGGTATATACTTAAAGCATATATAGTATATAGCTAAGGATTAGTAGAGTAATTAACTATATAATTATTTAATTATCGGTCCTATATATAGCTCTAAGGGCCTTAGGTTATAAATATAAGTCTTAGAGATTTCTTTACTCTATACCTCTTTATCTTTACTAGAGTCGCGTAACTAGCGTTCTCTACTTTAAAAGGGAAAAATAAAAATTTAAATTTACTATAATTAAGGAAGATACTTAATTAGATAATTAAGGTCTTTATAACGCCTTTAAGTATACTTAGAAGTAAGTTAGAAGGGGAGTGCTAGGGGTCTTATCCCTTTAACGGGCTAATATCTATAAGGGTACGATCTTACCTATTAAACTCCTTCTTAGCGACTTTCCGACTTAAGATATTAATAGAAAGGGCGCAATAATAATAAGTAAGGCTCTCTTCCTATAAAAATATACCCTTATATTCCTATTTTACTATTATAAAGAAATAATAGGCATAGGGAGGCTCTTTAAAATAAGCTAGTAAAAAGAGGCTCTATAATATAGTTTAAGGGAATAACCCTTAAAGATAAAAACCTCTACTAGATATCTATTCCTTCTTTTAGGAAAAGCGGGTTAAGATAAGCCTATCCTAATAAAATAAAATATATATAAAATATATAAGTTAATTACGAGTAGAACGGATACCCTATTGCCTATTTTAGCCTAGCGGTTCCGAAGATATCCGCGATACGAGAATAGGTAGGGCATAGAATATTCTAGTTAAATCTACTACTTATACTAGAACCTATAGTCTTACGTTAACTATTACGTTATAATTAGACTACCTACTAAGTTAGGAGGATATACTATAGATAGAACTTTTTAAGTACTATAGAAAGTACTAGAAAGCTAACTAATTAGTCTACTAGTAGGCGAGTAATAGTCTATAGAAGATAAAGGATTTCCCTAAGAGTAGTAGATAGAATAAGTAAGTTTATAAGCATCCTTTATAACGCTATTCTTTTAATATATAATTTAGCCCCTTATATACTCGTTATAAATTCTAGACGAAATCCTACCCTATACTCC
Organism: Hirsutella rhossiliensis; assembly: GCF_020360975.1. Lineage (NCBI taxonomy): Eukaryota > Fungi > Ascomycota > Sordariomycetes > Hypocreales > Ophiocordycipitaceae > Hirsutella > Hirsutella rhossiliensis. The sequence continues at coordinate 1,475,913 of NW_025408683.1, read as the reverse complement.
TTCGACCGAACTTTTCGCTTACGTTATCGAATACCCGATTCTACGCTTATTACTTATACCTTCTTATACTTCCTAAGTATATAAGTAAGTAAATAAACTATTAATAGAACTTTTCTCCTTTACTATAATCCTTTCCCTTTACGTTATTTATTCCTCCCTTTACCTATAAGCTACTTATTTAGCTCTTTCTTATCTTTACTCGCGTACTTCTTTCTTTAAATAATTATCTACTACCCCTTATATACGCTCTTAAGTATTTATACTTATTATTCTTAAGGGCGTTAAGGAAATAAAGTAGTTAGTATCTTTACTAGTCTATAGCTTTAAGTATAGCTAGATTAAATAAGCTATAAAGTCTCGTAAACTAGTTATTATTGCGTTATTAATAGTCCTATATAAATATATAGAATTATAGTCGTTTATATCTTAATAGTAGTTTTAATATATTCCTAGGTTTCTAACTCCTTTAACTTAAGAGGGTTTAAAGCTTAGTATAAACCTTATAAGGACTATAGCTAGAGAGGCTATTACTATACTTTATTTCTAGGAAGTAATAAAGCGCGCTATAGGCGTTATTAAAGTCTTTAGCCTTAGGGTAATTAACTAAGCGCTTAGTAATTTCGGAGTCTTAGGGCGAGTTAGTAGCCGCGCTATCTACCTTTCTTCCTTACTAGCTTCTTATCGGGCTATTAGCGGGGGTACGGTTATAAGTCTTTCGCTCCTTTATATATTTAAAGGGGTTATTAGTAGCGGGCGAGGAGTAGGCTTAATTACCTATATATTTAAGGGGGGAAATAAAAGCGTTATTTCTATATAAATAAAGGGACTAGTAAGGGCGCTTAGCTCTCTCCTTTATAGATTCTAAGGTAGGGATCCTATCTTAAGGTTACTTAAGGAAAGGCTACTTAGTTTAAATAAGAAGCTTAATTTAGTTAATACTTAAGGTAATAAAGGTCTAGGCCTATTCTCGATTCCTATTAACGCGATTAAATAGTTAAGGGTCTTTTTAAGGAGGAGTTTTATAAAGAAACTATATATAGCTTAAGCGATTAGGTTAGGTTACTTTATAAGGGTAGCTAGTATAGTTAGCTTTTTTCTTACTCTCTTTACTATATAAGCTAGTTCTATATCTCTTTAAAGTAGTAGTTTCTATTAGCTAGGCCTATCTTAAAAGTTAACTACTTCTAAGACTTCTTAAAGGTCTTATTTTTCTTAATCTCCTAGAATAATATAGTTATATTAGTAAATCTATTTATACCTAAGAATTCTTATAGGAAAGACTTTATTAAAAGTTATTAAACCCTAATTAAATAGTATCCTTTATAGTTATTTAACCTTACTATTAAACTACTAAGAAACTCCGCTACCTTATAATATTACTTATATATAATTAAGTTTATTTACTACGATAGCTTAGATTCTATATATTAGCTTATTAATATAGCCTTTTATACTTATCCTCTTATCTAGCTTAATAAAATACTAATCTTAGTATAAGATTTTATTTATTTACGGGGCTTTTTATATTACGTTATACCTTTACTCTAGAATTACTTTAACCTTTAAGTATCGCTACTTAATTATCTTAAGCTATAGCTTAATTATACTTTTAACTTAGTATTAAATTATTATTAAGGCTAAGTAGCTATATTCCTACCCTTCTTACTAAGCGGTATAAGGGACTAGTATATAAGTAAAGTTATAAGGAACTTAGAGGATATAAAGAAACTACCGCTATACTTATAGGAATATATAAAGTTTAGTATACCGTCCCTCTTTCTAAGTATTAAAAACGACTAAGTTTCCTTCCCTATAGTCTTAAAGGAACGCTCCTTAATAGAGTCCCCCTTTATCTAGTCCTACTAAAAACTTAATAACTTTAGTTATATACCTTTATTTATATATAAAGCGACTAAGGTTAAAGGTAGGAGCGGTAAACTTAATTAAATACTCCCTATTATTTAGGTATTTATAGTACTTTATATATCTATCTTTTATATCTTTAATAGGTTCCCCTTAATAGTTAGTATAAACTAATAGTAGGTAAGGTAAGGGGTATATTATATTCTTAATACCTCTTATTAAGATCTTAATTATTATACTAAGGCTAAAGCTTATAGCTTATTATTTATTAATAGATTTATAGAGAAAGTTATATATATCGACGATATACTCTTCTTAGCGGGCCTTATTCCTAGTAAATCTATTTATCTTTTTAATACCCTTATATATTATCCGAGCGTCTTTAAGGGTAATATCCCGCTATTTAATAAGGCCCGTTAATATTAAGTACTAATAATCTCTATAAATATATTAAGGAGGTTACTTTTACTTATAAACGTCTTATTAGTCTTAGTTTATAAACTTTTCCTTATCCTTAGTATAAAAGCGCTTTTTAATACCTTTTACTTTAACTTCGCTATAGTAAGTAAGTAAAATAAAGCTCCTACTCTTAAATAGTAGTACGCTAAAAAAGATATCGGTATTCTTAGGGAGGTCTATAGCTAGGCCTAGGATGCTATTTAAGTTCGCCGCTATATCTTAGGAAAGGGTAAAGTAAGTAAAAGAAAAGGAGAAGATAAGATTAAATAGTTAAGGTAAGTAGTTTTAAGTTATAATACTAAGAGGCTAAGAGGGTATTATATATATATATAAGAGTTATATTAGTAGAGGGGATTATTATAAGTAGGGAAGCGTATAGAGTATATATATATATATATATATATATAGAAAGAAGAAGAAAGAAGGAAGAAGGAGGGTATAGTAAGAGGAATAAATAGTTATTAAAGCACGCGGTTATTAGTTACTTTAGCCGGCCTTTATAATAGTAAGGTCTTAAGCGTATTTAAGGGTTACGCTTAAATAGCTTCTTTTACTAGTTATCGATTAAGGAGCTATTTAATCTATACCTTTTTCTTCTCCTTTTTACTCTTTTTATTCTTCTTCTTCCTCTTCTCTCTTCTATCTTCTTTATTTCTCTAGACTACTACCTCTTATCTTCTCCTTTTATAACTACTTCTTTTTCCTTATTATATCTTATAAAACCGCTAAACCTAAAACTAAAGAGCTATTAAATATTATTAACCTCTCTTTAACTACTTTTTTATAACCTTCCCTTAATACTACTACTCTTCTTACTTAGAATTATCGTACTAAGGTCTTTCCTCTTTATATAAAGTACTTTTAAGTAACGACTATCTAACTTATTTAATCTCGCTTAGCTCGTTCTAACTATATTCTCTTATAGATCTATAGTTACTTTAAGACCTAGGTTTATAATAGAAATAATATCGGTTACTAGGGGTTTTTAATTTATATAGAAATTGCCTTTTAGTTATAGGTTCTATTAAAAGCTCTTAATATTATTAGGATTAAAGCACGCGGTTACTCTCGTCTCTCTTACTTTCTTAAGAGTACGCTAGGTTAGTATAATTAAATTATCTTCTATGCCCTTTATTATAGATATTAGCTAGTGACTTATATCCTTATAAAAATCGCTTATTTATATAGATATTTCTTTTCTTAGCTTAGTTTAAGGTAGTAAGAATACTCTTAAGTAGTCTTAATTACTTTATATAAAACTTATAATCCTTACCTTTATTAAGGGTATATTTAAACTTATTAAATAACTATAAATTCCGCTTATAAGTATATTATATTTCCTTTTTATAAGTATATCTCTCTTTAAGTACTATTAGCGGCTCTTACGCTAACTATATCTAGGATTTAACTAAGGCGCCTATTTATAAATAGCAGTACTTCCTTAAATACTATAGGGCTACTTACGACCTTAATAGATTTACTAACTATATATATAGTTATAATTTCTATACCGACCTTAAGATTAATAAATTTTATAATAAGTATATTAGTAATAAGACTACTTATTATCTTCTTTATAATATCCTTAATCCCTTTAGTCTTACTAAGGTTTTAAAGGAAAGGGAGGAAATTAACCTTATACTTATTTTACTTAAAAAGAGATTATATAGGTTTAATAAGCTCTCTCTTAAGTAATAATTAAATAGTCTTTAAGTTCGCTTTATAATAGTCTATAATAGGTTTACTAAGAGTAGGTAGTATTATTTAGTCGCTATTTTTAATAGTAAAAGTTTTTCTCTTAAGGTTATATACGTTTAATTTAATAAGTCGAAAATATATTAAAATATATCTTATAAGCGCGTTTATTTTCGCTACTATAGGTCTCCCCTTTTATAATAAAGAATAAATATCCCTATTTATTAAGTAAAAAATCTTATTCTTAAAGGAGGTAGGTAGTAAGAATATTTATTTTCTTACTATATTATTTAATTATATCTTTATTCGTTTTTTAAGGTAGTAAAGGGTAGGTTACTATTAAGGAAGGGTAGGAAATATTATCTTTATTTACTTAAGGAGCTTTAAGTAGAAAATTTAAAATAATAAGCTAGTAAGTAAGGCGCTTATAAATATCTTAGCTACTATAGTTATCCTTTAATTAGATAGTTAGACGGTGCTTTAGTTATTAGTTAGGTTTTAGTATACTTCTTATAATAGTTATAGATTTTTATCTTTACTACCTTTTCCTTCCTAGCTCCTTTTTACCTCCTCCTTTTCTTATTAAATTAGCGTCTTTAAGGCTCTTATATAAAGATTCTTTTTTACTTTACTAAGTTATAGTAGCTAAACCTTAATAGTATGCCTTAGGCCTTTCTTAGGTATTTATAATCGCTTTTCTTCCTCTTCCTAGCTTTAATCCTTTTAAGGTTTATTAAAGAGTTATTACGACTATAGTACTATTTAATCTAGGGCTTCTTTACTTAGTAAGAGTAGTAAATTATCTACTTTATCTATTATTTCTTCCTTCTTCCTCTTATTAAGAGTAATCTTATCTTAAAGTAACTAGTTATCCTTAATAAAGTACTATTAACCTTTCTTATCCTTTTTAAACTTCTTTAAATACTCTCTTAGGATTATCTTATTAAGTATAATTCTATTTAAAGTCTTAATCCTATATACCTTAAACTATTCTAAGCGCGATAATACTTAAAAGGGACCGTTCTACCTTATCTAATACTTAGCTTACCTCCTTAAATTATTTAATTATCTTATATTAAATAGTAAGATAAGGTCTTTAAGTTATAAGCTTTCTTTCCTTATTATATACTTATTAGCTTTATTTATCCTTTTTATTAATCGATTTTAATATCTTATTACTCTTTTCTTAGCTTCTTTTATATCTTTTTCTTTTTTTTTTAAAACTCTTACTTATACTTTAAATAATTCTTCTCTTATCTTTACTTTATCTTAGTTAATTAGTCGCTAAGTTAAGTATTCTACCTTAAGAGGTAGTACTAGTTCCTATCTATATAGTAGGTAGAAAGCTAATATTTTTTAAGACTCTTTAACTACTATTTAGTTTATAAGGATTACTTAGTTAAGGTATTTAATTTATATACCCTTTTTCTTTATTATCTTTATAAGTACTATTATTAACCTTTAGTACTTTTATTTTACTACTATATTTACTTTTAAATTATATACTAAAGTTTAAATAACTTTAACGCCTATATCCTTTAAGATATACTTAAAGTCTTTCTTTATTTCGGGCCCTCTATTAATTATAGCGTATAATATTACGCTATACTTATAAATAATAAAGAGTATAAATTTAGTTATAGCTCCCGCGGTAATTTCTTTAACTAGGGTTACTTCTACCTATCTAGTAAAGTCGTCTTATACTTTTATAAGGTACGAATACTTATAATTAGATAGTATATACTAGCTATTAAAGTAAATCTTACTTATAGGGTAGCTAGGCGCGGTTATAGTTATAACTTCTTAGTATCTCTTAGTTATAAAGTATTAGTATTCTTTATAGGAAGAGATTATACTATAATTATTATTTTAAAGGCTAGCCTATTAATACTTATTCTTTATAAACGTATATATAACTTATAATTCTTCATATTCTATTTATATATAGTACTTTATAATAATCCTTTTCTATTCTTTTAGGATATCTATAACTAATATAGGTCCTTTTTCTTCCTTCCTAGGAAGTCGCTAAAGCTTTTAATCTTTAATATAGAAATTTAAACTCTTTAGATATAGCTTCTTATAGTCTTATTTAAAAAGGCCCTCTAGCCGTTTTAACGTTTAAAGGAGGTCTATAATTATCCTCGATTCCTTTAAGTAGTCCCTTTATAGCTTAGTCCCTTATATTACGTTTAAGTAAAAGTCTATAAATTCTTTAATATCGCTTTCTATTTCCCTATCTAATATATTAAAAGGTCCTTTAGGCTTTCTTAAGAGTCTATTAGCTATACTATTCTTCTTACCTTTAATATATTATATAATAGAGTTAAAGAAGAAAATATAGCTTATCTAGTAAGTTACTATAGCTCTAAGAACGTCTTTAAGGGTACCTTTTAGTTAATCTACTAAGACCTATATATTAGTTTCTAGGATAAGATATACGCTATATAGGTATATTCTTAGTCTCCTAAGCGCACTTAATATAGCCCTATACTCCCTTTTTATTATATTATATTTAGTTTCTACTAATAACTATATTTTACTTTCGAACTTTATAAGGCGCTTCTTTTTATTAACGATTTATATTAAGACTACCCCTTAGCTAAGTAAACTAGTATTATATATTAGAATAATATCTCCTCTTCTTAAGCTAACGTTAAGGGATACTAAAAAGACTAGATTAATAATAGCTTCCTTAAGGGCAGCTATCGCTTTTACTTATTTATCTACTTATTCTTAATAGACTTCTTTCTTTAATAGGTCTATAAAGGGTTTTACTAAGACAGTAAACTATATAATCTAGATTCGATAGTATCCTATAATACTAAGGAAAGCTTTAATATATATTATATTAATCTCGCGAAGAGAGATATAAGAAGTATATAAAAATACACGAAGGTAAAATTAGAAGTAAGGGGTCGGATAGGCAGGGCAGAGAGATTTAATTCTTACGGGAGCAGCAATTATAGTAAGGGAGTAATTGTTTTTTTTTGCCTTAATTATCCTTCTTTCCTCTATCTAACGCCCCTCTTTATACCTATCTAGTATCTTAATTAATAAAGAAGATCCTGCTTAAAGAAGCTACTAATATCCTTTCGACTACTAAGCTTTTTACTGGTTTTTCCCCTCTTTTCTAGCCGTTGCCGGTATATCCGTCTTATCTTTCGCTACCTCTATAAGAAGCTATCGCTACTTCTACTTCCCCTTATACCCCTACCCTCCTTTCTATACCTCTTTTTAGCTCCTTCTTCCTTCTTTTATAACGGGTGTTTTTAGCTTCCTTAGTCCCTCGTACTAAGGGATATCTCCGAGAACTACGAAATTAGGCTACGCTTCGCGATAATTAAGGTATCTTATTTATTCCGTAATTTTAATAACTTTAGCTTCTATAAGGCACCTTCTATTTATTCTATAAATATAATAGATAACTTCGGTTACTTACTAGTAGAATTTCGATTTAGCCCTTATAATTATATAACTAAAGAGTTTAATATTAACTAAGACTTTATTAAAGTTAATAAGGTGTTTAAAGATAAATCCCCTTACTCTTAGCGCTACCTCTTTATTATTATACGTTATATTAGGCCCTTTAATACTTATATTATTAAGGAAATTCCTATAGATATTTAGTATAAGGTCTTATAAGATTCTTTATATTATCCTTATAAATTAGCCGACTAAGTTTATAGCCCCTTAAGGGAGTATATATATATATAAGAGGCTAATAAGTTTCGCGAATATCGTTAAGTTATAGCTTTTAATATTAAGAGGGATCTAATTATAGCCTAAAAAAAGGTCAAGGAGGGAAAGGATCTTATATATTAAGAAGTAGTCGCTAAACTTATCTATATTTAGCAGTAGGTTTATATCTCTTATTATAATAGTATTTATATATATAGCGGAATTAATTAAGCGTAGTCCTCTATCTTTCTTTACTACTAAGAAAAAAGGGTTCCTATAGGGCCTATGCCCTTTTTTAAGGACTCTTATTTTTAGTTTAATTTTAAGGATATTAATAACTTTTTACTCTATTACTTTTAGGATTAAGATTAAGGCTACTTACTACGCCTTATATTCTATTATCTTAGTAACTTATAATGGGGCTATAGCTAGGTTAACTTTACCTCTTTCTATAAAGTCCTAGGATAACGCTACTTCCTTATTAAATAGAATACTATTAAAGATCCGGATTTCTACCTTTATAAGAAAGCCCTTAAATTATTCGTAAATTACTTTAAGTCTTTCTTATATTAGCCGCTTTCCTTTCTATATACTTAAGAATTTTCCTATTAAGTATTCTAGGTAGGGTCTAAGCTATATCTTATCTTTAACGGTATTCTATTTAGTCTTCCTTTAGTTAGGGTCCCCTTCTAGCGTTAAGCCGTTTAATAAAGTATTATTAATAAGGTTAATCTTATTTACTTTTCTTTTAAAGAGAGTATTAACTCTTAGATTATATAATCTAATAGGTCGTTTCCTTCCTATCTTAACTATAACCTTCTAGATCTTTCTAAACTTTTTTCTAGCTTTAATAATATTTTTCTTAAATTCTCTTATAGCCTCTATAACTATAACTTTAATAATCTCTTTTACTATTTTAAATTTAATACCTAGAATCGCTTTATCTCCTTTATCTATAATTAATTACTATTATACTAATACTATTAAGGGCTCGTTTACGCTAGCGTAGGCTAGGTTAAGGACTTAGTTAGCGCCCCCTTTATAACTAAGGATCTTACCTCTTAGTAAGAGAATCTTAGCTATTAAGGTATCTATAAGGGGTTCTCTTTATAATTATTAGGTAGCTTTTAGGTTATCTTCTTTAACTTCTATTACTAAAGCTTAAAATCTTTTTCTTAGGAGCTAAGTAGCTATTTCCTATATAGTCTCCTTAAGCTTTAGTCTTTTATATATATCTTTATTAACTATTAAGGTTATAGTTTAAAAGGATTTTACTATATTAACCTTATCTAAAAGCTCTTATTTAATAGCTCCTACCGCTAGCGTAACTACCTAGATAGTACCGATCTAATATTTAACTTATATATCGCCGTTCCTTAAGGAATAATTAAATAATATACGTATAGCTCTAATAAATAGTATGCCTAAGATAAAGGGGACTAAGACTCTATCTAGCGTAATATAAAGATAGATTAGTATCTAGGCTATACCTAGATAGAAATTAGTCTCTACCTCCCTAACTATATCTATAAGGGACTTAGTATACGCCGTTATTAATACTCTTATTAGTAGGATTTTAGGCTTATATATATTTATATATCTTTTAGTAATAAGGTTTTATTTAAACCTAGTATTAATTAGGGCGCTTAAAACTTTAGCTTTCTAGCTACTAAGCTATACTTAATTATAGGGTAGGTCTTATATATACTTAAGCGAGCGGAAAGGTATAAGGACTATATTTATATATATTATAGGAATTACTATAAGGTCCTTTAAAGTTATCTCTTAGTATCTTATTAAGAGTACTACTTCCTATATAATAAATTTATCTTTCTTTAGTCTTATTATCTCTAAAGTTTATTAATTAAATTATCCTTAAGCTAGTTATATTATACTAATTATATTAGTTATAAACCTAACTTCCTTTAGTACTTATTAGACTTTAAGGCACGTATAATCCGATTCTTTATAAGTAAGGTAAGTAAGCTTAATTGGTTTAACTTAGTATTCTTTATCTTATTCTTTAACTTATATTAAAGCTACTATAAGATTTTCTTATAAATATTTAAGGAGGAGTAAACTACTCTTTATATTATCTTCGGCTACTTTTATAACTATTATTATAGCTTTATAGGGTCTTATATTACTCTCTGCTTTCTTTAAGGTCTAAAATTTAATATTCTTTATACCTTAAGCTATATCTATATATCTCGTACTAAGTCTCTCGCTTAGTTAGGGAATAAATTTAATTAAGTAATTTAAAGGGATTAGGATTCTAATTTTATTTATAAGTTTATCGAACTTCTTATTTAGATCTACTCTATATTTATAGTATATAGAGATAATCTTTAGGCTAGTTTTTACTATTCTTATTATCTTAATTTCCTTTATATCCTCTTTAACTCTTTATCCTTTCCCTTTATAAGTATTAATCCCTATTATAGTTATATAGATTATCTAATTATATATATCGCTTTATTATATATTATCTATAATTATAATAACTAATATCCTTCTTACTTCTTTTCTTATATCGCTTACTTTTAGATTCTTTAGCTTTTACTTATATAGGCTTTTATATCTCTAGAACTAGTTTAAGAAATCAGATTCTCTTTTACTAATAGCTTAATTTAAGTAAGATAGTATAACTATAGCTTTAACCTATTTTATAAGTAGTAATATAAAGGAGTCTAGCTATATATCTACCTAGTATATAATAAGCCTTTAAATATATATACCTATTTAAGAAAACCTATTAATAAGTACTAAGGGAATTATACTTTTATTATCTTTTCTTTTAAGGTAAAGAGTCCTATTTACTACTTTATATATTATAAATCTAATCTTATAGTCCTAAGAGTATACCTTATACTTATTAAGGTAGTATCCTTTTTTACTATAATAAAAGTATCTCTTAGGCTAGTTAAAAGTATTAACCTAAAACTATATATATTAATTAAATAAGTAGTAAAATCCGATAGTATTTATACTACCTCCTTATTTATAACTTAAAGAGTAGTTTCTATTACTAACGCGTTTTTATTCCTTAAAAAGCTAGTCTTTCTTTAGGTTCTTAAGCTTTTAATTATAGACTTTAGATACTATATCTTATTACTTAATATCCTAGCGAGGTACTAAGTAGTTATTAATTATATAGATAAGGCTTTTATATAAGAGTTTTAAGATAATTTTAAATATCTTCTTATTTCTCTTTATAACGTTAATAATAAGCTCCTTTAGTATTATATATTAGATAATATATAACTAAACTATAGATTCTTCCTAGCCGTTAAGTTATACCTTATACTATAAGTATAAGTAAAAACTAAGTTATTTTATAACTTTTATAATAGTCTTAGGCTTTTTAGTATTATAATAGTCTAAGCGGTCGTTAATAGTTTCTAGTTATTTAATATTATATATATAGTAGTATTAAAGGAGTCTCTTTTTTACTTCTTCTTAAATAAGTCTATCTATAAGAAATTTAATAGTAGGGGCTTATATAAAGGAGATATAGACTTCGAGCTAGTCTATTTTATCCTTATTATAGATACGGTTAATATATATCTCTTATTTAAACTTCTTAAGGAATTTAGTTACGTTTTTACTATTAATTTTACTAATAAGTAAGAGTTATAGTTAGTAAAGTCTTCTTATAAAGTTATCTTAGCTTTTAGTAAATATATCTCTAAGTCTATTAGCAATCTTATTAATATCTACCTTAATTTTCTTTATATTACTAGTAGTAGGATTAGATAATCCCTCTTAATAGCTAGCGTTTTTAGATATAGTATACCTATAGATTATAAGGTTATAAATTTTAAAGTTAGAGTTTTTAGAGTTAAAGGATATCTTATTATAACTATCTTATTACTTACTTTCTTATTTATTAATAGGAGGTAGGCGTTCTCTATAAGCTACTACGTAGAGGAGAGCTAAGGTTAAGGTTATTAAAGTATCCCTCGTTAGTACTTATATTAGTATTATTAGTATATATATAAGTAAGAGGTCTTAGTAGGGTTTTAGAATAGTCTAAATTACGCTATTATTATTAATTTTATCTTTTAAAGTATTATATAAGGATTATAGTTTCTTAACTAAGTTACTAGTATTAAGGGTTATAGGGCTAATAATAAGAGCTTAGGGATTCTTAGTATTAGCTTATTACTTTTCCTTTACTACTAGTAAAGGTATTATCTAATTATTTATTTATTAGTAAGTCTATTACCTTATTAAGTCCCTAACTCTAGCTATTAAGGTAGTTACTACTTTAATTATTAAATCCCTAGATTTAATTTTTTTAAATAGTACTATCGTCCTCTAGGTATTCTTAGCTTTATAAAGCTACTTATTACTATATAAATAAAACGGAATAATAAGTTTACGCCTTAGAGACTAGTTTTAATAGGAATAAGGGTATATACTTAAAGTACGTATAGTATATAGCTAAGGATTAGTAGAGTAATTAACTATATAATTATCTAATTATCGGTCCTATATATAGCTTTAAGGGCCTTAGGTTATAAATATAAGTCTTAGAGATTTCTTTACTTTATACCTCTTTATCTTTACTAAAGTCGTATAACTAGCGGCCTTTACTTAAAAGGGGAAAAATAAAAATTTAAATTAACTATAATTAAGGAAGATACTTAATTAAATAATTAAGGTCTTTATAAAGCCTTTAAGTATACTTAGAATAAATTAAAAGGGGAGTGCTAAGGGTCTTATCCCTTTAATAGGCTAATATTTATAGGGGTACGATCTTACTTTAATAGGTAAGATCGCACCCCTATAGATATTAGCCCGTTAAAGGGATAAGACCCTTAGTACCCCCCCTTTTAACTTACTTTAAAGTATACTTAAAGGCTTTATAAAGACCTTAATTATCTAATTAGGTATCTTCCTTAATTATAGTTAATTTAAATTTTTGTTTTTCCCCTTTTAAGTAAAGGCCGCGAGTTATACGACTTTAGTAAAGATAAAGAGGTATAAAGTAAAGAAATCTCTAAGACTTATATTTATAACCTAAGGCCCTTAGAGCTATATATAGGACCGATAATTAGATAATTATATAGTTAATTGCTCTACTAATCCTTAGCTATATACTATATATACTTTAAGTATATACCTTTATTCCTATTAAAACTAGTCTCTAGAGCGTAAACTCGTTATTCCGTTCTATTTATATAGCGATAAGTAGCTTTACGAAGCCGAGAATACCTAGAGAATAATAGTACTATTTAGAAAAAATAAAATCTAGGGATTTAATAATTAAAGTAGTAACTACCTTAATAGCTAGAGTTAGGGACCTAATAAGGCGATAGACTTACTAAGAAATAAATAATTAAATAATACCTTCGCTAGTAGTAAAGGAAAAGTAATAAGCTAATACTAAAAAACCCTAAGCTCTTATTATTAGCCCTATAACCCTTAATACTAGCGACTTAGTGAAGAAACTATAATCCTTATATAATACTTTAAAAGATATAAATAATAATAATAGCGTAATTTAAACTATTCTAAAACCCTACTAAGACCTCTTACTTATATATATACTAATAATACTAATATAAGTACTAACGAGGGATACCTTAATAACCTTAACCTTAGCTCTCCTCTATATAGTAGCTTATAGAGAACGCTTACCTCCCGCTAATAAATAAGAAAGTAAGTAATAAGATAGTTATAATAAGATATCCTCTAACTCCAAAAACTCTAACTCTAAATTTCGTAACCTTATAATCTATAGGCATACTATATCTAGAAACGCTAGCCGTTAAGAGGGATTATCTAATCCTATTACTAGCGATATAAAGAAAATTAAGGTAGATATTAATAAGATTACTAATAGACTTAGAGATATACTTACTAGAAGCTAAGATAACCTTATAGGAAGACTCTACTAACTATAACTCCTACCTATTAGTAAATTTAACGGTAAAACGGAACTAAATTCCTTAAGAAGTTTAAATAAGAGATATACGTTAACTATATCTATAATAAGGATAAAATAGACTAGCTTAAAGTCTATATCTCCTTTATATAAGCTCCTACTATTAAAATTCTTATAGACGGACTTACCTAAGAAGAAGTAAAAAAGAGACTCCTTTAATATTACTATATATATAATATTAAATAACTAGAAACTACTAACGACCGCTTAGACTATTATAATACTAAAAAGCCTAAGACTATTACGGAAGTTATAGAATAGCTTAGTCTCTACTTATACCTATAGCGTAAGGTATAACCTAATAGCTAGGAAGAATCTATAGTCTAGTTATACTTTATCTACTATATAATGCTAAAGGAGCTTATTATTAATATTATAGAGAGAAATAGGAAGATATCTAAAGTTATCTCGAAACTCCTATATAAAAGCCTTATTTATATAATTAATAACTACTTAGTACCTTACTAGGACGTTAAGTAACGAGATATAGTATCTAAAGTCTATAATTAAAAGCTTAAGAACCTAAAGAAAGACTAGCTCTTTAGGGAAATTAATAAAGTAATAAAGGAAGCCGAATCTAATAAAGGCAAAGAAAAACTTCTTAAAGAGTTAAAGAAAATAGATAAGAAACCTAAATAGCCTATAAAGGAGATCTTAGACCTAATAAAAGCCTTTAAAGATATAAAGATTAACCTTACTTACTAGTAAGAGTAGATATTTAACTAGCTTAATAGGGAATAAAGACGCGTTAGTAGTAAAGGCTACTCTTTAAGTTATAGATAAAGAGGTAGCGTAAATACTATCGGATTTTACTACCTATCTAATTAATATATATAGTTTTAGGTTAATGCTTTTAACCGGCCTAGGAGATACTTTTATTATAGTAAAGAAGGATACTACCTTAATAAGTATAAGGTATACTCTTAGGACTATAAGATCGGATTTATAATATATAAAGTAGTAAATAGGACTCTTTACCTTAAAAGAAAAGATAATAGAAGTATAATTCCCTTAGTACTTACTAATAGGTTTTCTTAAATAGATATATATATTCAAAGGCTTATTATATACTAGGTAGATATATAGCTAGACTCCTTTATATTACTACTTATAAAATAGGTTAAAGCTATAGTTATACTATCTTACCTAAATTAAGCTACTAGTAAAAGAGAATCTAGTTTCTTAGACTAGTTCTAGAGATATAAAAGCCTATATAAGTAGAAGCTAAGGAATCTAAAAGTAAGCGATATAAGAAAAGAAGTAAGAAGGATATCGGTTATTATAATTATAGATAATATATAATAAAGCGATATATATAATTAGATAATCTATATAACTATAATAGGGATTAATGCTTATAAGGGGAAAAGATAAAGAGTTAAAGAGGACGTAGAGGAAATTAAGATAACGAGAATAGTAAAAACTAGCCTAAAGATTATCCCTATATACTATAGATATAATATAGATCTAGATAAGAAGTTCGATAGACTTATAGATAAAATTATTAGAGAAATTATATATAAAAGAATCCTAATCCCTTTAAATTACTTAATTAACTTTATTCCCTAACTAAGTAAGAGACTTAATATAAGATATATAGATATAGCCTAAGGTATAGAAAACACTAAATTCTAGACCTTAGAGAAAGTAAAGAGTAATATAAGACCTTATAGAGCTATAATAATAGTTATAAAAGTAGCCGAAGATAATATAGAGAGTAGTTTACTCCTCCTTAAATATCTATAAGGAAAACTCGCGGTAGCTTTAGTATAAGTCGAAGAATAAGATAAAGAATGCTAGGTCGAACCGATTAAGCTTACTTACCTTACTTATAAAGAATTAGATTATAAGTGCGTTAAAGTCTAATAAGTACTAAAGGAAGTTAGGTTTATAACTAATACGATTAGCGTAATATAACTAGCTTAAGGACTATTTAATTAATAAACTTTAGAGGTAATAAGACTAGAGAAAAACGAATCTATTATATAGGAAGCAGCACTCTTAATAAGATACTAGGAGATAACTCTAGAGGACCTTATAGCGATTCCTATAATATATATAAACATAGTCCTTATACCTTTCTACTCGCTTAAGTATATATAAGACCTACCTTATATTTAAGTATAGCTTAGTAGCTAGAAAGCTAAAGTTCTAAGCGCCCTAATCGATACTAGGTCTAAAGGAAACCTTATTACTAAAAGATATATAAATATATATAGGCTTAAAATCCTACCGATAAGAGTATTAATAACGGCGTATACTAGGTCCCTTATAGATATAGTTAGGGAGGTAGAGACTAATCTCTATCTAAGCATGGCCTAGATACTAATCTATCTTTATATTACGCTAAACGGAGTCTTAGTCCCCTTTATCCTAGGTATACTATTTATTAAAGCCGCGCGTATATTATTTAATTATTCCCTAAGGAACGGCGATATATAGGTTAAATATTAAATCGGTACTATCTAAGTAGTTATACTAGCGGTAGGAGCTATTAAATAGGAGCTTCTAGACGAGGTCGATATAGTAAAATCCTTTTAAACTATAACCTTAATAGTTAATAAAGACGTATATAAAAGACTAAAGCTCGAGGAGACTATATAGGAAATAGCTACCTAGCTCCTAAGAAAAAACTTTTAGGCTTTAGTAATAAAAGTTAAAGAAGATAACCTAGGAGCTACCTAATAATTATAGAGAGAACCCCTTATAGATACCCTAATAGCCGAGATTCTCTTACCGGGAGGCAAGATCCTTAGTTATAAAGGGGGCGCTAACTAAGTCCCTAACCTAGCCTACGCTAGCATAAACGAGCCCTTAATAGCACTAGTACGATAGTAATTAATTATAGACGAAGGAGATAAGGCGATTCTAGCTATTAGATCTAAGATAGTAAAAGAGATTATTAAAGTTATAGTTATAGAGGCTATAAGAGAATTTAAGAAAAACATTATTAGAGCTAGAAAGAAGTTTAGAAAGATCTAGAAGGTTAAAGTTAAGATAGGGAGGAAACGACCTATTAGATTATATAATCTAAGAGTTAATACTCTCTTTAAAAGAAAAGTAAATAAGATTAACCTTATTAACGATACTTTATTAGACGGCTTAACGCTAAAAAGGGACCCTAACTAAAAGAAGACTAAATAGAATACCGTTAAAGATAAGATATAGCCTAGACCCTACCTAGAATACTTAATAGGAAAATTCTTAAGTATATAGAAAGGAAAGCGGCTAATATAAGAAAGACTTAAAGTAATTTATAAATAATTTAAGGGCTTTCTTATAGAGGTAGAAATCTAAATCTTTAATAGTATTCTATTTAATAGGGAAGTAGCGTTATCCTAGGACTTTATAGAAAGAGGTAAAGTCGACCTAGCTATAGCCCCCTTATAGGTTATTAGGATAATAGAATATAAAGCGTAGTAAGTAGCCTTAATCCCGATCTTAAAAGCGATAGAATAGAAAGTTATCGATATCCTTAAAATTAGACTAAAAATAGGAGTCCTTAAAGAAGGGCATAGGCCCTATAAGAACCCTTTTTTTCTAGTAGTAAAGAAAGATAGAGGACTACGCTTAATTAATTCCGCTATATATATAAATACCGTTATAATAAGAGATATAAACTTACCGCCGAATATAGATAAGTTTAGCGACTACCTCTCGATATATAAGATCCTTTCCCTCCTAGACCTTTTTTTAGGCTATAATTAGATCCTTCTTAATATTAGAAGCCGTAACTTAACGATATTCGCGATACTTATTAGCCTCTTATATATATATATACTCCCTTAAAGGGCTATAAACTTAGTCGGCTAATTTATAAGGATAATATAAAGAATCCTATAAGACCTTATACCGAATATCTATAGGAATTTCCTTAATAATATAGGTATTAAGGGGCCTAATACAACGTATAATAATAAAGAGGTAGCGCTAAGAGTAAGGAGATTTATCTTCGAATACCTTATTAACCTCGATAAAGTCCTAGTTAACATCGAACTCTCTAGTTATATAATTATAGGGGCTAAATCGAAATTCTATTAGTAAGCAACTAAAGTTATTAGTTATATCTATAGAATAAATAGAAGGTGCCCTATAGAAGCTAAAGTTATTAAAATTAAGGAATAGATAAGATACCTTAATATAATATATATTAGAGCTTTCCTTAGTATTATAGGATACTATTAAATCTAGATTAAATAGTTCGCTATTTTAGTAAAACCCCTTATAGACCTACTAAAGAAAGAAGTCTATTAGGAATAAGGAGACGAATAAGTAAAAGCGATAGCTGCCCTTAAGGAAGCTATTACTAATCTAGTCTTTCTAGTATCCCTCGACGTCGGCCTAGGAAGAGGAGATATTATTCTAATATATAATACTAGTCTACTCGGCTAGGAGGTAGTCCTAATATAAATCTTCGATAGAAAGAAGCGCCTTATAAGGTTCGAAAGTAAAACGTAGTTACTAGTAGAAACTAAATACAATATAATAAAGAGGGAGTATAGGGCTATATTAAGTACGCTTAGGAGACTAAGAATGCACCTATATAGCGTATATTTTATCCTAGAAACTAATATATAGGTCTTAGTCGATTAACTAAAAGGTGCCCTTAAAGATATCCTTAAAGCTATAGTAACTTACTAGATAAGCTATATTTTCCTCTTTAACTTTACTATACGATACGTTAAAGGTAAGAAGAATAGCGTTACTAATAGACTCTTAAGAAAGCCTAAAGGACCTTTTAACGTATTAGATAGGGAAATAGAAAACGATATTAAAGAATTTATAGACTTTTACTTAAACGTAGTATAAGGGACTAAGCTATAAGGGGACTACTTAAAGGAATCGAGGATAATTACGGACTTCCTTTAAACGTTAAAACGGCTAGAGGGCCTTTCTAAATAAGACTATAGGAAGCTACGTCTAAAGAGTCTAAATTTCTATATTAAAGTAAAAGCTTTAGCGACTCCCTAAGAAGGAAGAAAGGGGACCTATACTAGTTATAGACGACCTAAAAGAACGGAAAAGGATTATCGTAAAGTACTACGCGTAAATAGGATATAAAGGATAATAAGTTATATATACGTTTATAAAGAATAGGTATTAATAGGCTAGCCTTTAGAACGATATTTATAGCGTAATCTCTTCTTATAAAGAATGCTAATACTTTACGACTAAGAGACCCTAGGAAGTTATAACCGCGACCGCGCCTAGCTACCCTATAAGTAAGATTTACTTCGATAGCTAGTATATACTATCTAATTATAGGTATTCGTACCTTATAGAAATATAAGACAACCTTACTAGATAGGTAGAAGTAACCCTAGTTAAGGAAATTACTATAGGAGCTATAACTAAATTTATACTCTTTATTATTTATAGGTATAGTATAATACTATACGCTATAATCGATAGAGGGCCTAAAATAAAGAAAGACTTTAAGTATATCTTAGAGGATATAGGCGTTAAAGTTATCTAAACTTTAGTATATAATCTAAAGGTAAACGTAGTAGTAGAATAAGGGCATTAAAGGTTAATAATAGCACTTATAAAAATAGCGGAGAAAAAGGGTAAGTAGATTAAATACCTTAACTAAGTAATCCTTATAGACCGAATAGTAGTTAGAGAGTCTTATAGAATATTAGCTTTCTACCTACTATATAAATAGGAACTAGTACTACCTCTTAAGGTAGAATACCTAACTTAGCGACTAATCGACTAAGATAAAGTAAAGATAAGAGAAGAATTATTTAAAGTATAAGTATAAGTTTTAAAAAAGAAAGAAAAAGATATAAAAAAAGCTAAGAAAAGAGTAATAAGATATCGGAATCGATTAATAAAGAGGATAGATAAAGCTAATAAGTATATAATAAGGAAAGAAAGCCTATAACCTAAAGACCTTATCTTACTATTCGACGTAAGATAATTAAATAACCTAGGGAGGTAAGCTAAGTATTAGATAAGGTAGAACGGTCCCTTTTAAGTAGTATCGCGCTTAGAGTAGTTTAGGGTATATAGGATTAAGACTCTAAATAAAATCGTGCTCGATAAGATAATCCTAGGAGAGTATTTAAAGAAGTTTAAAAAGGATAAGGAAGGTTAATAGTGCTCTACTAAGGACGACTAGTTGCTCTAGGATAAGATTACTCTTAATAAGAAGAGGAAGGAAGAAATAATAAATAAAGTAGATAATTTACTACTCTTACTAAGTAGAGAAGCCTTAAATTAAATAGTACTATAGTTATAATAACTCCTTAATAAACCTTAGAAGGATTAAAGCTAGGAAGAGGAAGAAGAGCGACTATAAATACCTAAGAAAGGCCTAAGGCATATAATCGAGGTTTAGCTACTATAACTTAGTAAAGTAAAAAAGGATCTTTATATAGGAGCCCTAAAAACGCTAATTTAACGAGAAAAGAAGGAGGTAAAAAGGAGCTAGGGAGGAAAAGGTAGTAAAGATAAAAATCTATAACTATCGTAAGAAGTATACTAGAACCTAACTAGTAACTAAGGCACCGTCTAACTATCTAATTAAAGGACGACTATAGTAGCCGAGATATTTATAAGCGCCCTACCTACTACCTTACCGTTTTAAATTTTCTACTTAAAGCTCCTTAAGTAAATAAAGATAATATTTCCTACCCTTCCCTAATAATAACCTACCCTTTACTACCTTAAAGAAGACGAATAAAGATATAATTAAATAATAAAGTAAGAAAATAAATATTCTTACTACCTACATCCCTTAAGAATAGGATTTTTTACTTTATAGATAGGGACGTTTATTCTTTATTATAAAAGGGGAGACCCGCCGTAGCGAAAATAAACGCGCTTATAAGATAAATTTTAATATATTTTCGACTTACTAGATTAAACGTATATAACCTTAAGAGAAAAACTTTTACCGCTAAAGATAGCGACTAAACGAGGCTACCTACTCCTAGTAAACCTACTATAGACTACTATAAAGCGAACTTAAAGACTATTTAATTATTACTTAAGAGAGAGCTCGTTAAACCTATATAATCTTTTTCTAGGTAAAACGGGTATAAGGTTAATTTCCTCCCCTTCCTTTAAATCCTTAGTAAGACTAAAGGGATTAAGGATATTATAAAGAAGATAAAGGGCGGTCTTATTACTAATATACTTATTATAAAATTTATTAGTCTTAAGATTAATATAGAAATTATAACTATATATATAGTTAGCGAATCTATTAAGGTTATAAGTAGCCCTATAGTATTTAAGGAAGTGCCGCTATTTATAAATAGGCGCCTTAGTTAAATCCTAGACGTAGTTAGCGTAAGAACCGCTAGCAGTACCTAAAAGAGAGATATACTTATAAAAAGGAAATATAACGTACTTATAAGCGGAAGTTATAGTTATCTAATAAGTTCGAATATACCCTTAATAAAGGCGAGGATTATAAGTTTTATATAAAGTAATTAGGACTACTTAAGAGTATTCTTACTGCCCTAAACTAAGCTAAGAAAAGAAGTATCTACGCGGATAAGCGATTTCTATAGGGATATAGGTTACTAGCTAACGTCTATAATAAAGGGTATAGAAGACGATTTAATTATACCGACCTAGCGTGCTCTTAAGAAAGTAGGAGAGAGGAGAGCGACCGCGCGCTTTAATCCTAACGATATCGGGAGCTTTTAATAGAACCTATAACTAAAAGGCAATTTCTATATAAATTAAAAACCCTTAGTAACCAATATTATTTCTACTATAGACCTAGGTCTTAAAGTAACTATAGATCTATAGAAGAAGACGGTTAGAACGAGCTAAGCGAGATTAAATAAGTTAGATAGTCGTTACTTAAAAGTACTTTATATAAAGAGGAAAGACTTTAGTACGATAATTCTAAGTAAGAAGAGTAGTAGTAATAAGGGAAGGTCGTAAAAGAGTAGTTAAAGAGAGGTTAACGATATTTAGTAGCTCTTTAGTTTTAAGTTTAGTAGTCTTATAAGATATAATAAGGAAGAAGAGGTAGTCGTAAAAGGAGAAGATAAAAGGTAGCGGTCTAGAGAAATAAAGAAGATAGAGGAGAGAAGAGGAAGAAGAGGAATAAAAAGAGTAAAGAGGAGAAGAAAAGGGTAGAGATTAAATAGCTTACTAATCGATAACTAGTAGAAGAAGCTATTTAAGCGTAACCCTTAAACACGCTTAAGACCTTACCGCTATAGAGGCCGGCTAAAGTAACTAATAACCGCGCGCTTTAATAACTATTTATTCCTCTCGCTATACCCTCCTTCTTCCTTCCTTCTTCTTCCTTCTATATATATATATATATATATATACTTTATACGCTTCCTTACGTATAACGATCTCCTTTACTAATATAACTCTTATATATATATATAATACCCTCTTAGCCTCTTAGCGTTATAACTTAGAACTACTTACCCTAACTATCTAATCTTATCTTCTCCCTCTCTTTCGCTTACTCTACCCTTTCCTAAGATATAGCGGCGAACCTAAATAGTATCCTAGGCCTAGCTATAGACCTCCCTAAGAATGCCGCTATCTTCTTTAACGTACTACTATTTAGGAGTAGGAGCTTTATTTTACCTACTTACTATAGTAAAGTTAAAGTAGAAGGCGGCGAAGGGCGCTTCTACGCCGAAGATAAGGAAAAGTTTATAAACTAAGACCGACGAGACGTTTATAGGTAAAAGCAACCTCCTTAGTATATCTATAAAGATCGTTAGCACCTAATACTAACGGGCCCTATTAGACGGTAGGATATTACCCTTAAAGACGCTCGGATAATATATAAGGGCGTTAAAAAGATAAACGGATTTACTAAGAATAAGGCCCGCTAAGAAGAGTATATCGTCGATATATATAACTTTCTCTATAGAGCTATCGATAAAGGATAGGCTATAAGCTTTAGCCTTAGCGCGATAATTAAGATCTTAATAAGAGGTATCGAGAACGCGGTATACCCCTTACCTTACCTACTATCGGTTTATACCGACTACTAAGGGGAACCTATTAAAGATATAGAAGATAGATATATAAAGTACTATAAATGCCTAAATAATAGGGAGTATTTAATTAAGTTTACCGCTCTTACCTTTAACCTTAGTCGCTTTATATATAAATAAAGGTATATAACCGGAGTTATTAACTTTTTAGTAGGACTAGATAAAGGGGGACTTTACTAAGGAGCGTTCTTCTAGGACTATAAGGAAGGAAACTTAGTCGTTTTTAATACTTAGAAAGAGGGACGGCACGCTAGACTCTATACGTTCCTATAAGTATAGCGGTAGTTTCTTTATATCCTCTAAGTTCCTTATAACTTTACCTATACGCTAGTCCCTTATACCGCTTAGTAGGCAGGGTAGGAATACGGCTACTTAGCCTTAATAATAATCTAATACTAAATTAAAGGTATAGTTAGGCTATACCTTAAGATAATTAAGCAGCGATACCTAAAGGTTAAAGTAATTCTAGAGTAAAGGTATAAGGTAATATAAGAAGCCTTAAAGATAAATAAAATCTTATACTAAGACTAGTATTTCTTTAAACTAGATAAAAGGATAAGTATAAAAGGCTATATCGATAAGCTAATATATAGAATCTAAGCTATCGCGGCGAACGAACTTAACTATACGTAAGCGATATTATAGGGTAGCGGAGTTTCCTAGTAGTTTAATAGCGGGGTTAGACGACTATAAAGGATACTATTTAATTAGGGTTTAACGACTTTTAGTAGAGTCTTTCTTATAAGGATTCCTAGGTATAAACGGATTTACCGATATAACTATATTATTCTAAGAGATTAAGAAGAATAAGACCTCTAGGAAGTCTTAAAGGTAGTTAACCTTTAAGATAGGCCCGGTAGATAGAAACTACCGCTTTAAAGAGATATAGAACTAGCTTATATAGTAAGGAGAGCGAGAAAAGAGCTAACTACGCTAGCTACCCTTACGGAGTAACCTAACCTAATCGCTTAAGCTACGTACGGTTTCTTTACGAGACTCCTCCTTAAAAAGACCCCTAACTATCTAATTACGCCGATAGGAATTAAGAATAAGCCTAGACCTTTATTACCTTAAGCGTTAACTAAATTAAGCTCCTTATCTAAACTAAGTAGCCTTTCCCTAAGTAACCTTAAGATAGGATCCCTACCCTAGAATCTATAAAGGAGAGAGCTAAGCGCCCTTACTAGTCCCTTTATCTATATAGAAACGACGCCTTTATTTTCCCCCTTAGATATATAGCTAATTAGGCCTACTCCTCGCCCGCTACTAACGATCCCTCTAAACGTATAGAAGAGCGAAAGACTTATAACCATACCCCCGCTAATAGCCTAATAAGAAGCTAGTAGGGAAGAAAGGCAGATAGCGCGGCTACTAACTCGCCCTAGAACTCCGAAATTACTAGGCGCTCGGTTAATTACCCTAAGGCTAAAGACTCTAGTAACGCCTACGGCGCGCCCTATTACTCCCTAGAAACGAAGTATAGTAATAGCCTCTTTAGCTATAGTCCCTATAAGGTTTATACTAGGCTTTAAACCCTCCTAGGTTAAAGGAGTTAAAAACCTAGGAATATATTAAAACTACCGCTAGGATATTAACGACTATAATTCTATATATTTATATAGGACTACTAGCGACGCGATAATAACTAGTCTACGAGACTCTATAGCTTATTTAATCTAGCTATACTTAAAGCTACGGACTAGTAAAGATACTAACTACTTTATTTCCCTAACGCCCCTAGGAATAATAAGCGCGAATACTTAGGAGCGTATATAAGGGGTAGTAGATAATTATCTAAAGAAAGAAGTACGTAAGTAAAGATAGGAAAGAGCTAAACGAGTAGCTCGTAGGTAAAGGGAGGAATAAATAACGCGAAGGGAAGGGATTATAGTAAAGGAGAAAAGTTCCGTTAATAGTTTATTTACTTACTTATATATATAGGAAGAGAGCCTTGCCCGTTATTATCGCGCCCTTTCCGTTAGTATCTTAGGTCGGAAAGTCGCTAGGGAGGAGTTTAACGGGTAAGATCGTACCCCTATAGATATTAGCCCGTTAAAGGGATAAGACCCCTAGCACCCCCCCTTCTAACTTACTTCGAAGTATACTTAAAGGCTTTATAAAGACCTTAATTATCTAATCGGGTATCTTCCTTAATTATAGTTAATTTAAATTTTTATTTTTCCCCTTTAAAGTAAAGGCCGCTAGTTACGCGACTCTAGTAAAGATAAAGGGGCATAAAGTAAAGAAATCTCTAAGACTTATATCTATAACCTAAGGCCCTTAGAGCTATATATAGGACCGATAATTAGATAATTACGTAGTTAATTACTTTGCTAATCCTTAGCTACGTACTACGTATACTTTAAGTATATACCCTCGTCCCCGTTAAATTACCTATTAAAATAGTTACCCCCTTTAGCTTAGTAAGTGCCCTAGCTATATTCTAACGTTATATTAACTAGGTACTTAAGGGTTTCCTTAATAAGTTCGCGTTTATATATATAGATAATATTCTTATTTATTTAAGCGGGAGCTATAAAGACTATATATAAAAGATATAAAAGGTACTAAACCGCTTAGTAAAGTATAGCTTATACCTAGACCTAGATAAATACGAATTTAATATTAAGCGCGTTAAATACCTTAGCTTTATTATTATCGCGGGCGTAAGTATATAAGCGGACCTAGCTAAGATCTAAGCTATCCGCGACTAAGTAACCTTAATATTATAATAAGGTATATAGAGCTTCCTTAGCTTCGCTAACTACTACTAGGTTATTATTAAAGGGTTCTCGCG
Source organism: Hirsutella rhossiliensis (assembly GCF_020360975.1). Taxonomy (NCBI): domain Eukaryota; kingdom Fungi; phylum Ascomycota; class Sordariomycetes; order Hypocreales; family Ophiocordycipitaceae; genus Hirsutella; species Hirsutella rhossiliensis. The sequence continues at coordinate 1,450,472 of NW_025408683.1, read as the reverse complement.
GATTATACTACCGCTTAATAAGCTAATAAAGGATAGGGCCCCTTTCTCTTAAGGACCTATATAAGTAGAAGCGTTCTAAGCTTTTAAGGACTTATTCTTATAAGCCCTAGTACTACTATAATAAGACTTCGATAATCCCTTAACTATAAAAGTAAACTATAGCGGCTATATACTTAAGGGAACCCTATCTTAAAAAGTAAAAGGGTAGAGGAGGCCTATAGCGTTCTACTTATATAAGCTTACTATAGTAGAAAGGAACTACTTAATCTATAATAAGGAGATATTAGCGATTATTAGCTTCCTTAAGTAATAGTAAGTAGAGCTCTATAGCTATAAGAGCTTTAAGAACCTTATAAACTATAGGAACCTTAAATACTTTATAACTTAATAGTATCTCTTAGAGTAGTAGGCGCGCTAAGTAAAGTATCTCTTATACTTTTAGTTCTATATTAAGTATAAACTAAGTAAGGAAGCTATAGTCCTAGACGCCCTCTTATAAAGGGAGTAGGATCGGCCTACCTTTATAGACCTTAATACGTAAGATATATTAATAATCTTAAATAAGGCGCTTTAGACTTACCTTAGCGCTATTTTATTAAGGGCGGAGGGCGACCTCTTAAGAGCGGCTAGGGTTCCGGCCCCCCCTAAGGGTACGCCCGATATCCCTTAGTATATCTTTTAAGATAAGGAGCTCTAATACTTATAAGACTAGCTAGCGGTATAGGATAGTATATATATAAGCGTACGCTACGTTATAAAAGTAAGGGCACGCTCTCTTAACCGCGGCCTTAGGTTAAAAGTCTAAGTAAGCGACTACTATATTAACCCCTATAGCTACCTTTACTATAAAAGTAAGCTATAGGTCTTAGGCGCGCCGGCGATAATAGAGGCTATAGTTAGGGCGGCCCCCTTAAAAGTTAGGGAGCGGGATAAGTTAAGAGGGTAGATCGTATAGATAATCTATAACTTAAGCGTAATTAGCTATCTTAGCTATAAAAGTATACTAATAGCGATTAGCTAGGACTTTTACTAGCTACTTATAGTACTATATATTTACTATATACTTTATAACTATAATATCTATAGCCGCTTAAAGATCTAGTAAGCGCTTAAGAGGGGGCTATTAAAGTTACTACTAGTCCCTAACTAGTTCTATATATATATATAGATAGAATTTATTATATATCTCCCTTTTATAGTAAGTAGTAACTATAATCTCTAGGTAATTAAAGACTATTTAAGTAAAGAGGTAGTACTAAAGCTAATACTATTTATAAAAGTAAAGGCTTATACTAAGCGCTTCCTTTAGTACTATACCTGCTTTTATTAATAGCTAGCCTTAATTACTAGTAATAAGGGTACTAATTAAACTAGCTGCTTTTAATAGTACCTTTATAAGCTACTTTAAGTTACTTAGTTACTAAGTATAGCTTACTACCTATAGACTAATAAAGGGCTTAAATACCTTAACTAAGAAGTATAAGCTTACTTTTAAAAGGTAATAGCCTATAATTAAGCGGACTAAGATAAGTAGCTTCCTATAGCTTAGATAGCGCTTAATAATAAGTCGAGCTTATCTATTAGTATATCCCCCTTCCTTACGCTATATAGGTTTAAACCGCTATTAGTATAGCTTATTACTATAGATATATATATAGAGCGCTACCTAGCTAGCTCCTTAAAGGGTAGGGCGTCTACCTTTATATAGAAGCTATAATAAGTTATAGAGTTCTATTAATCCTTAATAGCGTCTACCGCCTAAAACTAAGAGTAGTAAGCTAATAAGTTAAGGGATCCTATAAATAGGTTTATAATAAGGGATAAGGTCTAGCTAAACCTCTATAACTATAGGTCGATAAGGCTAAAGAAGAAGCTTAACTAGCTATACGCTAAGTATATAGTAAAGAGGGTGCTAGGTTTATAGACTATAGAGCTAAAGGGGCTACCCTTTAATATCTATAGTATAATTAACGTTAACCTCTTTTATTACGCCGCTATAGACCCCTTACTAGGCTAAGAGATATATTAGCTTACCTACTTAGGGGCATACCTACTTAAGGGCACGTCTTATATAACTAAGACAGTATATTCTAATAGTAATTAAAGCCGCGTTTTTATATCGCGATACTTAATTATAGTGTTTTCCTACTATTCTAGCTGCTAGTTTCTATATAGAGCTTTAAAATCCGCCTTTTAATTAGCTATTATAACGGTAGACGGCTTAAGGGCGCGTTAAAGCTATTTCCTCGTCTTAATAACTTATTTAATCTATATAAACCGGCTATTTAGATCTTAGGCGATTTTTCGTTGCTTTTAAGGCCGTAGACGATATAATTAATACTTAAGCTATTATATACGTAACTATGCCGTTATAAGCTACGTGTTCTAACGATTAAGGCTACGGCTAACTTTACTAAAAAGCATACGGATCGTACGGTTAACTTAACCGCGATTTTCGAGCCCCCTAATAAGCCTATAGACTTCCTATAATCGTCTTAGTGTTTTAAGGGCATCGCTATTATCTATTAAGCTTAAATTCTTCTTCCTCTTTAGTAGTAACGGCGTTAACGGCGCGGGTAAGATAAAGCGGCTTATTAATAGCTTTACTATATTAACTAGCTAAAGTCCTATCCCTCGCTACCCCCCTTTAATATTTTTCTTAGTTAGGCCGGCCTACTAGGCCTAATAATAGCAGCGAAGGAAAAGTGCCTTGCTAATTAGTACTATATCGTCGAGAGAAGCGATTTTTTAGAGTTAATATCGGTAGGCAGCTTTAATCGGTAAAAAAAACGAGATATCGAGAGGTTAAAGAACGTGCGAGGCGTATAGAGGTAGGAAAAGGAGATATATACCGTATAAGAAGCATTCGTATATAAAATCGTTAGTCTAATAGCTTCCGTGGCTATCTATAATTAAGAGGACGTTACCTTATAGCTAGCTTCTTATTTATAGGATAAAGACCTACTTAAGCTATTAAATCGCGATAGAGTCGCTCGTCTAGCCCTTTAGAGAGGCTATAAAGTCCTAATCCTTTAGAAAGTCGAGTTCTTTAGGGAACTATTAGTATTAAAGGTCCTAACCTTTAAAGATTATAAGAGGAGTTAAGGCCCGGCTAGTAGTAGAGACGTATTCTACTATTATAGTCTAATAACGCGACCTAAGCCGCTTCTTAAGCGTCTCCTTCTTCTCTAAGCTCCCTAGTATAAGGCCGTTATAGCTAAGGCCTTCGAGGATACCTATCTTATCTATATTAAAGCGTGATTCCGGGGGAATAGCCTATAAAGCCGGGAGCTTAAGTAACTAGAACTACTCCTTAATCCGGGCTATAGAGGCGCCGTTAATACGAGCAGAATCGAGAGCTTTACCTTTAATCGTGCTAACCTCTAGATTTCGGGCTAAAAAGCCTACTACTTAGTGTTTTCTAAGTAAGCGGGTGTCGCCTATAGCCGTAATAATACGGCCGGCGAATTCCCTTAGCTAGAGATACGTTAGGGGGAGCCTAAGGGCGGCTTAGGTAAGAACCTAATCCTAGAGGTGTTTCTCTTACTCTCGGCTAAGCCTCTAATAGTATTCGTATGCCTCTCTCTTCGGTTAGGTACCTTTAAGGCGTTTCTAAAGTATCGTCCTTAGAATACCCTACTTCCGACTAGCTTACACCTAACCTATGCCGAATTTAATATTAGCTAGAGCGTTCTAAAGCTAATCTTCGGTATATTTAGAAAGCTAAGATATTGCTAATTCGAATAATGTTTTTTTAATAATAATTAAGTATAAGATGCACGAGAATTCGCGGTTATAATATACTAGTTAGTCGGCGCGTTAGTATTATAGAGACGTGCCCTTAAGTAGGTATGCCCCTAAGTAGGTAAGCTAACTTAGTAGATCCTTAACTTACCGCTATCCTCGTTAAGGGGGAGGAAGAGTTTTCGATAAAGGAGTTATAAGTAGCCCGTTAAAAGAATATAGGCCGCGGTAGGAGGCGTAAAGTCCTTATTAAGTAGCGCGGCTACTAAGACTTAATATAGGAGCTAGCTTTTAAGTTTAAGGGCGTAGTAGCTCTAAATAAGTTTAAGGCCCTTTATAGGCTAGTAAAGGAGAACGACGGCTTAGTAAGAGAAGCTACCCCTTTAGCGGTAAAGTAGCTAGTACCTTAAGATATAAGGGAAACTACGCCCTGCCCCTAAGAAAGTAGCGGGGTATTAAGCCTACGGTGGTCGCTACGCTAGTATAAGCTATAAGTATATATTATAAATACCGCGACTATAGATAATAGGTAGGGCGTACTTAGGTTAGTAGTAGTATAAATAAATTATATTAGCCCTTATAAGCGCCCTTAAAAGTATATAGACTAAGCTTAGTAGGCTTTCTTCTTTAATAGGGTCTTAACTATTAAATAGTTATCCTTATCCTCCTCCTTATCCTCCTTCTTATCCTCCTCCTTAGTATAAGGCGCGGCCCCGGCCTTAAGGGCGCGGATCCGGCCTTCTAGGCTACCTAGCTAAGTAGCGATAGCGGCGGTATTAAGGATAGCGGCAGCGGTAGCGGTATAAGTAGTAGTAGAGGCGGCGGCGGTAAAGGTAGTAAGGGCGGCTAAGGCGGCGGCGATAGTGCCCTTAAGAGAGAGAGAGTTAGCGCTATAGGGAGTATAAGAAAAAGAGCTTATATACTTAGGTATAAGGGCGGCGCGCTTAAGGAACTATAAATTATAGTAGGTAGCGGTGGTAGCGGTTAAAGCGCGCTTAGCCTTATTTTAATCCTTACCTAGCTCTATAGCGCTCTAAGCCGCGGTAGTATAAGTAAGGATAGGCGGCGTAACCTTATAAGCGCGGCTAGCCTAAGCGTATAAGAAGTAGCTACCTTAAGGGCAGCTAGCTTAGTTAGCGGAAGAGAGAGACTATAAGGTATACTATATATAGGAGGAACCTTAGGTAGCGCCCTAAGCTATAGTACGCTTATATTAATATAAGGAGTTAGTAATATTTATAAGAATAAGGGCGGAGGGGCTTATAAAGAAAGGTAGCGAGGACCTACGCTTATTATTATTATTATTATTATTATTATTATTATTATTATTATTATTATCGCGGCGGTAGGTAGTAGAGAGCGTAGTAGGGGCGGCGGCGGCGTAAGTAGTAAAGTTAATAGCTAAGAAGCTAGGTAGCGGGTAGCGTAGAGCGGCGGTAAGCGCGACTAGGGCGGCGGGGGCAGTAGGTAGGGTAGCGGGCGAGGCGAGGGCGCGATCGATAAAGTTATCGATCTTAGTATAGAAGTAAAATAAGGTAAGGGAAGATATATTAAATTATTTAAATAACTAGTAAGGGTATAGGTTAGCTTATATATAGGCGGTAGTATATAGCTAAGCGCTAGGAGACTTATAGTTATAGTTACGGCTACTATTATTAATATTAATAATAATAGTATAGTTAAAAAGAAAGAGTAATAAGGGCGCGCTAGTAAGTTATTTACCTTTTAGCTACGCGCTAAGGTATAAGATTAATATTATAAGGGACCGCTTATAGAGAAAGGGGTAGGGACCTTATATAAGGGTATTTACCCTTAAAATAAGTCTAGGTATTACCTTAGACCTTAGCCGATAGCGTTATAAGGTAAGGTAGGCTATATATATAAATATATATTTAGTAGTAGTAAGCGTAGTATATAGTTAGATCCTATATAGCTTATTATTATAATATAATAAAAGGTACTTATAGTATAACTCTTTACTTACCTTATAATAAGAAATATATATAATATAAAAGGGAAAATTTATAGTTTTTCTTTATATTAATAATATTATATAAGCTTACTTAAAAAAAGAAAAAGTAATAGCTAGGGAGGCTATAAAAGGCCTATAATAAAGGTATAAGATAACTAAGCTAAGGGAGCTAAAGTAGTTCCTAGGGATATAAATCCTTTAAAATAGGTCCTAATAGAATATTTAGCTTACTTAGGACGCCTATACTAATAAGGTTACTTATAAATTCCTCCTTAATTCCCTTAATAAAAAGCTTCCTTTTATACTTATATTAAATAAAGAGCTTTTACTTAATCTATCCTTTTAAGCTAAGGAGTAAGAAAAATACTAATATTAATAAAAGGTAGGCTCCTTACTTCTTTTAGCTATTTCTACTAAACTAGATATCTCTTTTATAGTCTCCTAGCTAGCTAGGTATAACTAAAATCCTAGCCTTAAGTACTAAGAAGTAGTAGACTAAGCTATCCTTTATCCTTAATTAATAAGATTATATAGTCTATACTACCCTTATAGTATAGTAGTTATATACCTAGGAAGCCTACTAGCTATAACGCTAGAGTTAGTTTAAATCTAGCTAAGGGCATAATTAATTTTTAGTTAGACTAATAAACTACGCTAACCTACTTATTAATTAGCTAATTAGCGCTTTTAAAAGCGCTTATAAATGTACTAGTAGTCTAGCCCTACTATAAGTAGGCTAGCCTAGACGTCGCCTACTTAGACCTAGCAATAAATTCGTTAGGACCTCCCCTTAGCCCTAGTCCGGGCCCCTTAACCAGGAAAATAAAAACCTAGGGCCGATACTAATAACTTAATAAGTATAGCGCGAAGCTAATGCAATAACCTAACTACCGGCCTAGCTAAAGGCCGGCATTAATAAAAAATAGCCTACTAAACCTTATAGCGGAAAAATAAGGTAAAGCTTAGGAAGATATTATTATAAGATAAGGTAAGAGATAATTATATAATTAACTATTAACTATTAATTAAAAACGCTCGTACTACTAATTAACGCTATATACCCTACGTATATAAAGGAGTTACTTTCTAAGGTTACTTTATAGTAGGGCTAATACGATTCCGACTAACTATAACGATACCTAAGATAGCTAGCGTAAGATTCCTATATATTATAACCGCGACCTAGTATAAGGGCGGACTAGCTATAAAAGAGGGGAGGGTTTTCCTTTAAGCACTTTAGTTTTTCCCTCTTATTTAACGTCGAAGTTTTAGATACCTCTAAATAGGTTACTAGTATAATCTTAATAATATAGTCTATACTTAAGAGGGTAAGAAAGGGAGAAAATAGCTACCGAAATATTCCTTTATTTAAGCGATTTATCCTTTATAGATAATTCCTTAAATAGAAAGAGCTAATAAAGGTATATTATATCCCTTTTTAAAGGAACTATTACTTAAAGAGCTTTAAACTAATCTACTATTACTACTTTAAGTATAAAGGTAAAGCTACTAGCGTTTTTAAAAGTATTAAAAGAACCGATTTTCCTTAGCTAGCTACTAATATCTTTATAACTATAAATTCTAACCTTATTAGCTATTATTACGACTATAGCTACTAAGCCGCTAACGGTCGACTATATTAAGCACGTAATATAGTCTAATAGATAAATATTTAGCATAACTATTTAATAGATATAAGATCGAGGGGATTATAAAGATCTAAGTAATCTAAGATTAATAAGATTACTATGCTCTATATAATCTAACGTTAAGGATTATAGCTAGGCCTATAATCTAAGGATAGTCTTTATAGGTATATATAGCTACCTACTTTTACCTCTTTAGATAGATAGCTTTCTAGCTTTTAATATAGATCTTTATTATAATTCTATCTTTAATTTTAATTACTTAGTTATAGTTTATAGTTTATAACCTCTAACTTATTACTAACGTAATATACTTTTTATTACTTAAACTACGCCTTATTATATCTATTAATATAAACCCCTTAATAGGTTTATCCCTTAGGAATAATACTAGTCGTTATATATTAAAAGCTCTTATTTAGTATAATACCGCGTTATTCTAAGTAATATCGTAACTATTAATATTCCTATATAGTAAACTAGATTAACTAACTTTAGAGCTATTATATCGCCTTAGGATATAATACGCGAGATTATTACCCTTCGATATAAAGTATAGTTACTTAGGAATAAAGGAGGTAATAGATAAGTTAAGGACCTTAAAAAAGTAGTTAAACTAAAATAGCTAGGACTATTTAATAGTACTTATAGTACGCTTAAAGACTTTCTTACCTAACTTAAGGCCTACTACTAGTTTTACCCTATAAAACTCTTAGACCTAGTCGAAAAGGTACTCTATATAGGAAATTATTTATCTAGAACGGTACTCGCTTAGTTTAGACCTATTATAAGGGATTTTCTCGATAACTAACTAGCGTAACGAGATAATAAGATAGACAAAGTCTTTACTAGTTTTTAAGGATTTAAAGAAGCTATTATAAAGGTATTCGGAATAACTAATAAAGAATAAAAAGCTAAATAGAAACTTTAAGAACTTTAATAAAGGATCTTAGTATCGGATTATACTATAAAGTTCCGATAAGTTACCTTAAAGCTTAATTAGGATAATAAACCTCTTATATTATAATTTTATAATAGGCTTAAAAAGGAAGTTAAGGACAAGCTTTATAAGGAAAATCGACTTAATAACCTCTTAGACTATATTATTATAGTAGTATAAATCGACGATAGATAGTATACGCGACGCTAAGAAAAGAAATAAGGAAGAGGAAACTAAAACCCTTCTTATAGGAATAACTTTAACTAACGCGCTAACTATAAAAAGAAGCGCGAAACTCCTATTACCTATACTTATATAACTAACCTAAGTAAGATAGATCTAAATATAATATAGAAAAGTAAAGGAAAGTATTTTAACTATAGGAAACTTAGATATTACTTTAAGGAATATAGATAACTTTATAAGGAAAAGAAAACCTACTAAGTACTAGCCTTAAAAGGTAAGAAATACCTAAACGCTACTAATAAATAAGAACTAAAGTATAAACTCCTTAGTTAGACTATATACTATAATAACGATTATATAGTATACTTAAGTAATAAGAATAGTACTAGATAGTTCTTAAAGCTATTAAAGAAGACCCTTATAATAATATAATAAAGGGATCCTAAAATATAGAAATAAGTTAAATTTATAGAACTAAAATACCCTTATCTTAAAAGAGTCTCTTAAGACTATATTAAGAAGAATAGTAAACGATTCTAGGAAGATATATAAAATAAAAATCGATACTAGTAATAGGCAGTCTATAAATAATATAATAAAGAAGATATAGATATAGCCCTTATACTTATAAAACTTTAATAATAATCTAAGGAGGAATAATAAAGTATTAACGATATAAGCTTTAAAGAATAAGAAATACTTAGAGAAACGGAAGATAAGAACGAACTTATACTACTACCCTTACTATTAAGGGAAAATACTATAATTAGAGAATATACTTTATACTTTAAAGAATTTAAAGAAATACTTAAAATTAGAACCTAATAAATACCTTAAATTCTTATAGATAACTAATAAGCTATATTAATTCGATATTAACTAGTACTATATAAAGGAGACTATACTATAGCTATCGCTATAGTTAATACCTTTATAGTTTTATAATAAGAATAATAACTATAAAGATAATTTAAAGATAATCTATAAATACTACTTACTTATAAGTACTATAAGTATATTTTATAGATATTATACGTTTACTTAGATTATATAATATACTTTTAGATAAAGGTATAATATAATACCTTCCTGGTTAAGTTTAAAGGATAAGTACTTTCGAAACCCTACTTAAGTATAAAACTAAACTACTAGAAAATCGATTAACGCTACCTAAACGACTAAGTTATATTATTAGAACCTAATTATAGCACGCTACTTAAATACCGTAATAATTACGGTTTATTAATAAGATATCTTTTAGAGATATATAAAATCTATAAATACACTAAAATAAAGAAATAGTATAACGCTACTCGCTTTAAGGTATCTAAACTATTAATCTTTTAAAGACTTATATAACGAATTAAATATAATAAAGAAGATTATAATAAATATATATACCTAAACTATAGAGTTTATAAATATAAAAAAGCATAAGTATAGTATAAATAATATAAACTATATAGAGAATTATAACCGCTACTAGTACTAGAAAAACTATAGGATTTAATAGCTTTCGACTATATTATAAAGCTATTACTATTAAAAGAACCTATAACTAACGTTAAGTATAATAGTATATTTATTATTACTAATAGATTAATAAAGTATAGATACTTTTTACTATATAAAGAAGTAAGTAATATAAAAGACCTAGTATATATATTCCTATAAATAATTATTAGTAATTATAAACTACTAAATAGGATTATCTCTAATAAAGGAAGTATATTTATAGCTAAGTTTTAGTAAGCTCTTATAGTATAATTAGGTACGAAATATAAGCTTAGTATAGCTTATTACTTATAAATAGATAGATAAATAGAACGACTTAACTAAACGCTTAAATAATATTTATAATACTATATTAGCTATAAATAAAATAATTAAGTTAAATAGCTATTAATAGTATAACTAGCTTATAATAGCTTAGTTATAGAAATTATCGCGAAGCGTGGCCTAATTTCGTAGTTCTTAGAGATATCCCTTAGTACGAGGGACTAAGGAAGCTAAAAACACCTAGTATAAAAAACAGGTTTTAAAGAAGGAGCTAAAAAGAGGTATAGAGAGGAGGGTAGGAGCATAAGGGGAAGCAAAAGTAGCGATAGCTTCCTATAGAGGTAGCGAGAGATAAGACGGATGTGCCGGCAACGGCTAAAAAGGAGGGGAAAAAACCAGTAAAAGGCTCGGTAGTTAAAGGGACATTAGTAGCTTCTTTAAGCAGGATCTTCTTTATTAATTAAGATGCTAGACGGGTATAAAGAGGGGCGTTAGATAGAGGAAAGAAGGATAATTAAGGAAATATAATAATTACTCCCCTACCTTTATTGCTATTCCTATAAGAATTAAATCCCTCTGCCCTGCCTATCCGACCCCTTACTTTTAATTTTACCTTCGTGTATTTTTATGCACTTCTTATATCTCTCTTCGCGAGAGTTATAAGCCTAGGAGGAATAGAATTCCTATACCTTCCGGCTACTATAAAAGGCACCTTTCTTATATCCCTCGTAGCTTCCTTTTACCCCTCTTATTAAAAAAGCCGGTTTATACCCGACTTTTCTATCCCCCTTCTTCCGCAATAATAACGAAAACCGACTCCTTTGCCGTCCCTACGGTCCGTAGGACGATTCTTATAGAGCCCTAAGATTAAGATAAATAGGTAAAGGAGCTACGGGCTCGTATAGATAGAACTATCTATAATTTAGTCTTCTCTAATAAGCAGGACCCTCTCGAGCCCCCTCTTCGTCCTAGGGCGACGGACTTTATAGAGGGAGCTACCCTCTTCTCTAAGCTAACCTCTATATAATAGAGAGCTTTTTCTACTGCCTTCGGCGACTACGAGAGTTACCGGAAGGAATACCTCTACGAAACGAAGCTACTAACGGCTCCTCGTATAACGATAACGGAATCTATTAGTGCCGTAAAGCTAATCTCTCTTCGAGAAGAAGAGACTCCTAGGCAGTAGCTTTTAAAGCTCGAGACCTCGATAGCTCCCTCGAGAGGGTATATAACTAACCGTATTAGGAAGACCTATATAGTATACCTAGGAGCCTTTTCTACTAGGAACCTACTAGCTTCTTCGTAGCTAGCTAAGTAGGAAGAGATCCTCGAGGAAGCTAACTAATACTTCCTTATAGAAGCTCTTTCCGGCTAGTAGCTACGGGATATATCTCTACTAATAAAGCCTATTAGTAACGGTTACTCGACTATCTTTCGAGAAGCTAGCCGGGAACTAGACAAAAAGGCTGCTAGAGTGTAATAATAAGCAGTCTTATTCCTTCGTGGCTAGCACTCGACCTAGACGGCTCGACCTGCTGCCCCTGCAGCTGCTGCAGCCCCTATTACTGCGGTTCCCGCTGCTGCTACTACGGCTGTTGCCCCTCCGGCTCTACCTCCCTCGAGAGCCTTAACACCGTCTTTAACGGCTGCCCCGGTCCTAGCCCTGGCTTCGTATCTTGCTCCGGGCCCGGCCCCGGCCCCGTCTATTAGACCGGCCCGACTAGTCCCCTAATAGACCTTTTAGTCCGTTAGTCGAAAAATCAGGGAACTAGTCGAAATCGAACCTCTTTATTAAAATCAATAATAAGGGGTAAAAAGGGGGGGTTTTTAAGCAGACCTTCCGGATTAGGACGAGGATTCCTCGAAGAAACGAAAGACTAGGCGAAACGGCTGCCTAGCCTATAGATCCCTAGGCTATCGATTATTATAATACTAGTAGGTCTTCGAGGAAAACCGACCTAAAGGATTTAACCCTTTAAAGAGGCTATAAGAAATAATATAATAGTCTCTTAAGGAGGACCCCTCGTTATAGAAGAAGATAGACGAGATTTAGGTTACTAAGAAATAGCAACTAACGCCGCTGCCCTTATTCGAGCCGTAAATTCGAGGAAAAATCGTTAGTATAGTAAATCCGGCATTCGTCTTCCCTATAGATTAGCAAGACTAACCGTTAGGACCCTCTAACTATCCCCTACGAAAATCAGCTATCCTTAACTTTAGTGCTTCCCTCGATATCTATAATATACTCTTACGATTCCGGTCCTTTAAGAAGGCATAAAGGGAATATCTTATTGCCGGGGAAATAACTATATAGATAGAGGGATACGGAAGGGTAAATTTCACGATAAAATTACCTAACGGATCTATGCGAATTCTTTAAAGAAAAAGGGTAGCTTTTTGCCCTCGATTTTTAACGAGCTTGATTTCCTTCCGCCTTCTTCGAGAGGAAGGAATCTTCTAAGATACGACGTCTAAGCCTTCGAGGCTAGTCTAGAAGAATTAGACTATCGGGCTTATCGAGGAGAAATTCGGTTAATTTATTCTCGAATTCCGACCTATTTTTAGGAAGGAACCTCTTAAGAAGTTAGCTTTCCCTACTAGGAGGAATAGGTCTACTATAAAGGACCCTCTTCCGGTAGCCTAAGGAGACGGCATTCTTTAGCACGCACGACTTAGTTACCCGGGCCCCCTAGCTTTATATAAGCTAGGCTAATAATAGGGCGTACGAATAAGGGGCCTAAAGACCGTCGAATGCGAACACTGCGGCTAAGGAAAGACTAAGAGAGGAATTTCTAGACGGACCCTAATACGGCCGGACCAGCCGTATAAGGAAATTTAGGTCGACTAGACCGACGTCTCTAGGGATTAGGAAAGCTTCGTTAGGGTAATGTTTTTTATAGACGCCTTTTTAGGGATAGTTTTCCCCTATTTCTTACGGACCTACCTAAGTAAGTATAACTAGTCTGCCCTCTAGGACTTCGTTAACTAGATAAAATCCTACTTTAGCTACGAGGTAAAGAAGATACGGTCTAACGGAGAGCTATTTATAAAGGATATCTTAAATTAGCTTCGAAAAAGGGGCATTTTACCCCTCCCGTTAGCACTAAATACCTAGGCCTATAATAGAGGGGCAGAAAGATTAAGGGGTGCTATAATAGAAAGGGCCCGTACGATAAGACTTACTGCAAGGCTTCTATACGACCTTTAGAGGGAAGTCGTTAAGACCGCCTATTACCTTTAGAACCGGACCCCTAGAGGGACTACCTAAGGAATAGACTAGAAATCCCCCCTTAAGCTCTTTACGAAGAAGAGGGCCTCGCTAGCCTACCTTCGTGCCTATAGCTATAAGGCATACGCAATAACTGCTAATATATAGCTAAAAAGGAAGAAGAAAAGAAAGCTTAATCCTAGAGCCTTTATTAGTTACCTCGTTAGTTATAATTCTACGAATATCTTCCGGATCTAGATTCCTCTTCTATAGAAGGTTATTTTAACTAGAGATATAATTTTCGACGAATCTAGCTTCTTCGACGGAAAGAGGGATTAATAGCCCCTCTTACTCTCTTAACGTTAGCTAATTTAAAAGATTTAAATCCCCCCTTCCTAATAGTCTTAAGAAGAGGTCTTAGACGAGGAAACAGAAGAAGAAACCGACGTTAAAGTAGTCGAGGATAACGCCGACTTCGAAGAAGAGGAAGCTACTAGATTAGATAATCTAGACGAAGAAGGAGACTATAAGAAAGCGGTAGAGCTAGAATACGCCTACCTACCTACGCCTCCTCCTACGTAAGAAGAAGATCTAGAAGCAGCTTTTTTAGTTAGTTTTCCCGTCTCGACCCCTAAGGGGGTAGGAAAGGCACCTCTCTCGAAGGATTACCCGGCTGCCTTTTTATCCCTGCTTCGAGAAGCAAAGGAAGGTATAGGGCCCGATACGGATACTAAAGAAGATTAACCTCTCCCCTATTTCGATCGTTTTTCCGACTTCTACCTAACGCTAATAGAAGACGGTTCCTACGGAGCGTTTATAGCAGGCCGGCTTTTTAAGCCTCTATTAGCAAGGAAGGTATATAAAAGAGACCTCCCGGACCTACTAGCAAACTAAAAGCAGCTAGAAAAACACCCCTTTAAAGACTAGTTTTTCTAGGCCTAGAAAGAATACCTAGCCTTATACGAGGAGATAGGGTCTTTCGAAGAGGTCCTTAAGGAAAAGGTAAGAGGAAAATAGGTCCTTAGCTATAAGTAGGTCTTTATCTATAAGACTAATAAACACGGCTTCCTTTAGAAGTGTAAAGCCCGGCTAGTTATCTGCGGGAATTAATAGGAAAAAGGGGATCTACCTACTAGGGCAACCACCCTAGCAGGGATATCTTTTCGGACCCTTATAGCTATAGTAGTAGAATTCGACCTCGAACTCGATTAGATAGATATAGTTAACGCCTTTATTAACTGCCTACTTAAGGAAGAAGAAGTTATCTATATACGACTTCCTCTTAGTTTCTAATAACTAGGAAAGGTTCTATGGCTTAGGAAAGCTCTATACGGACTATAAAGATTACCCCTTCTTTAGTAATAGTATTTAATAGGTTCCCTTAAAGCCCTAGGCTTTAAGAAAGTCCCTTAGGAACCGTGTATAATATAGAAGGGTAAAATCACGGTCTTCTTCTACGTCGACGATATTATCTAGGCCTACCTAAAAGAGGAAGAGGCTACTACTAGGGAGGCTATATAAGGCCTATAATAAAGGTATAAGATAACTAGGCTAGGGGAGCTAAAGTGGTTCCTAGGGATACGAATCCTTTAGAATAGGTCCTAACGGACTATCTAGCTTACTTAAGACGCCTATATCGATAAGGTCGCTTATAAATTCCTCCCTAATTCCCTCGATAAGAAGCTTCCCTCTATGCCTATATTAAACGAAGAGCTTTTACCTAATCCGTCCTTTTAAGCTAGGGAGCAAGAGAAACACTAATATTAATAGAAGGTAGGCTCCTTGCTTTTTTTAGCTATTTCTACTAGACCGGATATCTCTTTTACGGTCTCCCGGCTAGCTAGGCATAACTAAAATCCTAGCCCTAGGCATTAAGAAGCAGCAGATAGAGCTATCCTTTATCTCTATTTAACGAGATTATATAGTCTACGCTTAGGAGGGCAGGGAAGGAAATTAGCTGCCGAAATCTTCCTTTATTCGAGCGATTCGTCCTTTACGGACAATTCCTTAAATAGAAAGAGCTTATAAGGGTATATTATATCCCTTTTTAGAGGAACTATTGCTTAGAGAGCTTCGAAGTAAGCTACCGTTACGACTTCTAGTACGGAGGCAGAGCTACTAGCTCTTTTAGAAGCGTTAAAAGAAGCGATTTTCCTTAGCCGGCTACTAATATCGTTACGACTATAAATTCCGTCCCCGTTAGCTATAGAATACGATAATATATAGACTATACGAATTCCTACGGAGGAAAATAGTAAGCTATCGACCTGGCTATAGTATATCGATATCTACTAGCATTAGTTACGCTAAGAGGTCTAAAAGGGACTTATTTCCGTCCGTTAGGTTCTAACGGCATCGATAAAAGCTAACGGTCTTACGAAGCCCCTACCGAAGTAGAAGCTAGCTGTCTTTTTATAGTAAATTAGGCTAGAAGACGTTTAAGAGAAGCTATCCTTAGAAGCCCGCCTTAAGAGTCTACGAGAGGAGCTAATAGCACGTAGGAGGAAGGAGACGTCTATAGCTAAAGAGAGGAATTAGGACTTATCCTAAAAGAAGGCCCCTAGCTTAATTAGGACTTATTCTTCTTAAAGGCCCCCTTTTTAGGGACTTGTCCTTAGAGAAGACCCCCTTTCTTATAGGACTTAATTTCCTCCTTAGGCCCCTTTTTCCTAAAGTAGGTCTAAAAGAGCCCGGGGCTAAAACCCGGATTTCTCGAGTAGGGGAGAAGTGCAGACTAAGACCTCCTCTATACGCTTACCGGCCTAGGTATTTAGCTTTACCCTTTCTATAAGGGCAGGCTATAGCTAAGGGGGTGTGTCGCGAAGCGTAGCCTAATTTCGTAGTTCTCGGAGATATCCCTTAGCACGAGGGACTAAGGAAGCTAAAAACACCCGGTGTAAAAAACAGGTTTTAAAGAAGGAGCTAAAAAGAGGTGTAGAGAGGAGGGTGGGGGCATAAGGGGAAGCAGAAGTAGCGATAGCTTCCTATAGAGGTAGCGAGAGATAAGACGGATATACCGGCAACGGCTAGAAAAGAGGGGAAAAAACCGGCAAAAAGCTCGGTAGTTAAAGGGACATTAGTAGCCTCTTTAAGTAGGATCTTCTTTATTAATTAAGATGCTAGACGGGTATAAAGAGGGGCGTTAGATAGAGGAAAGAAGGATAATTAAGGAAATATAATAATTACTCCCCTACCTTTATTGCTGTTCCTATAAGAATTAAATCCCTCTGCCCTGCCTATCCGACCCCTTACTTTTAATTTTACCTTCGTGTATTTTTATATACTTCTCGTATCTCTCTTCGCGAGAGAAATAACTAAGCTCTTACTAGTATACGCTAATTATAAATATAACCTAGAAGTATTTAAGGTTACTCGATAAGGACTATAAGCGGAACGAGCGATACTATAAGTAGATTAGCTATAAAGATTATATAAAGAAATATAATAAGAACTTTAATTTATTAGAGAATAAATATCTACTTACTATAATCGGAAAAGATTATAGGGACTAATCTTTTAAGAGGGAGATATAGTCTACCTTATATAACGAAATATTAAAATAAAACAACTAAGTAATAAATTAGATTTTAAGAAACTTAGACCGTTTAAGGTTAAGAAAACTATTTTAAAAGTTAACTATAAACTTTCGCTACTAATAATAATATAGATATACCTAATATTTTATATCTTATTATTAGAAGTAGCGCTACGAAATACTAAACTATAGGAAAAATTTAAAGTTAATAATAATTAAGAATATAAAGTAAAATAAATACTAAATATAAGAAAATAAGGTTAGTAATAAGAATACCTTATTAAGTAAAAGGGATATAGACTAGAGGAAAATACCTAGGAACTACTTAAGTACTTAACCTACTATAGCTCTCTACTTTAATAATTTTACTAGAAGGTTTAAGAGGGATTAAAGGACTAAGATCTATAAACTCCTCGCTAATATTAAACGAGGACTAATTCGCCTTATTAAGAACGCCTAACGATTATAAGTTATTTACTACCTAATACTTATATATATCGAGCATAGGTAAAACGCTATCCTTAGTATTTACTTCTTAGATACTACGACGAAATAACTTAGAACTCTTTTCCTTTATACGATTCCGAATTTTCTAGATATAAGCTAAACGATTAACGGCGATAGATATTTATAACTAAAGATTCGTAAGCTATACTTAAAGCTCTAATAAGGCTTCCCTAGCTTCCTCCTCTTTAAAATATAGCCTATGCTACTCCGCTAATAATTTAGTTACTAAAAGAAATACTTTAGCTACTATATATAGAAAGAATTAAAAGACACCTATAAGAAGAGGCTACTAAAACACTATTATAATAGGGATAACTACTAGTAATATAATTAATATAGCGCGAAGAATTTTCGGCTATTTAATAATTCGTCTTCTTTGCCTTAAAGTATCGAGTATATAGTATATCGGTAGGATCTCTACTTAAGTCGAAATATTTAGTAAGAGTAGCGCGCTTAAAGGCTTTTTAGGAACGATTTTTTAGTATATAACTAAATATACTATTAGTAGTATATCCTAAAAGGATAAAGAGATAAGGAACGATATACTTATATATAACGTAATAAGGGTATATTTATATATAGCGGCTAAGGTAGCTATAGTAGGTCTTATAGATAAGACTAAAAAGAGGGGAGATATTATATTACGACTATAGCTACTAGGCCGCTAACGGTCGACCACGTTAAGCATATAATACGGTCTAATAGATAAATAGTTAGTACGACTATTTAATAGATATAAGATTAAGGGGATTATAGAGATCTAAGTAATCTAAGATTAACGAGATTACTACGCTCTATACGATCTAACGTTAGGGATTATAGCTAGGCCTATAATCTAAGGATAGTCTCTATAAGTATATATAGCTACTTACTTTTACCTCTTTAGATAGATAGCTCTTTAGCTTTTAATATAGATCTTTATTATAATTCTATCTCTAATTCTAATTACTTAGTTATAATCTTAGTCTATAACCTCTAACTTATTACTAATATAATATACTTATTATTACTTAGACTACGCCCTATTATATCTACTAATATAAACCCCTTAATAGGTTTATCCCTTAGGAATAATACCGGTCGTTATAGCTATAAAATATAATAATATATAAACTATATAGATTCTTATAAAGGAAAATAGTAAGCTATTAACCTAGCTATAGTATATCGATATCTACTAGTATTAGTTATACTAAGAGGTTTAAAGGGGACTTATTTCTATTTATTAAGTTTTAATAGTATTAATAAAAGCTAATGGTTTTACGAAGCCCTTATTAAAGTAAAAGCTAGCTATCTTTTTATAGTAAATTAAGCTAAAAAACGTTTATAAGAAGCTATCCTTAGAAGCTTGCCTTAAGAGTCTATAAGAGGAGCTAATAGTATATAGGAGGAAGGAGACGTCTATAGCTAAAGAGAGGAATTAGGACTTATCCTAAAAGAGGGCCCTTAGCTTAATTAGGACTTATTTTTTATAAAGGCCCCTTTTTAAGGATTTATCCTTAGTAAAGCCCCCCTTTCTTATAAGACTTAATTTCCTCTTTAAGCCCCTTTTTATAAAGTAGGTCTAAAAGAGCCCAGGGCTAAAACCTAGATTTCTTAAGTAAGGGATAAGTATAGACTAAGAACTCTTTTATACGCTTACCGGCCTAAGTATTTAGCTATACCCTTTTTATAAGGGTAGGCTATAGCTAAGGGGGTATATTATAAAGCGTAGCTTAATTTTATAGTTCTTAGAGATATCCTATAGTATAAGGGACCTAGGAAGCTAAAAAATAGGTTTTAAAGAAGGAGCTAAAAAGAGGTATAGAAAAGAGGGTAAGGGTAAGAAGGGAAGTAAAAGTAGTAATAGCTTCCTATAAAGGTAGTAAGAGATAAGACGGATATACTAGTAATAGCTAGAAAGAAAGGGAAAAACTAGTAAAAAGCTTAGTAGTTAAAAGGATATTAATAGCTTTTTTAAGTAGCATCTTCTTTATTAATTAAGATACTAAATAAGTATAGAGAAGGGCGTTAAATAAAGGAAAGAAGGATAATTAAAGTAATATAATAATTACTCCCTTACTATAATTAATGCCCTTATAAAAATTAAATATCTCTACCCTACCTATCTAACCCCTTACTTTTAATTTTACCTTTATATATTTTATATATACTTCTTATATCTCTCTTTATAAGAGTTATAAGCCTAGGAGGAGGTAGTAAACTACCTTATATAACTTCCGGTAACTTTATATTATAAGGTAATACTTATAGATAGCTATATACCCCTCTCTCTCTTAGATTTCCTTAGGTAATAGGCGCGGTACTTAGTATTTAACTCTTATATTATAGGCTTAGGTCTAGGAATCCTAGCAGAGCCGCGATCCCTAAAAGGGTATATCGGAAAACGTAGTTATTAGTTATATATATTAATTATAGCGCACTTATTAAAGCGCGCGTTCTACTTTTACCTATATAGAGTAATAGTCTTTACGATATTAATAACTATTTATTCTACTTATTATTATTACGAAACGTAGCTTAATTTTATAGTTCTTAGAGATATCCCTTAATATAAGGGACTAAGGAAGCTAAAAACACCTAGTATAAAAGAAGGAAGAAGGAGCTAAAAAGAGGTATAGAAAGGGGGGTAGGAGTATAAGGGGAAGTATAAGTAGTAAGAGATAAGACGGATATACTAGTAACGGCTAAAAAGAAAGGGAAAAACTAGTAAAAAGCTTAGTAGTCGAAAGGATATTAGTAGCTTCTTTAAGTAGGATCTTCTTTATTAATTAAGATACTAGATAGGTATAAAAGGGGGCGTTAGATAGAGGAAAGAAGGATAATTAAGGCAATAAAATAATTACTCCCCTACCTTTATTACTACTCCTATAAGAATTAGATCTCTTTGCCTTACCTATCCGACCCCTTACTTTTAATTTTACCTTTATATATTTTTATATACTTCTTATATCTCTCTATATAAGAGTTATAAGCCTAGGAGGAATAGTATTCCTATACCTTCTAGCTACTATAAAAGGCACCTTTCTTATATCCCTTATAAGTTCCTTTTACCCTTCTTATTAAAAAAGCCGATTTTTACCTAACTTCTCTACCCTTCCCTATAATAATAACGAAAACCGACTCCTCTACTATCCCTATAGTCTATAAGACGATTCTTATAGAGCCCTAAGATTAAGATAAGTAGGTAAAGGAACTACGGGCTTATATAGATAGAACTATTTATAATTTAGTCTTCTTTAATAAGTAGGACCCTCTTAAGCCCCCTCTTTATCTTAAGGCAACGGACTTTATAGAAGGAGCTACCCTCTTCTCCGAGCTAACCTCTATATAGCAGAGAGCTTTTTCTACTACCTTAAGCGACTATAAGAGTTATCGAAAGGAATACCTCTACGAGATAAAGCTAATAACTACTGCTTATACGGTAATAACGGAATCCGTTAGTGCTATAAAGCTAATCTCTCTTTAAGAGGAAGAGACTCCTAGGCAGTAGCTTTTAAAGCTCGAAACCTCGATAGCTCCCTTAAGGGGCTATATAACTAACCGTATTAGGAAGACCTATGCGGCCTACCTAGGAGCCTTTTCTACTAGGAACCTACTAGCTTCTTCGTAGCTAGCTAAGTAAGAAGAAATCCTCGAGGAAGCTAACTAATACTTCCTTATAGAAGCTCTTTCCGGCTAGTAGCTATAGGATATATCTCTACTAATAAAGCCTATTAGTAATAGTTACTTAACTATCTTTCGAGAGGCTAGCTAGGAACTAGATAAAGAGGCTGCTAGAGTATAATAGTAAGTAGTCTTATTCCTTCGTAGCTAGCACTCGACCTAGACGGTTCGACCTATAGTCCTTATTACTACGGCCCCCGCTACTCCTACTACGGCTATTGCTCCTTCGGCTCCTCCTCCCTTAAGAGCCTTAACCCCGTCTTTAACGGCTGCCCTAGTCCCGGCCCTAGCTCCGCCTACTGCTCCGGGCCCGGTCCCGTTAGTTAGATCGGCCCGACTAGTTCCCTAATAGACCTTTTAGTCCGTTAGTCGAAAAATTAAGGAACTAGTCGAAATCGAACCTCTTTCTTAAAATTAGCAATAAAGGGTAAAAAGGGGGGGGTTTTAAGTAGACCTTCTAAAAAGGGACGAGGATTCCTTAAAGAGATAATATATAAGGAGGAATCGACCTACTTACTAAGTATATAAAAAGCCCTATCGGCTAGAAGACTGCTAGTAGGTCTTCGAGGAAAACCGACCTAAAGGAATTAACCCTTTAAAGAGACTATAAGAAATAGTATAATAGTCTCTTAAGGAGGACCCCTCGTTATAGAAGAAGATAGACGAGGTTCGGGTTACTAGGAAATAGTAACTAACGCCGCTACTATAAATTTAAGGAAAAGTTATTAGTATAGTAAATCCGGCCTTTATCTTCCCTACGGATTAATAAGGCTAAGACTAACCGTTAGAGCCCTCTAATTATCCCCTACGAAAATTAGCTATCCTTAACTCTAGTACTTCTCTTAATATCTATAATATACTCTTATAATTCCGGTCGTTTAAGAAGGTACGAAGGGAATATCTTATTACTAGGGAATTAACCGTATAGATAGAGGGATATAGAAGGGTGAATTTCACGATAAAATTACCTAACGGGTCTATATAAATTCTTCGACGAAAAAGGGTAGCTTTTTACCCTCGATTTTTAATAAGCTTAATTTCCTTCTACCTTCTTTAAAAGAAAGGAATCTTCTATAATACGACGCTTAAGCCTATAAGGCTAGTCTAGAAGAATTAGACTATTAAGCTTATCGAGGAAAAGTTCGGTTAATTTATTCTCGAATTCCGACCTATCCTTAAGAAGGAATCTCTTAAGAAGTTAGCTTTCCTTACTAGGAGGGTAGGTTCTAAGGACCCTTATCTAGCAGCCTAAGGAGACGGTCTTCTTTAGTACGCACGACTTAGTTACCCGGGCCCCTTAGCTTTATATAAGCTAGGCTAATAATAAGGCGTACGAATAAGGGGCCTAAAGACCGTTAAATATAAATACTATAGCTAAGGAAAGACTAAGAGACGAATTCTTAGACGAACGCTTTTACGGCTAGACTAGCTATATAAGGAAATTTAGGTCGATTAGACCGATGTCTCTAAGGACTAAGAAAGCTTTATTAGGGTGATAATTTTTATAGACGCTTTTTTAGGGATAGGTTTCCCCTATTTCTTATAGACCTACCTAAGTAAGTATAACTAGTTTGCCCTTTAAGACTTCGTTAACTAGATAAAATCCTACTTAAGCTATAAGGTAAAGAAGATATAGTCTAACGGAGAGCTATTTATAAAGGATATCTTAAATTAGCTTCGAAAAGGAGGTATTTTACCCCTCTCGTTAGCACTAAATACCTAGGCTTAAAATAGAGGGGTAGAAAGATTAAGGGGTGCTATAATAGAAAGGGCCTATATAATAAGACTTATAGTAAGGCTTCTATATAACCTTTAAAAGGAAGTCGTTTAGACCGCTTATTACCTTTAAAACCGGACCCTAAGGGACCCTAGGGGCCTAAGGGACTATAAGGACCTAGAGACCCTTATTAAGACCTAAGGAATAGACTAAAAATCGCCCCTTAAGCTCTTTACGAAGAAGAGGGCCTTACTAGCCTACCTTTATACCTATAGATATAAGGTATACGCTATAACTACCGATATATAGCTAAAAAGGAAGAAGAAAAGAAAGCTTAATCTAAGAGCCTTTATTAGTTACCTCGTTAGTTATAATTCTATAAATATCTTCCGGATCTAAATTCCTTTTCTATAGAAGGTTATTTTAACTAGGGATATAGTTTTCGACGAATCTAGCTTCTTCGACTAAAAGAGGGATTAATAGCCCCTCTTACTCTTATAATATTAGCTAATTTAAAAGATTTAAATCCCCCCTTCTTAATAGTCTTAAGAAGAGGTCCTAGATAAGGAAACGGAAGAAGAAACTAATATCGAAGTAGTCGAGGATAACGCTAACTTCGAAGGAAAAGAGGAAGCTACTAGATTAGATAATCTAAATAAAGAAGGAGACTATAGGAAAGCGGTAGAGCTAGAATACGCCTACCTTCCTACGCCTCCTCTTATAGAATAAGAAGAAGATCTAAAAGTAGCTTTTTTAGTTAGTCTTCCTATCTTAACCCTTAAGGGGGTAGGAAAGGCACCTCTCTTAAAGGATTACCTAGCTGCCTTTTTATCCTTACTTTAAAAAGTAAAGGAAGGTATAGGGCCTAATACGAAAGAAGACTAACCTCTCCCTTATTTCGATCGCTTTTTAGACTTCTATCTAACGCTTATAAAAGACGGTTCCTACGGAGCGTTTATAGTAGGCCGGCTCTTTAAGCTACGGCTATTAGTAAGGAAGGTATATAAAAGAGACCTCGCGGACCTACTAGTAAACTAGAAGCAGCTAGAAAGACACTCTTTTAGAGACTAGTTTTTCTAGGCCTAGAAAGATTACCTAGCCTTATATAAAGAGATAGGGTCTATTAAAGAGGTCCTTAAGGAAAAGGTAAGAGGAAAATAGGTCCTTAGCTATAAGTAAGTCTTTATCTATAAGACTAATAAATATAGCTTCCTTTAAAAGTATAAAGCCCGGCTATTTATCTATAGGAATTAATAGGAAAAAGGGGATTTACCTACTAAGGCAACTACCTTAGTAGGGATGTTTTTTCGGACCCTTATAGCTATAGTAGTAGAATTCGACCTCGAGCTCGATTAGATAGATATAGTTAACGCCTTTATTAACTACCTACTTAAGGAAGAAGAAGTTATCTATATACGCCTTTTACTAAGCTTTTAATAGCTAGGAAAGGTTCTATAGCTTAGGAAAGCTCTATATAGACTATGAAAATTACCCCTTCTTTAGTAATAGCATTTAATAGGTTCCCTTAAAGCCCTAGGCTTTAAGAAAGTCCCTTAAGAACCGTGTATAATATAAAAGGGTAAAATCACGGTCTTTTTCTACGTCGACGATATTATCTAGGCCTACCTAAAAGAGGAAGAAGCCGCTACTAAGGAGGCTATATAAGGCCTATAATAAAGGTATAAGATAACTAGGCTAGGGGAGCTAAAGTAGTTCCTAGGGATATAAATCCTTTAAAATAGGTACTAACGGACTATCTAGCTTACCTAGGACGCCTATATCGATAAGGTCGCTTATAAATTCCTCCCTAAATCCCTTAATAAGAAGCTTCCCTCTATACCTATATTAGATAAAGAGCTTTTACTTAATCCGTCCTTTTAAGCTAGGGAGTAAGAGAAACACTAATATTAATAGAAGGTAGGCTCCCTGCTTTTTTTTTAGTAATTTTAACTAGACCGGATATCTCTTTTACGGTCTCC
Source organism: Hirsutella rhossiliensis (assembly GCF_020360975.1). Lineage (NCBI taxonomy): Eukaryota > Fungi > Ascomycota > Sordariomycetes > Hypocreales > Ophiocordycipitaceae > Hirsutella > Hirsutella rhossiliensis. The sequence goes on along the minus strand of NW_025408683.1, from coordinate 1,425,593 downwards.
CGGCTAGCTAGGTATAACTAGAATCCTAGCCCTAGGTATTAAGAAGTAGTAGATAGAGCTATCTTTTATCTTTATTTAACGAGATTATATAGTCTACGCCTAGGAAGGTAGGAAAGAAAGAAATTAGCTACTAAAATCTTCCTTTATTTAAGCGATTCGTCCTTTATAGATAATTTATTAGATAGAAAGAGCTTATAAGGGTATATTATATCCCTTTTTAGAGGAACTATTACTTAGAGAGCTTCGAAATAAGCTACCGTTATAACTTAAAGTACGGAGGCAGAGCTATTAGCTCTTTTAGAAGCGTTAAAAGAAGCGATTTTCCTTAGCTAGCTACTTATATCTTTACGACTATAAATTCCGTCCCCGTTAGCTATAGAATATAATAATATATAGACTATATAAATTCTTATAGAGGAAAATAGTAAGCTATTAACCTAGCTATAGTATATCGATATCTACTAGTATTAGTTACGCTAAGAAGTCTAAAAGAGACTTATTTCCGACCGTTAGGTTTTAATAGTATCGATAAAAGCTAACGGTCTTATAAAGCCCTTACTAAAGTAGAAGCTAGCTATCTTTTTATAGTAAATTAGGCTAGAAGACGTTTAAGAAAAGCTATCCTTAGAGGCCTGCCTTAAGAGTCTACGAGAGGAGCTAATAGCCTATACGAGAAGGTAACGTCTATAGCTAAAGAAGAGAAAGAGGGTTTTCCCTTTAAAGGGCCCCTTATTTAATTAGGTTTTTCCCTTCTAAGAAGGCCCCCTTTCTTATAGGACTTTCCCCTCTTTAGGCCCTTATTCCTTAAGTAGGTCTAAAAGAGCCTAGGGACCTAAAAGGGTCCTTACTTTCCTTAAGTAAAGGGAGAAGTATAGAGCTAAGAACCTCCTCTATACGCTTACTAGCCTAAAGCTATATTAGCTATGCCCTTAAGGGGCAGGCTATAGCTAAGGGGGTATATCGCGAAGCGTGGCCTAATTTTATAGTTCTCGGAGATATCCCTTAGTATAAGGGACTAAGGAAGCTAAAAACACCCGGTATAGAAAAAGGAAGAAGGAGCTAAAAAGAGGTATAGAAAGGAGGGTAGGAGTATAAGGGGAAGTATAAGTAGCGAGAGATAAGATAGATATACCGGCAACGGCTAAAAGGGGGGGGAAAAACCAGTAAAAAGCTCGGTAGTTAAAAGGATATTAGTAGCTTCTTTAAGTAGGATCTTCTTTATTAATTAAGATGCTAGATAGGTATAAAAGGGGGCGTTAAATAAAGGAAAGAAGGATAATTAAGGCAATAAAATAATTACTCCCTTACCTTTATTACTACTCCTATAAGAATTAAATCTCTTTGCCCTACTTATCTAACCCCTTACTTTTAATTTTACCTTTATACATTTTTATGCACTTCTTATATCTCTTTACGCGAGAATTATACCCTCTTTTTTCTTTTCTTCTTCTTCCTTTTATATATATATATATACTCTATATACTTCCCTACTTATAACGATCTCTTTTATTACTATAACTCTTATATATATATATATAACTATAAGGAACGGTGGTTTCCTACTATAAATAAAGTAGCTATAATATACTCTCTTAATTTTATAAGCTAATAAGTAGTATATTAATTATAGATAAAATCCTATCTTATAACGTAAGATTTATATACTAAATGGGTTGCTAGTTATTATATAATTAAGAATTAAAAGAATAAAGCTAGCTTAGAATACTAACTAATACCTCTTAAGAGTACTAGCACGACTAAACTCCTTTAAATATAAATATTAGCGGAACTAATATACTTCTAACTATACTTAAGGTATTACTAAGTTTATTAGTTTTAAGGCTATATAGTAGCTTAAATCTAGTCCTAAAAGGTTCTTTCGTTTAGCTATAATTATCTATATAATATAGTATGTCCGCTAGTAGATAGAAATAGAATTTTTAACTTTAATACCTCTTTTATATACTAATATACTACTAATAAATTCCGTTAAAAATCCTACCTTATACTACTTCTTCCCCTCTATTATATAGTCTTACGTAATTCCTTAATTTCCTAAAATTCCGCTTTTACTTATATACCTTAAGAATAACCTTCTTAGCGTCTTAGCGTTATAACTTAGAACTACTTACCTTAACTATCTAATCTTAACTTCTCTTTCTCTCCCGCTTACTCTACCCTTTCCTAAGATATAGCAGCGAACCTAAATAGTATCTTAGGCCTAGCTATAGACCTCCCTAAGAATACTGCTATTTTCTTTAATATACTACTATTTAAGATTAAGAGCTTTATTTTACTTACTTACTATAGTAAAGTTAAAGTAAAAGGCAGTAAATAGCGCTTTTATATTAAAGGTCAGGAAAGGTTTATAAACTAAGACTAACGGGACGTTTATAAGTATAAGTAACCGCCTTAATATATTTATAAAGATAGTTAGTACTTAATACTAAAAAGCGCTATTAAACGGTAGTATATTACCCTTAAAGACGCTTAGATAATATATAAGGGCGTTAAAAAGATAAACGGATTTACTAGGAATAAGGCTTACTAAGAAGAGTATATCGTCGATATATATAACTTTCTTTATAAAGCTATTAATAAATAATAAGCTATAAGCTTTATCTTTAGTATAATAATTAAGATATTAATAAGAGGTATTAAGAATATAGTATACCCTTTACCTTACTTACTATTAGTTTATACTAATTACTAAAAGGAACCTATTAAAGATAAAAAAGATAAATATATAAAGTACTATAAATACTTAAATAATAAGGAGTATTTAATAAAGTTTACCGCTCCTACCTTTAACCTTAGTTACTTTATATATAAATAAAGGTATATAACTAGAGTTATTAACTTTTTAGTAGGACTAAATAAAGAGGGACTCTATTAAGGAACGTTCCTTTAAGATTATAAAGAAGGAAACTTAGTTATTTTTAATACTTAGAAAGAGGGATAGTATACTAGGCTCTATATATTCCTATAAGTATAGCGGTAGTTTCTTTATATCCTTTAAGTTCCTTTTAACTTTACCTATACGCTAGTCCCTTATACTACTTAGTAAGAAGGGTAGGAATATAGCTACTTAGCCTTAATAATAATCTAATACTAGGTTAACGGTATAGTTATACTATACCTTAAGATAATTAAGTAGCGATACTTAAAGGTTAAAGTAATTCTAAAGTAAAAGTATAAAGTAATATAAGAAGCCCTATAAATAGATAAAATCTTATACTAAGACTAGTATTTCTTTAAGCTAGATAAGAGGATAAGTATAAAAGGCTATATTAATAAGCTAATAAGTAGAATCTAAGCTATTATAGTAAACGAACTTAATTATATATAAGCGATATTATAGGGTAGCGGAGTTTCCTAGTAGTTTAATAGTAGGGTTAGATAACTATAAAGGATACTATTTAATTAAGGCTTAATAACTTTTAGTAGAGTCTTTCTTATAAGTATTCCTAAGTATAAACGGATTTACTAATATAACTATATTATCCTAAGAGATTAAGAAGAATAAGACCTCTAAGAAGTCCTAAAGGTAGTTAACCTCTTAAATAGGCCTAGTAAATAGAAACTACTGCTTTTAAAAGTCTTAAGATATATATAAAAAAGCGGAATTTAAGGAGATTAAGGAATTATATAAGACTACGTAATAAAGGGGAAGAAGGAGTATACGGTAGGATTTTCAACGGAATTTATTAGTAGTATATTAGTATATAGAAGAGGTATTAAAGTTAATAATTCTATCTCTATTTACTAGTAGATATACTACCTTTTATAGATAATTATAGCTAAACGGAAGAACCTTTTAAGACCGAATTTAGGCTACCGTATAGCCCTAAGACTAAGGAAGTTAGTAATACCTTAAGTATAGCTAGAAGTATCTTAGTTCTATAAATATTCTTATTTAAAGGAGGTTAGTTATACTAGTATTCTTAAGAGGTATTAGCTAGTAATCTAAGCTAGCTCTATTTCTTCGATTCCTAATCTTATGATAATCGGTAACCCGTTTAATATATAATAATATATAAAATAATAAGCGATTATTGCTCTATAAGATAGGATTTTATCTATAATTAATATACTACTTATTAGCTTATATAATTAAGAGAGTATATTATAGCTGCTTTATTTATAATAGGAACACCGTTCCTTCTAAAAAGATATAAAACTAGCTTATATAGTAAAGAGAGCGAGAAAAGAGCTATCTATACTAGCTACCCTTATAAAGTAACTTAACCTAATCGCTTAAGCTACGCGCGGTTTCTTTATAAAACTCCTCCTTAAAAAGACCCTTAACTATCTAATTACGCTAATAAGAATCGAGAATAAGCTTAGACCTTTATTACCTTAAGCGTTAACTAAATTAAGCTCCTTATCTAAACTAAATAGCCTTTCCGTAAGTAACCTTAAGATAGGATCCCTACTTTAAAGTCTATAAAAGAGAGAGCTAAGCGCTCTTATTAGTCCCTTTATTTATATAAAAACAATACCTTTATTCTCCCCCTTAAATATATAGCTAATTAAGCCTACTCCTTACCTACTACTAATAATTCCTTAGAATATATAGAGGAGTAAAACACTTATAACTATACCTCCGCCGATAACTTAATAAGAAGCTAGTAAGGAAGAAAGGTAGATAGCGCGGCTACTAACTTACCCTAGGACTTTAAAATTACTAGGCACTTAGTTAATTACCCTAAGGCTAAAGACTTTAGTAATACTTATAGCGCGCCCTATTACTCCTTAGAAATAAAGTATAGTAATAGCCTCTTTAGCTATAGTCCTTATAAGGTTTATACTAGGCTTAAAACCTACCTAGGTTAAAGGAGTTAAAAACCTAGGAATATATTAAAACTACTACTAGGATATTAATAACTATAACTCTATATATTTATATAGGACTACTAGCAACGTAATAACGATTAATCTATAAGACTTTATAGCTTATTCAATCTAGCTATACTTAAAGCTATAAACTAGTAAAGATACTAATTATTTTATTTCCTTAATACCCCTAGGTATAATAAGCCTAAATACTTAAGAGCGTATATAAGGGGTAGTAGATAATTATCTAAAGAAAGAAGTACGCGAGTAAAGATAAGAAAGAGCTAAATACGTAGCTTATAGGTAAAGGGAGGAATAAATAATATAAAGGGAAGGGATTATAGTAAAGGAGAAAAGTTCCGTTAATAGTTTATTTATTTACTTACTTATATACTTAGGATAAGAGCCTTTACTTATTATTATCGCGCCTTTTCCGTTAGTATCTTAGGTCGGAAAGTTACTAGGTAGGAGTTTAATAGGTAAGATCGCACCCTTATAGATATTAGCCCGTTAAAGAGATAAGACCCCTAGCGCTTCCTATCTACCTCCCCTAAGTATACTTAAAGGCTTTATAAAAGCACGGATTATTTAATTAGATATCTTCCTTAATTATAGTTAATTTAAATATTTATTTTTCCCTTTTAAAGTAAAGGCCGCTAGTTACGCGACTTTAGTAGAGATAAAGAGGCATAGAGTAGAGAAATCTCTAAGACTTATATTAATAACCTAAAACCCTTAGAGCTATATATAAGACCGATAATTAGATAATTACGCGGTTAATTACTTTACTAATCCTTAGCTATATACTACGCGTGCTTTAAGTATATGCCCTCGTCCCTATTAAAGTATATTTCTTTATAATAGCTTTATATAGCTCTTCTTAATCTTACTTCTATCCCTTAAGATATATTATAATAATATTATTAATAAAGAAGAAGATAATAACGCCCTTATAGACTAGTATATAGGCGTCTTTTACTAGCTACTAGGCTCTTAGATCTATAAAGAAACCAGATATCTCTTTAAACTATAGCTTTAGAAAGATATAGAGCCTATATAGTCCTCTTAATAGCTTTAGGCATAGCCTAGGTATTAAGAATCCCGGTAAAGGCTAGTAATAGACTTCTTAGCGTAGGATTATATATAGGAATACTATTTTTACGTTATATTATTCTATCTTAAAGTCCTTAAGGTAGTAGAAGGCTATTAGCAATCGAAATATTTATGCTCGTAGCGTAGCTATATATATATCTTTATTATCCTTAGGCTATTAGTCTCTACGAACTATAATACGTGCCTTAAAGCGTATAATATATCCCTACTTATCGGTCTTATATATAAAGACCTTGGGAGACATGTTGCTTGTAGCCGATTGGGTTTGAACCAACTGCCTTCCGGCATGGAGCCTGGAGCCTCTCACGCCGGCATCGAGGCTCTTGCTGACGAGACGCGGCTGGCCCAGTTCCGGTCATCGACAAGAACTTCGTCGCACGTACTCTCTTCCGGCACTGGGCGCCCTCTGCATCTGTTTGATGGCAACATGGGAGGCGCTTTCTTCAGTTATCGCGGCTGCGCTGGTTAGCGGCGGGCCTCCGTGCTTGTTCTACAACTAGCAAGACTCCCTGCTGCCGCGCAAGAACGGGACAACGTGCTGACTTTGGGCGGCGGATGCAGTGTTGCTTCGTTTCTGTGTACCATCTGCATCGCCACTTCGCTCGCAGAGATCGCCTCCATTTATCCAACAGCAGGAGGTGCGGTCTATTGAAGCGTCACTGGCAGCTCATAGGCTCACATTCGAAGTCACAGGGCAATACTGCTGGGTCGCAGCTCTCAGCCCAGCCCGGTCCAAGCTCGCTGCTTCCTATTTCACGGGCTGGATATCCGTGGGCGGGCAAATAGTCTTCGCTGCCTCGGCCGCATTCGCAGCGGGTCTGCAAGCGCAGGCTTTAACCACTCTCAATGACGACTCCTATGTACCAAAGCGTTGGCAGGGCATGCTGTTCTACTGGGCCACACTACTTTATGCAGCTGGTATGAACGTCTGGGGCGTCAAGGCGATGCCGCACGTTAACCTAATGTCTGGTGCGGCGTCACGAAGAATTACCTCGTACTGATTCAAAGCCACTGGAAAGCTGAGAGTCTCCTAGGAATTACCCATATTGTCGCTTTTTTTGGCACTGTCATTACCCTCGTGGTCATGGCCAATAAAAACACAGCATCCTTTGTCTTCGCCGAGTTCGTCAATAGTAGTGGTTGGGACTCGGATGCCGTATCATGGCTAATTGGTCTCCTGAATGCAGTCTATCCGCTTCTTGGGTAAGTTTACATTTACAAATGTCTTAATTATATGCCGATCAACTCGACTGACGTTTCCAGGTACGACGCGGCTTGCCACTTGGCCGAAGAGCTTCCGGACGCAAGCCGTAACGTTCCGTTAGCCATGATCGGCAGTGTTGTCGTCAACGGTCTAATGGGTCTGGTGTATTGCATTTTGCTTCTCTTTTCCGCCAGGTCAGTCAATCGCTTAGTCGACACGCCAACCGGCTTCCCATTCATGGAGATATATCTCGACGCCACACTGTCCAGGGTCGGGGCCACCATCATGTCGCTCATGTTGGTCCTAGTCGCCGCTGCGGCAACAGTCGCCAGCACAACGTCGACGTCTCGGACGCTCTGGGCATTTGCTCGCGATAAAGCCACACCATGCCACGAGTACTTGAGCCACGTTAGCCCAAAGCTGCAAGTTCCCGTTCGAGCCGTCGTGCTGGTTGTCGCCTTGCAAGCGCTCCTTGGCTTTATGTATCTCGGCAATGACGCTGCTTTCAATGCGGTCCTGTCGATGGCAGTTATTGGCCTCTACTTGTCGTATATTCTCCCCATTGCATACATGTTCTTCCACGGACGGCAAAACCTGGGCAAGCAGAACTTTGGATCTTTCCGCCTCCGCCCATGGCTGGGCTTCACCTTCAATGTTGTAAGCATGATCTGGATGGTGGTTGTCATGGTCTTCAGGACTTTTCCGACCACCCTTCCCGCAACGCTGCAAAGGATGAACTACTCCTCAGTCGTCCTGGCCGGCTGGCTTACGTTTGGGGCCATCTATTACACCATAGCTGCCAGGCACAAGTTCGAGGTTCCGGTGACCTATGTCAGTTCAATACCCAATCTGTCAGTGTCAGTCCACGGGGATGATAAACGCCTTAACAAACAGGATCACGGAGACCTTCAATTTAGCTAGATGGCGGAGGGAACTTTCGATCCACCCCGCTGAGAGGGGAATAGAGCTTGATAATTCGGTTATCTTTCAGAACTCTAGGCATGTAAAGAAGGACATATGACGTATAATACGCTTGAAAGCCAAAAACCACCTGTACTCGCGGGACACGCCTCGCTACATGTAGGCCTCGGGTCTTAACGAGGAGCCAAAGTATACTCAATGGGGAAGGCGCAGAAATGGAAAGCAACTCGTTGCTACTTGTGTAGGTAGCATGGTGTTAGATGAAACTTCTATTTCATGTTGCCACTTCGGGCTTATGGGGTATTTACTTCTTATCTCCGCAGTTGGACGACCCGAAATGACTCAACCAGGACTGGACGGTTGATCACTCTAAATTCAAGCACGATGGGTTGAACGGAAACAGCAATGGATGAACTTGGTTAGAATTTCCGCATAATATTTATCATCAAGCACCCCTTGTCAGTAAATCAGGGGCGTTTGAAGTGCGGGCGTAGCTCTGACCAGCTGTCCTGATTATATTCTGTCTGCACCTTGCAACACGTTTCGAGGCCCCATTTGGTGAGTCCAAGCATCAGGCAACTCTCAAACATGAATGCCATGCTCCCCTCGCCAATCTTTTGGGGCTGCAGCTCGGCATTGCTTGCAATTTTAAACGTGCGCGCATCAGGACCGTGAGCGCTCATCACGTTATGCAGACTAGCACCGCCTGCACGGAAGCCTCCGCCGGCCTTCGCGTCGTATTCACCGCACACAAGTCCCATAAACTCGGACATTGCGTTGCGATGGTACCAAGGGGGCCTGAATGTGTCTTCCTGAACAAGCCACCTGGGAGGAAAAATGACAAAGTCGGCGACGGCGGTGCCTGGATGATCAGACGGCCCGGTCAATACCGTGTAAATCGAAGGGTCAGGGTGATCGAAAGAAACGCTTCCAATCACAGAAAAGCGTCCTAGGTCGTACTTATACGGGTAGTCTGTTCCCGATGTCAGCATAATAACCAGCAGAGAGAATGCTCAGTTCTTGAATTAGAGAGGAGAGTAAAACGTGGCCACGGCATCACCAAGGTTGCCCGCTTCGATACAATGTTGCTCTAGTCTACGTTCGTACGGTGCACAGAGTTGACTCACATCTGCCACGTTCTCGTCAATAAATGCCAGGGTTTTTGAGTTCTGGCTGGGTTGACTCACTTGCCGTGCCAAGCTACCACGTCGAATGGTGTGTGATTCTGCTTAGCGGTGAACAATTGTCCATTATACTTGTTGACAATCGACCAACTAGTGTTGGTGTCCTCTTCAAAGCAAGCGGTTGGTACTTGAAAGTCTCTCTGGTTAGCTAAACAGTTGGAACCAATCGGGCCGAGCTCTGGCAGGGTAAAGTGTCCCTGGTACAGCTCGAGGACATAACCCTTGGCGGGACCCTCGGGTAAGGTCACCCGGTATTTGATTCCGCGAGGGAGGACGACGATTTCGTTGGGTCTGACCAGGAGGTTCCCAAGCTCGGTTTGAATGTCAAGGACGCCTTGCTGAGCGACGACCAGCATTTCTCCGTCCGAAGAATAAATTGCCGTGGATCGGTCCATGTCGCGACCAGCGGTGAAGATGTAAATGCCGAGGCCCGTCTTGACTGTTGGATCCCCGGCTCCCGCCACCAGCCTCAAGCCACGGACCCAGTCCACGTCGTTTTCGACATCAAACGGATCCCATCGAAGCTGATTAGGGACAAAATTCAGGGGCTCCCTCAGTTGAGCACTTGCGGGCCCATCTAGAGGCTCAAAAGTGGAGTGTGCGGCTGAGGGGAGGATGCGATACAGCCAACTTTGGAGGCTTTCTTGGCGTGGCGCCGTAAATGCCGTTCCCGATAGCTTTTCCGCGTACAAACCATGTGGTGGCTTTTGGGGTGAATTGGCACCGATGGGCAACGCATCGGCGACGGCTTCTGATCTGCGCGGTGCCGTTAGCTTGCAACCGTGCCGGCGTGTGTTGTCGTGCATACTCGTGGAATGAACCAAAGCCATTGAGGTATTGGTATTTCTCAGGGGTGGCAAAGTTCGTCGTGGGCATTTTGGCTTGCTCTGCAAGAATTCAAGTTGGTTCTAGTAAGGATGGGAACATGGAAGGTTACGATACCGAAAACAATTCACATGAGATCAAAGATATTTACATTGGCAGTCTCTCACGCCGCCCCTGGTCCGAGGGGCCTAGCTGAAGGGAGGAAAAATTCCGAGGCACCGTTCGGATCGAGTCTTATGGGTGGAGAGGGAAGGCGAACATGTTCCGAAACAGGAAACCGAGCAACAGACGGGAGGGGTCGAGCGGCGTAGAAGGCGGGCTCGGAACCCGGAACGATCCCGAGGGCACTCGTTTCCCGGTCGAGCATGGAACCCACGACGCCTGAGCCTCGTCTCCGTTACGTCTCAGGGGAAAGTACGGAGTGTCGAGCCTGTCTTACTCCATTCAAATGACCTTTAAGTTTGCTTCAATCCCCAGGAAGGCAGACCAGCTCTGGACAAACATCGAATAGAGGATTACATAGACACATTGAACTGCACATTCTACCTGCTCAAAATGAGTTCCTGGTTTTCTGTCCAAAAGGGGTCATGCTTCTCCCTTGCCAACATCCCTTTTGGCATCATTTCCACCAAGAGAAATTCCGTGCGGCGGCCAGCCGTCGCTATCGGCGAGCATGCACTCGACCTGGCCACCTTTGCTAGCCAGGGTGGATTCGAGGGCCTCGAGAATTTTCCAAAGGACAAGTTGGGTGTGTTTTCGGAAACATCATTGAACTCGTTTGCCTATCTTGGGAGACCCGTGCATCGAGCTGTGCGCAACTACCTACGGGACGTTTTCCGCGATGATACGCCGTACCCCGCCGTTCTCAAAACGAATGAGAAACTCAAGGAGGCTGCTTTGACACCCCTCTCGGACGTCGAATCGCATCTCCCCTTGGTCATAGGAGACTACACGGACTTCTTCGCAGGTCGCAACCATGCGCATAACGTCGGGACTCTGTTCCGCGGAGCTGCCAACGCTCTGCAGCCGAACTACAATCACGTTCCCGTCGCTTATCACGGCCGGGCTAGCTCGGTCGTGGTCTCCGGAACACCGCTGCGTCGCCCCTGGGGCCAGGCACTTCCCACGCCCACGTCCAAGGAGCCGGCCTTCCGGCCTTCTGCTAAGTTGGATATCGAGCTCGAGTTGGGAATGTTCTTGTGCAAAGGCAACCAACTCGGCCAGCCCATACCGGTAGACGAGGCTGAAGAATTCATTTTCGGATTCGTGTTGATGAACGACTGGAGTGCCCGGGACATTCAGCAGTGGGAATACGTGCCGCTCGGCCCCTTCAACGCAAAGAACCTGGGAACTTCTATCAGCCCATGGGTTGTCTTGGCGGACGCGCTCGAGCCGTTCAAGGGCCAGGGCTTGTCGAACGAGGTCGAACTACAGCCCTATCTCCGGGAAAAGAAAAAGGACAATATTATTGACATCAGGCTGGAGGTGTCGGTCAAAAGTGGGCAGTAGAATATACGTGTGTTTGTCCTGATCGATGCTAATCCTATGTGCAGCTGCAAAAGGCACCACCACCACCTTGACACACACGTCTTCAAGAAATCTCCTGTGGTCGTGGCCACAGATGATCGCTCACCACACTATTTCTGGATGTAACCTCAGGAGCGGCGACCTTTTAGGTTCTGGGACGATATCAGGATCCGAGCCCGGCACATTTGGTAGTTTATTGGAACAATCCCAAGGGGGAAACAGCCCGATCATGCTAGGGGATGGGGAAGAGCGAACGTTTGTCAACGATGGGGATACAATAGTTATTACGGGGACCTCAACCACCGAAGATGGACAGCTCGTAGGGTTTGGAGAGTGCTCTGGACAGGTTTTAGAAGCATTGCCGATGAAATAGCTTCTCGGGCAACGAGTACTAAATATAGTCACGGCTCGTATTAAACATAGAGGCTGACTATCAAGCATAGCCCTCTGACTATTCAGCATAGAAGAAAATGGGGTTGTGTGGCTGGTCAAGGCGCAGCGCCGATACCGCAAATTTGTATGCGCATATTCCCTGCCTTGACTACGCGCCCTCTTTAGAGAAAAGTTTACATCGTTAACAACTTCGTTAAAATTGAAGCTATTTACACCGCGATTTGTACTGCAAGGGCGGCAGCAGCAGCAGCGCCGCCGGCCCTATCATCCACCAAGAAGATTGCGGCTATAGTGACGAGAGAGGGATTACGATACCTTTAACAACGGGGCGATGAGTACGAGCCGGGCACACGCATGCCACGGGCATATCAACGAGCTATACGCCGTACGCTACACTCTGACGATGTGCCTGCCGTAGCCCCCGAGCCCGACGAGCCCACGAAGGCACAGCATATATAAAAGGAAATCATCGTCGCGATGCCCTCGTAAGAGCCCTCGTAGGAGGAGGATATATAGTAGGATAAGGTAGAAGAGGCCGTTTAAGATAAAGAGGAGGCTAGATAATAAAGCTAAGGTATTTTACCTTCTTAACCCTAAACTTATATTTAACTAGGTTAAGGTAGAGCCTATATAGTTAAAGGCGCTAAGGACCCTTAATACTTTTTATATATAGTTACTATAAGAGCTACTTATATAAATAAGGATATTATCTATATATAGAAAGGTAAACTTATTAAAGAAGTCTTATAGTTATCGCGAAGCGTGGCCTAATTTCGCATTCTCGGAGATATCCCTTAGTAAGAGGGACCTAGGAAGCTAAAAAAAAATACTAGTATAGAAGAAGGAAGAAGGAGCTAAAAGGAGGTATAGAAAGGAGGGTAAGGGTAAGAGGGGAAATAGAAGTAGCGATAGCTTCCTATAGAGGTAGCGAGAGATAATACGGATATACCGGCAATAGCTAGAATAAAAGGGGAAAACCGGCAAAAAGCTTAGTAGTTAAGAGGACATTAGTAACTTCTTTAAGTAGGATCTCTTTATTAATTAAGATGCTAGACGGATATAAAGAGGGGCGTTCGCTAGAGGAAAGGAGGATAATTAAAGCAATATAATAATTACTCTCCTGCCGTAACTACTGCCCCCGTAAGAATTAAATAACTTCGTCCTGCCTGTCCGACCCCTTACTTCCCTTTTTAAAGAGCGGCTAGTATAGTAGAGGTAGTAGCAGCGGCGGTAGGCGAGGTCGCGGGGGCGCGGGTAGGAGTAGCGGTAGCGGCGGAGTCGTCGTTAGCCGCGCTTAGTATAGCGTCGATAAATAACTTTATACGCTCTAAGAAAGAGGAAGAGGGGGAGAGGGAAGTAGATATATCTACCGTAGAAGTTAGTATAGTAGAACGCGGCCTTTTACTTTATAAGATAAATGACTTATTAATTAGAGTTATTATTACTATTATTACTATTATTATTCCTATAGCTATTCCTATAAATACTTATTAATAAGGTAGCTTATATAGCTAGGGATAATCTAACGCCTTAAGTAAAGCAGAAATTACTTATTACTACTACTACTATAGTTAAAGAAAGAAGAGAAGGAAGGGAAAGAAGAAGGGGGGGGATACCGCCTTATATACCCCTTAGTAGAGGAGGCTACTTAAGGCCGGGGGGATAGGTAACCTCAGGCTTATATATATCCGGGCCGGCCGCTAGCCGCTTAAGGGCGTATATAATAAAACGCGCCCTTATTTAAGCGGCCGGCCGGCCGATAGGTATAGAGCTAGGTACTAGGTGCCTAGGTTAATAAGCGGGGGGATAATAGGGCTAGTAAGGCTAGCACGATTAATAAAAAAGGGTAAGGTAGAGCTAGTAGTATAAAGGGCCTAAGGCTTAATTATATAGAAGCCGTTAATAAGGCAGCGCCGCACCGCGCTAAAGGGAGGGCATTATATAAGAGTCTTTAATTATTATAGGTTATAGGCTTAAGCTATAGCCTAAGCCGTATAGTTATATATAGAGGGCTAGATCCTATATATATATATATATACTAGCTATATATAAAAGAGCTTTATATAGCTTATTAATATTATCTTATAAACGGTACCTATATATACGCCTCTACTTACTCTATAATTAAAGCAGGTAATTTAATATATAAAAAGCGCTATAAGGACTAGCCTTATACTTCTCGCGAAGATAGATATAAGAAGTATATAAAAAATATATAAAGGTAAAAAGGGAAGTAAGGGGTTAGATAGGTAGGGCAAAGTTATTTAATTCTTATAGGGGCAGTAGTTATAGTAAAGGAGTAATTATTATATTGCTTTAATTATCCTTCTTTCCTTTATCTAACGCCCCTCTTTATATTTATATAGTATCTTAATTAATAAAGAAGATCCTACTTAAAGAAGCTACTAATATCCTCTTAACTACTAAGCTTTTTACTAGGTTTTCCCTTTTATTCTAGCTATTACTAGTATATCTATTTTATCTCTCGCTACCTCTATAAGAAGCTATCGCTACTTTTACTTCCCTTTTAACCCCTACCCTCCTTTCTATACCTCTTTTTAGCTCCTTCTTCCTTTTTTTATACTAGTGTTTTTTAGCTTCCTAGGTCCCTCTTATTAAGGGATATCTCTAAAAATATAAATTTAGCTATACTTCGCGATATACCCCTTTAGCTATAGCCTGCCCTTATAGAAAGGGTAAAGCTAAATAATTAGGCTAGTAAGCGTATAAAGGAGGTCTTAGTCTATACTTATCTCTTACTTAAGAAATCTAGTTTTTACTAATCTCTTTTAAACTAACTTTAGGAAAAGGGGACTAAGGAGGAATTAAGTCCTATAAAAAAGGGGGTATTTTCTAAGGATAAGTCCTTAAAAAAGGGCCCTTTTAAGAAGAAGAATTCCTAATTAAGGTAGGGGCCCTCCTTTAAGATAAGTTCTAGTTCCTATCTTTAGCTATAGATATCTCCTTTCTTATATATACCGTTAGCTCCTCTTATAGACTCGTAAGGTAAGCTTCTAAGGATAGCTTCTCTTAAACGTTTTCTAGCCTTATTTACTATAAAAGGATAGCTAGCTTCTACTTTAGTAAGGGTTTTATAAGACCGTTAGCTTTTATTAATACTATTAGAACCTAATTAACGGAAATAAGTCCCCTTTAAACTTCTTAGTATAGCTAATATTAATAGATATCGATATACTATAGCTAGGTTAATAGCTTTACGTTTATAAGGAACGGTGTTCCTACTATAAATAAAGTAGCTATAATATGCTCTCCCGATTATATAAGCTAATATATAGTATATTAATTACAGATAAAATCCTATCCTATAGAGCAAGAATCGCTCGTTGTTTTGTATGTTATTATGCATTAAACGGGTTGCCGGTTATCGTATAATCGGGAATCGAAGGAATAGAGCTAGCTTAGAATACTAGCTAAGACCTCTTAAGAACACCGGCACGACCAACCTCCTTTAAACACGAATATTAGTGGAACTAAGATACTTCTAGATTTACTTAAGGTATTACGGAATTCCTTAGTCTTAGGGCTATACGGCAGCCTAAATCTAGTCCCGAAAGGTTCTTCCGTTTAGCTATAATTATCTATATAAGATAGTATGTCCGCTAGTAGATAGAGAGATAATTAACAACTTTAATACCTCTTTTATACACTAATATATTACTAATAAATTCTATTGAAAATCCTACCTTATACTCCTTCTTCCCCTCTATTATATAGTCTTACGTAATTCCTAAATTTCCTAAAATTCCGCTTTTGCTTATATACTTTAAGAGGTTATAAGCCCGGCTTACTCCTTTTAAGCTAGGAAATTAACTACTTATACCTTTAAAATTCCTCGTCGAAATATTTAATTAAAATTCCTTTCGAAATTCCCCTCGACTTCTTTTACCTTCCTACGCTCTTAAACTCCCGTCTAGACTTCTCGATCCCTACGAACGAAATAATACCGAATTTATAAAAAATAGGTAGATAGAAAGAATATAAATTCTCTAGACTTAAGGGAAATTTAAATTATACTCTTTAGACTACGAGGATAGTCTTAAGGTATATAAGCAAAAGCGGAATTTTAGGAAATTAAGGAATCACGTAAGACTACGTAGTAGAGGGGAAGAAGGAGTATAAGGTAGGATTTTCAATAGAATTTATTAGTAATATATTAGTATATAGAAGAGGTATTAAAGTTAATAATTCTCTATCTATCTACAAGCGGATATGCTGTCTTATATAGACAATTATAGCTAAACGGAAGAACCTTTTAGGACTAGATTTAGGCTACTATAGCCAAGACTAGGGAATTCCGTGATACCTCGGTAAATCTAAAAGTATCTTAGTTCTATTAATATTCGTGTTTAAAGGGTTGGTCGTGCCTTAGAAGTCTTAGCTAGTATTCTAAGCTAGCTCTATTCCTTCGATTCCCGATATACATTGGCATAATAATATACAATAACGAGCGATTCTTTCTATAGATAGGATTTATCTATAATTAATATACACTTATTAGCTTTTATAATCAGGAGAGTATATATAGCTACTTTATTATAATGAAAAGTTCATATAACTCCTTAAGAGTAGATTTATATACTCTTTACTAATTTATTTATAGTAGTATATATATAAGGTAAAAACCTAATTTTAGGAAAACTATTCTTATACCTTAATAGGATATATAAAAACCTATTCTTTCTTAGGAAAAGATTCCTTAGGTATATACTAATAGAAAAACCTATAGTAGGAAAAATCTATAGTTATAATAATTATTTATAGGATAACCTTATATAAGGTAATACCTATTATTACTAGGAAAATCTTAATATATAAAAACCTAGTAAATATTTCTCTAGGAAACCTAAAAAGGAAAAACCTAGTAAGGGAAAGATATAGAAAGTATAAGAAATATCTAAAAACCCCTTTTAACTGCTTAGGAACTTATACTAAGGATAGACTATCTCTAAATTTATAGAGTAATCTAGGTCTTAATTCCTTTATAAAAATATTAGCTATATTATCTTCTAATTTAATATAAAAAACTCTAATTTCCCCTTCTCTTATACTAGTTCTAGTATAGTAATAGGCTAATCTTATATACTTAGACCTTTTATAAAATTCCCGATTTTCTGCTAATTTAATAGCAGCAGTATTATCTATTAAAATAGGAGGTATAGTATTAGGAATCTTAATAGATAGATCCTTAGTAATATTTTTAAAAAGCATATTTAAATAAACAGCTTCTTTATTTGCCTCCCTAAGGCTAATATACTCTGCTTTATAGGTAGAAAGGGCAACGGCCTTCTACTTAGAGCAAGCCTAGCTTATTATATTATTATATATATAAAAACAGTAACCGGAAAAGGATTTTCCGTCCGTTAAATCCGGCGCCTAGCTAGAGTCGGAGCTCGATTAGATAGATATAGTTAACGCCTTTATTAACTACCTACTTAAGGAAGAAGAAGTTATCTATATACGCCTTTTACTAAGCTTTTAATAGCTAGGAAAGGTTCTATAGCTTAGGAAAGCTCTATATAGACTATGAAAATTACCCCTTCTTTAGTAATAGCATTTAATAGGTTCCCTCGAATCCCTAGGCTTTAAGAAAGTCCCTTAGGAACCGTGTATAATATAGAAGGGTAAAATCACGGTCTTCTTCTACGTCGATAATATTATCTAGGCCTACCTAAAAGAGGAAGAAGCTACTACTAAGGAGGCTATATAAGGCCTATAATAAAGGTATAAGATAACTAGGCTAAGGGAGCTAAAGTAGTTCCTAGGGATACGAATCCTTTAAAATAGGTCCTAACGGACTATCTAGCTTACCTAGGACGCCTATATCGATAAGGTCGCTTATAAATTCCTCCCTAATTCCCTTAATAAGAAGCTTCCCTCTACGCCTATATTAGACGAAGAGCTTTTGCCTAATCCGTCCTTTTAAGCTAGGGAGTAAGAGAAACACTATTATTAATAGAAGGTAGGCTCCTTACTTTTTTTAGCTATTTCTACTAGACCGGATATCTCTTTTACGGTCTCTTAGCTAGCTAGGTATAACTAGAATCCTAGCCCTAGGCATTAAGAAGCATTAGATAAAGCTATCCTTTATCTTTATTTAACGAGATTATATAGTCTACGCCTAGGAGGGTAGAAAAGAAAGAAATTAGCTACTAAAATCTACCTCTATTCGAGCGATTCGTCCTTTATAGATAATTTATTAGATAGAAAGAGCTTATAGGGGTATATTATATCCCTTTTTAGAGGAACTATTACTTAGAGAGCTTCGAAGTAAGCTACCGTTACGACTTTAAGTACGGAGGCAGAGCTACTAGTACTTTTAAAAGCGTTAAAAGAAGCTATTTTCCTTAGCCGGCTACTAATATCTTTATAACTATAAATTCCGTCCTTATTAGCTATAGAATACGATAATATATAGACTATACGAATTCTTACGGAGGAAAATAGTAAGCTATTAACCCGGCTATAGTATATTAATATCTACTAGTATTAGTTACGCTAAGAGGTCTAAAGGGGACTCATTTCCGTCTATTAGGTTCTAATAGTATTAATAAAAGCTAACGGTCTTACGAAGCCCCTACTAAAGTAGAAGCTATCTGTCTTTTTATAGTAAATTAGGCTAGAAGACGTTTAAGAAAAGCTATCCTTAGAGGCCCGCCTTAAGAGTCTACGAGAGGAGCTAATAGCCCGTACGAGAAGGTAACGTCTATAGCCGAAGAAGAAGGAAGAGGTTTTTCCCTTTAAAGGGCCCCCTATTTTAATTAGGTTTTTCCCTTTATAGAAGGCCCCCTTTCTTATAGGACTTTCCCCTCTTTAGGCCCCTTTTCCTTAAGTAGGTCTAAAAGAGCCTAGGGACCTAAAAGGGCCCTTACTTTCCTTAAGTAAAGGGAGAAGTATAGAGCTAAGAACCTCCTTTATACGCTTACTAGCCCGAAGCCGTATTAGCTATGCCCTTACTATTAGGGCAGGCTATAGCTAAGGGGGTATATCGCGAAGTATAGCCTAATTTCGTAGTTCTCGGAGATATCCCTTAGTAAGAAGGACTAAGGAAGCTAAAAGCACCCGGTATAAAAGAAGGAAGAAGGAGCTAAAAAGAGGTATAGAAAGGAGGGTAAGGGTATAAGGGGAAGTAAAAGTAGCAATAGCTTCCTATAGAGATAGCGAGAGATAAGACGGATATACTAGTAACGGCTAGAAAGGAGGGGAAAACCTAGTAAAAAGCTCGGTAGTTAAAAGGATATTAGTAGCTTCTTTAAGTAAGATCTTCTTTATTAATTAAGATACTAAACGGGTATAAAGAAGGGCGTTAGATAGAGGAAAGAAGGATAATTTATTACGGAGTAGGTAAAGGTATACGCGTAGGTACTATCTATAGAATAATATTAATAAGCTATATAAAGCTCTCCTATACGCGGCTAGCCTATATATATATATATAGGATCCGGCCCTCTATATATAACTATACGGCTTAGGCTATAGCCTAAGCCTATAACTTATAATAGTTAAAGACTCTTATATAATGCCCTCCCTTAAGCGCGGCGCGGCGTTGCCTTATTAACGGCTTCTATACTATAGGGCCTATACCGCTAGCTCTACCCTACCCTTTTCCGTTAATCGTGCTAGCCCTACTAGCCCTATTATCCCTACGCCTATTAGCCTAGGTAGCCGGAACCGGGCTCTATACTTATCGGCCGGCTAGCCGTTTAAATAGGGGCGTAACCTATTATATACGCCCCTAGGTAGCCGGCGGCCGGCCTAGACCTATATAAGCCTTAGGTTACCCGTCCCCTTAGCCTTAGGCAGCCTCCTCTACCTAGGGGTATATAAGGTAGCATCCCCCCCTTCCTCCTTCCTTTCTTTCTCCTCCTTCTTTAACTATAGTAGTAGTAGTAATAGGTAAGTTCCGCTCTACCTAGGGCGTTAGTTTATTCCTAGCTATATAGGCCGCCTTATTAACGTATACTTATAGTAATAGCTATAATAGTAATAATAGCCCTAATAATAATAACTTTAACTAGTAAGTTCTCTACCTTATAGAGCGGGAGGCCGTAATCTATAATATTAACTTCTACGATAGATATATCTACCTCCCCCTCCCTTACTTCCTTCTTCTTAGAGCGTATAGAGTTATTTATCGACGCTATATTAAGCACGGCCGATAATAGCTCCGCCGCTACCGCTGCTCCTACCCGCGCCCCCGCGACCGCGCCCACCGCCGCCGCCTCTACCTCTACTACGCTAGCCGCCCTTACGTCGCCCTTCTAGGTAACGACGCCGTCCCCGCCGCCGGCCGTAACGCCCGGCCCCTCTACCCCCGCCTCCGCTACTACTACCCCCGTAAGTCCGCTACCTAGCGAGCGTAGTAGCTATTTTCCGCTAACTTCTTAAAGTATAAACGCTAAGTATAAGCCGGAGCCGCCCGCGCGGCCCCCTATATACGGTATACGTCGTAGGAGCTCCCCTACGCCGACTAAGTCGGGCGCCGCTATAGCGGTAGTTATTACTAGTACGCGCGTGCCGGCCGCGCCTATAAGGCGGCGCCTCCCGTCCTACTCGCTATAGCGTCGGCTTAGAAGGCCGGCGCGTATAGGCAGGCACGGGGGGCTACTAAGAAGCGCCTTACCGCCGCCGCCGCTGCCTACCGTAATCTCCGCGCCCTTAAGCGCTAGGGCCTCGTCCCTAAGTAAGTTCCTCTTATCTAGCTCTTTTACTTCCGCTATTAACTCTCCCGGTACTAGGGATACTACCTCCGTCGCCCTATCGGCGGTCCCCTTAGCCGTGCCCGCCGCCGCCCCCGCCGCTATTACTAGCCGGGCCCCCCTGCCCCTAGAGCCCCTAGAGCCGCCGCTACCGCCGACTAGCTCGCGGGCCTAGAGGGCCGCCTAAGCGCCTTAGAGAGCGCCGCCGCCGCTAATAAGGTAGAGGAGGACGACGAAGATAAGGATAAGGACGATAATAAGGACGAGGAGTAGGTCTAGGTAGTTTAAGGGCTTTGCCTTAAAATAAACGCTATTTTTATCTCCGCTTATATAATTACGCTTACGTTATTATAACTACCTACTCCGCTTTACCTACTTTATAATCTTAGCCTAAGCTATTATCGGTAGTCCGCTAGTTTATTATTCTCGTCTACTATTCTAAATAAGGCTTTAAACTTATCGAGGGCTATAGTTCCTATAAACTTATATATAGGTTCTTACGTAAGGTTAAGATACCCGCGCTACTTAACGAGGACCTCCTAGCGTTTCCCCTTACTAACCTTTTTCTAGCGCGCGGCCTATATCTCTTTAACCTCGAACTTATCCTCTCTCTCTACCTTATTTATAGGCGGTTAAGCGTCCGCTACTTCTTATTTAGGCAGCGGGTTAAAGGAGGCTCTATAAAGGAGGTCTACGTTAATCTTATTATAGACCCCTATTAAGAGACTATCGAGCTCTATAACCTATAGGCTAATAACCCTTTATACCGTAAACTTCGCGTATAGCTAGTTAAGCTTCTTCTTTAGTCGTGCCGACCTATAGTTACGGAGGTCTAGCTATACCTTATCTTTTACCGCGAACCTATTTACTAGGGCCCTAGTCTTATTAGTATACCGCTCTTAATCTTATACCGCGGCGGCTATCGCGGATTAGTAATAATCTATAGTCTCCTATAGCTTTCGTATAAACGTAGAGGCGCGGCCCTTTAGTAACGAATTACTATACTACTCCGCTACTATATCTACGGTAAAGGGAACTAGTAAGGGTAGTTTAAAGCTATATATTATAAAGAAAGGGGCTATCTTAATAGAGGTATATAGTCTACTATTTAATATAAGTTAGGCTATAGGGAGCTACCGGTCTTAGTCTACTTAGTTATAGGCTACGATAGCCTATAAGTAAGCCTACGCTTCCTAGTTAACCCTCTTAGGCCCTCTATTAGTCTATAGGTAATATACCGTACTAAGTAGCTATATAATCTAAAGTAGCTAGTATAGGTACTACTAAAAGCAGCTAGTTTAATTCGATCCCTTATCGCTTATAATAGAGGCTAGCTAGCTATATAAGCGGGCCTAGTATTATAGGAAGCGCTCTATATAGGACTCTATATCTATAGATAGTATTAGCTTTAATATTATAGACTTACTAAGTTAGTCCTTAATTACCTATATATAGTAGTTACCGCCCTCTATAAGTAGGAGGTCTATTATAAAGTCTATCTATATATATATATAGAACTAGTCGGGTACTAGAAGCTACTTAAGTAGCCCTTTAAGCTATGCCTTTTAAATCTTTATACGGCCGTAGATATCGTAGTTATAGAGGAAGTAACGAACGTAGTACTATAGGAGGGGCTAGTAAAAGTCCCTCGTAAGGCCTACCACTATGCCCTATCTACCTAGGTAACCTACGACGCTAAAGTTATAGATAAGTTAGACTAGCCTCCCTCGAAGCTTATTCCATTTATCTAGCTCTAGCGGTCCCTCCTTCTCCTTAGCTTCTATAGTATACGGTGCGCCCGGTACCTATAGTCTCCCCCGCTAGCGTAAATACCCTTATAGGTCGATATAGTAGTCGGCTACCTATACCTTTAGCTTTAGCTTTAGATCTAGGTATTAAGCGCTAGACTTAACGGCGCGGCGTACGCCCTCGTAAGCGCGGTCTAGAGCCGCTATCCTATCCTATAAGCGTTAAAGGGCCTTATCTTAGAACACTCTCGCCGCGCGCGCCCTTAGGCCGGTCTATCCCTCCTCGCCGGACTAAGGTAAGGGCGTAAGGGGAAGCTTATTCGCTAGCACCGCGTCTTCCTCTACTAGGGAAGCTCCTATATAAGTCCGTAGTATCACGGAGTTAGCAGAGGCGTGCGCGTAGGTGCCGTCCGTAGGATGATGTTAATAAGCTATGCAGAGCTCTTCTATGCGCGGCTGGCCCGCCCCTATACTTACGGGATCCGGCCCTCCGCACGTGACTACACGGCTTAGGCCGCGGCCCAAGCCCATCACCCACAATAGTTAAAGACTCTTATACAATGCCCTCCCTCGAGCGCGGCGCAGTGCTGCCCTATTAACGGCTCCCGCATAATTGTGCGGCTCTTCCTACCCTTTCCCGTTAATGGGGCCGGCCCACTAGCCCTGTGTCCCCGCGCCCGTTAGCCCGGGCAGCCGGGACCAGCTCCACACTCGTCGGCCGGCTAGCCGTTTAAATAGGGCGTAACCTATTATATGCGCCCCTAGGTGGCCGGCGGCTGGTCCGAACCTGCGTAAGCCTTAGGTTGCCCGTCCCCTCCTTAGGCAACATCCTCCACCAAGGGGTATATAAGGCGGCATCCCCCCCTTCCCCCTTCCCTTCCTTCTCTCCCTTCTTTAACCGCAGCAGCAGCATTAATAGGTAAGTTCCGCTCTACCCGGGGCGTTGGTCCGTTCCTAGCTATACGGGCCGCTCTATTAACGTGTGCTCGCAGTAGCAGCGGCAATAGCAACAATAGCCCTAATAATAATAATAACTCTAACTAGTAAGTTCCGCGCCTCATAGAGCGGGAGGCCGCATTCCGTCGTGCTAACTTCCGCGATAGACATATCCGCCTCTCCCTCTCCTACCTCCTCCTTCTCGGAGCGTACGGAGTCGTTCGTCGACGCCGTGCTGGCCGCGGCCGACGACGACTCCGCCGCTGCCGCCGCTCCTGCCCGCGCCGCTGCCACCGCTCCCACCGCCGCCGCCGCCGCCTCTGCTGCGCTGTTCGCTCTCACGTCGCCCCTTAGGGTAACGACGCCGTCCCCGCCGCCACCCGTAACGCCCGGCCCCTCGGCCCCCGCCTCCGTCTCCGCCACCCCCGTAAGTCCGTAGTTAGGCAAGCGTAATAGACGTTGTCCGCTAACCTCCTATAGCATAAGCGCTAAGTGCAGGCCGGCGCCGCCCGCTCGGCCCCCTATGTGCGTTGTGCGTCGCAGGAGCTCGACTGCTCCGACCAGGCCGGGCGCCGCCGCGGCGGCAGCTGCTACCAGTGCGCGCGAGCCGGCCGCGCCTATAAGGCGGCGCCTCCCGTCCTACTCGCTGCGGCGTCGGCTTAGAAGGCCGGCTCGCACGGGTAGGCGCGGGGGGCTGCTAAGAAGCGCCTTACCGCCGCCGCCGCCGCCTACCGTAACCTCCGCGCCCTCGAGCGATGGGGCCTTATGCCCAAGTAAGTCCTACTCCTCCGCTCCCCTGTTTCCGCCTCTAACGCACCCGGCGCCAGGGACACTGCCTCCGTCGCCCTATCGGCGGTCCCCTTGGCCGTGCCCGCCTCCGCCACCGCCGCTGCCCCTGCCGCCGCCGCTGGCCGCCGCCCCTCTGCCCCCGGAGCCGCCGCCGCCACCGACTGGCTTGCGGGCTTAGAGGGCCGCCTTAGCGCCCTAGAGACCGCCGCCGCCGCCAATAAGAAGGAGGAGGCCGACGAGGACGACGATAACGAAGATAATAATAATAATAACGATAAGGAATAGGCCCGGGTAGTCTAGGGGCTCCGCCCCGCAATAAACGCTGTTTTTGTCTCCGCCTATACTATTGCGCTTATGTTGCCTATGTTGCCGTGACTGCCCCCTCCGCTATGCCTACTTCGTGGTCCTAGCCCGGGCTGCTATCGGTGGTCCGCTAGTCCGTCGTTCTCGTCTACCGTTCCGAATAAGGCTTTAAACTTATCGAGGGCTGCGGTTCCCGCAAACTTACGTGCGGGTTCCTACGTAGGGTCGAGATACCCGCGCTACTTAACGAGGACCTCCCGGCGTTTCCCCCTATCGACCTTTTTCTAGCGCGCGGCCCGTATCTCTTCGACCTCGAACTCGTCCTCTCCCTCTACCTCGATTGCGGGCGGTTAGGCGTCCGCTGCTTCTTATCCGGGCAGCGGGTCAGAGGAGGCTCTGCGAAGGAGGTCTACGTTAATCTTATTATAGACCCCCGTTAGGAGACCATCGAGCTCTATAACCTACGGGCTAATAACCCTCCGTACCGTAAACTTCGCGTGCAGCTAGTTAAGCTTCTTCTTTAGTCGTGCCGACCTATAGTTACGGAGGTCTAGCTATACCTTATCTCCTGCCGCGAACCTATCTGCTAGGGCCCTAGTCTTATTAGCGTGCCGCTCCTAATCTTACGCCGCGGCGGCTATCGCGGATTAGCAATAATCCGTGGTCTCCTATAGCTTTCGTACGAACGCGGAGGCGCGGCCCTCTAGTAACGCATTGCTATGCTGCTCCGCTACCACGTCTACGGCAAAGGGAACTAGTAAGGGTAGTTCGAAGCTATGCGTTGTAAAGAAAGGGGCTATCTTAATAGAGGTATATAGTCTACTATTTAACGTAAGTTAGGCCGCGGGGAGCTACTAGTCCTAGTTTGCTTAGTTGCGGGCCACGATAGCCCGTAGGTAAGCCTACGCCTCCTAGTTAACCCTCTCGGGCCCTCCGTCGGTCTATAGGTGATATGCCGTGCTAAGCAGCTACGTGATTTAAAGTAGCTAGCATAGGTGCTGCTAAAAGCGGCTAGTCTAATTCGATCCCCTATCGCTTATAATAGAGGCTAGCTAGCTATGCGAGCGGGCCTAGCACTATAGGAAGCGCTCTACGCAGGACTCCGTATCTATAGACGGCATCGGCTCTAATACTATAGACTTACTAAGTCGGTCCTTAATTACCCATATATAGCGGTTGCCGCCCTCTATAAGTAGGAGGTCCGTTATAAAGTCTATCTATATATGCGTGTAGAACCGGTCGGGCACCGGAAGCTACTTAAGCAGCCCCTTAAGCTGCGCCCTCTAGATCTTCGTGCGG
Organism: Hirsutella rhossiliensis; assembly: GCF_020360975.1. Taxonomy (NCBI): domain Eukaryota; kingdom Fungi; phylum Ascomycota; class Sordariomycetes; order Hypocreales; family Ophiocordycipitaceae; genus Hirsutella; species Hirsutella rhossiliensis. Next base: position 1,399,798 of record NW_025408683.1, on the reverse strand, counting down.
CCGTAGATATCGCAGTTGCGGAGGAAGCGACGAACGTAGTGCTATAGGAGGGGCCAGTAAAAGTCCCTCGCAAGGCCTGCTGCTGTGCCCTGTCTGCCTAGGTGACCCACGACGCTAGAGTTATAGATAAGTTAGACCAGCCTCCCTCAGAGCTCGTTCCGTTCGTCTAGCTCCGGCGGTCCCTCCTTCTCCTTAGCTTCCGTAGTATACGGTGCGCCCGGTACCTATAGTCTCCCCCGCCAGCGTAGATGCCCCCGTAGGTCGATATAGTAGTCGGCCACCTATACCTTTAGCTTTAGCTTCGGATCTAGGCGTCGAGCGCCGGACTCAACGGCGCGGCGCACGCCCTCGTAGGTGCGGTCTAGAGCCGCCATCCTATCCCACAAGCGTTGCAGGGCCTCATCTTAGAACACTCTCGCCGCGCGCGCCCCCGGGCCGGTCTATCCCTCCTCGCCGGACCGAGGCAAGGGCGCGGGGGGAAGCTTATTCGCTGGCACCGCGTCTTCCTCTACTAGGGAAGCTCCTATATAAGTCCGTAGTGCTTCTTACGGGATAAGCTATAGATCCCGGGCCTCGATGTCCGCTCCCGTCGGCCGGTCCTGATCCCTCCGGGAAAGCGCGTCTAGGACCGCGGAGTCCCGCCTAGGGCGGTACTTAATCGAGAAGTTAAAGCGTAAGAGATACTCCGCCTAGCGGGCTTGCCGCTCCGAGAGGTGCTAGCGAGTTATAAAGTACTCGAGGTTCCTATGGTCTATAAGAACCTCGAAGCTCTCATAGCTCCGGAGCTCCGCTTACTATTGCTCGAGGCAGCTAATAATCGCTAGTATCTCCTTATCGTAAATAGCGTAATTCCGCTCCGCTAGGGTTAGCTTGCGGGAGTAGAACGCCACCGGTTGCTTCCGCCCGTCTACCTCCTAGGAGAGCGTTCCTCCGAGTGCCCAGCCGCTATAGTCCGCTTTAACTAACGTAGACCGGTCGAAGTCCTACTAGAGCAGCACCGGGGCTTAAGAGAATAGGTCCTTAAGCGTGCGGAACGCTCCTTCCTATGCGGGCCCCTAGCGAAAGGCGGTCCGCTTCCCGGTAATCTCGTTTAGGGGCATTACAATATAGGAGAAGCCCCTAATAAACATCCTATAATAGTTCGCGAACCTAAGGAAGCTCCGCACGCCTATCTACGTAGTTAGGGCAGCCTAGTCCCGAATCGCCTAGATCTTTGCGGGGTCCGCCTATATACCTGCGCCTACGTAGATAATAAAGCCTAGGTACTTAACCCTCTTAACCCCGAATTCGCACTTATCCGGGTCGAGGTAGAGCCTATAAAGTTAGAGGCGCTCTAGGACCCTCCGCACTTTCCGTATATAGTCCTCGTAGGAGCCGCTCGTATAGATAAGGATATTATCCACGTATACGGAGGCGAACTCGTCGAGGAAGTCCCGAAGTACGTTGTTAATATAACGCTAGAAGGTAGCGGGCGCTCCTAAGAGGCCGAAGGGCGTTATAAGCCACTCGAATAAGCCGTAGCGTGTACGGAACGCCGTCTTCTACTCGTCACCCTCTAAGATCCGTACCTTATAGAACGCCTATTTTACATCTAGCTTCGTAAACCACTTCGCCTTCGAAAGGTTGCGGAGCGTATCCGAGATTAGGGGCAAGGGGTAGCGGTCCGGCCTCGTAATTACGTTTAGGGCCCTATAGTCGCAACAGAACCGTATCCCGCCCCCTAGTTTACGCACGAATAGGACCGGCGCTCCTACTTCGGAGCTACTTACTTAAATAAAACCCTTATCTAGGAGGTCCCTTAGCGTCTTCTTTAGCACCAGCAGCTCCGCGTATAATATACTATATAGCGGTCCGAACGGTGCGGGCAGTTCCTGCCCCTTCTTATCGGTACGGAGTACGATCCTATAGTCTACCCCCGGCTTATACGGGTTAAGCTTATCTGCTTCCTAGGACTCGAATAGCGGTAGGAGGTCGTAAAAGCGCTCCGGTATCTATTGCCGTAGCTTAGAGGGCGACTTCGGCTTCTTCGTCCGGAGGGCCTTATCGATGTCCGCTAGGCTAACTACGCAGACCGCTACGTCAGCCGCTGCCCGGCCTTGCCCCCGCTCTACCCGTCGCACGGTTCCCACGAAGACAGAGGCAAGGACTTCTTATGCCGAGCATAAAGCTCGCACGCCTAGTCCCACGCCTACGGAACCGTCGTCGTAGCGGACCCACCGTTGCGTAGGCCTAAACCATAGCTTCCTCTAATACGGAACCGAGTATAACTCTATATATAATAACCAGGGTTTCCCGAGGATCAGGGGAAACTCTAGTTAGGGGATCACATAGGCCACGATAAGCTTATAGCAACCGTCGACCTCTATAGCCAGCCACGTAATGCCCCTAATCACCGCACCCTCTATCGCGCCTAAGGCGCCCTTCACTCGCCTTAGGGCGATCTTTTCTACCGGCACTTATATCTCTCGCGCAAGCGCCTCGTTAACTGCGGCGTAGCACTAGCAGCCCTCGTCTATAAGGGCGGCAACGGGCAAGGAGTTATTAATTATAACCTATATTAAAGTAGGCTCCTCTTCTATACGGGCGGACAATTCTTCCTTCTCCTTTGCTAGTGCTAGCAATTAGGGCTCCGGAGCCCGTCTTTGCTCCGGAGCTACTCTTTTTCCTCCGGGCCTAGGGGGGCGGAGTCCTCCTTATCGTCTAAGGCGAGGAGCGGTTCTATCTTCGCTACTCGAACCGCCACGGGCCGCTTAGCTAAAAGGAAGGGGCATTTTAACATAAAGTACGTAGATACTCCGCAACGTAGGCAGCGGCCGTTAGCCTTCCTCTTCCCGATTTCCTCGCTCGTCACCTACTTCGCCCGCTACTTAGAGTGCGGGGCGGTGTGGGGGGTGGTCGACGGCGTCTTCTTGCCGCGTCTGGCCCGGTCCGTGCGGGTAGCCGACATTAGGGTGTCCCCGTCCGTGTCGATAGCCGGTTGTTCATCTTACGGAGGGGCGGTAATCCCGTCGCCGCTATACGGCGTGCGCTTACGGAGCTTCTAGAAACGCGGCGTCTACTCGTAGCCCTAAGCCACCTTTATTAACCGGCTCACGTACTCGCCGTAGTTAGTAGGCATAATCACGGGGATAAGCAGCTCCCGTAGGGCCGGCGTGATCGAATTCCGTAGCCATGTGAGCTTCGCGCTGTCTTCCTACACCGTAGTCCCCGCTGCCCGTGAGAGCGTCTCTTCGAAATCGGGAAGGAATTCGCTAAAGGTTTATCCGTCTCTCTACTTAAGGGTCCGCAGCCTATCTTACGCCTTCTCCCGCTCCTGCACGTTGCCGAACGCATATATAAGGTATTAGAAGAAGTCTTATAGGTCGCGTCTGCCCCTAGGGCCGCCCTTATCCTAGAATCCGGAGATCCGCCGCATCTAGGGCTCCGGCAGCGTATAGAGGAGCGAATACCACGCTATGTCGCGATAGCCATTTAGGCCCTATTTCTCGTCGGTTATAAACTTCGTCTATAGCCGGCTAAGGAAGAAGTAAAAGGACTCCGGCTTGCCGTCCTAAGTCGGCTAAGGGAGCGGCTTCCTCGTCGGTGGTGTCGCCGCCGCAACCGGCGTTGCGGAGGCCGTAGGGGTCAAAGCCGGTCTCGCAGACGGCTCCCCTAGTGCAGCGAGAACCTCGTCCTTCTCGCTAGCCGTCGCGCTTCTAATCGCTTCCAGGATAGCTGCGATACTTCCTGTCCGTCCGGGGAGGGGCGGAGTGCTTCCTCGAGGGGGAGGCGCCCTCTCCGGAGAGACATCCATTAGATCCATTAATTGATAGCTTGTACTATCACGGAGTTAGCAGAGGCGTGCGCGCAGGTGCCGTCCGTAGGATAATGTTAACAAGCTATGTAGAGCTCTTCTATGCGCGGCTGGCCCGCCCCTATACTTACGGGATCCGGCCCTCCGCACGTAACTACACGGCTTAGGCCGCGGCCCAAGCCCATCACCCACAATAGTCAAAGACTCTTACACGTAGTACTTCCTACGGGATAAGCTATAGATCCTAGGCCTCGATGTCTACTCCCGTTAGCCGGTCTTAATCCTTCTAAGAAAGCGCGTCTATAACTACGGAGTCCCGCCTAGGGCGGTACTTAATTAAGAAGTTAAAGCGTAAGAGATACTCTACCTAGCGGGCTTACCGCTCTAAGAGGTGCTAGCGAGTTATAAAGTACTCGAGGTTCTTATAGTCTATAAGGACCTCGAAGCTTTTATAGCTCTAGAGCTCTGCTTATTATTACTCGAGGTAGCTAATAATCGCTAATATCTCTTTATTATAAATAGCGTAATTCCGCTTGACTAGGGTTAGCTTACGGGAGTAGAACGCTATTAGTTACTTCCGCCCGTCTACCTCTTAAGAGAGCGTTCCTCTAAGTGCCTAGCCGCTATAGTCCGCTTTAACTAACGTAGACCGGTCGAAGTCCTATTAGAGCAGTATTAGGGCTTAAGAGAATAGGTCCTTAAGTATACGGAATGCTCCTTCCTATATAGGCCCCTCGCGAAAGGCGGTCCGCTTCCTAGTAATCTCGTTTAAAGGTATTATAATATAAGAGAAGCCCTTAATAAATATCTTATAATAGTTCGCGAACCTAAGAAAGCTCTATACGCCTATCTACGTAGTTAGGGTAGCTTAGTCCTAAATCGCTTAAATCTTTATAGGGTCCGCCTATATACCTACGCCTACGTAGATAATAAAGCCTAGGTACTTAACCCTTTTAACCTTAAATTCGCACTTATCCGGGTTAAGGTAGAGCCTATAAAGTTAAAGGCGCTCTAGGACCCTCTATACTTTCTATATATAGTCCTTATAGGAGCCGCTTATATAGATAAGGATATTATCTATATATATAGAGGCGAACTTATCGAGGAAGTCTTAAAGTACGTTATTAATATAACGCTAGAAGGTAGCGGGCGCTCCTAAGAGGCCAAAGGGCGTTACGAGCTACTTAAATAAGCTATAGCGTATATAGAACGCCGTCTTTTACTCGTTACCCTCTAAGATCTATACCTTATAGAACGCCTATTTTATATCTAGCTTCGTAAACTACTTTGCCTTTAAAAGGTTATAGAGCGTATCCGAGATTAAGGGTAAGGGGTAGCGGTCCGGCCTCGTAATTACGTTTAGAGCTTTATAGTCGTAATAGAACCGTATCCCGCCCCTTAGTTTACGTATAAATAAGACCGGCGCTCTTACTTTAAAGCTACTTACTTAAATAAAACCCTTATCTAGGAGGTCCCTTAGCGTCTTCTTTAGTACTAGTAGCTCCGCGTATAATATACTATATAGCGGTCTAAACGGTATAGGTAGTTCCTACCCCTTCTTATTAGTACGGAGTACGATCCTATATTCTACCCCTAGCTTATATAGGTTAAGCTTATCTACTTCCTAGGCCTTAAATAGCGGTAGGAGGTTATAAAAACGCTCCGGTATCTATTACTATAGCTTAGAGGGCGACTTTAGCTTCTTTATCTAGAGGGCCTTATCGATATCCGCTAGGCTAACTATATAGACCGCTACGTTAGCCGCTGCCCGGCCTTGCCCCCGCTCTACCCGTCGCATGGTTCCTATAAAGATAAAGGTAAGGACTTCTTATACCGAGTATAAAGCTCGCACGCTTAGTCCTACGCTTATAAAACCGTCGTTATAGCGGACCTACTATTATATAGGCCTAAACTATAGCTTCCTTTAGTATAGAACTAAGTATAACTCTATATATAATAACTAGGGTTTCCTAAGGATTAAGGGAAACTCTAGTTAAGGGATTATATAGGCTACGATAAGCTTATAGTAACCGTCGACCTCTATAGCTAGCTACGTAATACCCTTAATTACCGTACCCTCTATCGCGCCTAAGGCGCCCTTTACTTACCTTAGGGCGATCTTTTCTACTAGTACTTATATCTCTCGCGTAGGCGCCTTATTAACTACGGCGTAGTACTAGCAGCCCTTATCTATAAGGGCGGCAACGGGTAAGGAGTTATTAATTATAACCTATATTAAAGTAGGCTCCTCTTTTATATAGGCGGATAATTCTTTCTTCTCCTTTACTAGTACTAGTAATTAGGGCTCTAGAGCCTATCTTTACTCTAGAGCTACTCTTTTTCCTCTAGGCCTAGGGGGGCGGAGTCCTCCTTATTATCTAAGGCAAAGAGCGGTTCTATCTTCGCTACTTAAACCGCTATAGGCCGCTTAGCTAAAAGGAAGGGGTAATTTAATATAAAGTACGTAGATACTCCGTAACGTAGGTAGCGGCCGTTAGCCTTCCTCTTCCCGATTTCCTTGCTCGTTACCTACTTCGCCCGCTACTTAGAGTGCGGGGCGGTATAGGGGGTAGTCGACGGCGTCTTCTTACCGCGTCTAGCCCGGTCCGTATAGGTAGCCGATATTAGGGTGTCCCTATCTATATCGATAGCCGGTTATTTATCTTATAGAGGGGCGGTAATCTTATCGCCGCTATATAGCGTGCGCTTATAGAGCTTTTAGAAACGCGGCGTCTACTTATAGCCCTAAGCTACCTTTATTAACCGGCTTATATACTCGCTATAGTTAGTAGGTATAATTATAGGGATAAGTAGCTCCTATAAGGCTAGCGTAATTAAATTCTATAGCTATATAAGCTTCGCGCTATCTTCCTATACTATAGTCCCCGCTACCTATAAGAGCGTCTCTTCGAAATCGGGAAGGAATTCGCTAAAGGTTTATCTATCTCTTTACTTAAGGGTCTATAGCCTATCTTACGCCTTCTCCCGCTCCTATACGTTGCCGAATATATATATAAGGTATTAGAAGAAGTCTTATAGGTCGCGTCTACCCCTAGGGCCGCCTTTATCCTAGAATCCGGAGATCCGCCGTATCTAGGGCTCCGGTAGCGTATAGAGGAGCGAATACTACGCTATATCGCGATAGCTATTTAGGCCCTATTTCTCGTCGGTTATAAACTTTATCTATAGCCGGCTAAGGAAGAAGTAAAAGGACTCTAGCTTACCGTCCTAAGTCGGCTAAGGGAGCGGCTTCCTTATTAGTAGTGTCGCCGCCGTAACCGGCGTTACGGAGGCCGTAGGGGTTAAAGCCGGTCTCGTAGACGGCTCCCTTAGTATAGCGAGAACCTCGTCCTTCTCGCTAGCCGTCGCGCTTCTAATCGCTTCTAGGATAGCTGCGATACTTCCTATCTATCTAGGGAGGGGCGGAGTGCTTCCTCGAGGGGGAGGCGCCCTCTCCGGAGAGATATCTATTAGATCTATTAGTTAATAGCTTATACTATTACAGAGTAAGTAGAGGCGTATATATAGGTGCCGTTTATAGAATAATATTAATAAGCTATATAGAGCTCTCCTATACGCGGCTAGCCCGTATATATATATATAGGATCCGGCCCTCTATACGTAACTATATAGCTTAAGCTATAGCCTAAGCCTATAACCTATAATAGTTAAAGACTCTTATATAATTAAGGCAATATAATAATTACTCCCTTACTTTTATTGCTGCCCTTATAATAATTAAATCTCTCTGCCCTACCTATCCGACCCCTTACTTTTAATTTTACCTTTATATATTTTTATATACTTCTTATATCTCTCTTTATAAGAAGTTTCCTTCCCTACCCTCCTAAGTATAGACTATATAATCTTATTAAATAAAGATAAAGGATAGCTCTATCTACTACTTCTTAGTACCTAGGGCTAGAATTCTAGTTATCCTTAGCTAGTTAAGAGACTATAAAAGAGATATCCTATCTAGTAAAATTAGCTATAAAAAGTAAGGAGCCTACCTTTTATTAATATAGGTGTTTCTCTTACTCTTTAGCTTAAAAGGACGTATTAAGTAAAAGCTCTTAGTATAATATAGGCGTAAAGGGAAGCTTTTTATTAAGGGAATTAAGGAGGAGTTTATAAGCGACCTTATTAATATAAGCGTCCTAGGTAAGCTAGATAGTCTATTAGGACCTATTCTAAAGGATTTATATCCCTAGAAACTACTTTAGCTCCCTTAGCTTAGTTATCTTATACTTTTATTATAAGCTTTTTATAGCTTCCTTAGTAGTTACTTCTTCCGCTTTTAAGTAGGCCTTAATAATATTATTAATATAAAAAAAGATAGTAATTTTACCCTTCTATATTATATATAGTTCCTAAGGAACCTTCTTAAGACCTAGGGCTCTAAGGGAACCTATTAAATACTATTACTAAAGAAGGGGTAATCTTTATAGTCCGTATAGAGCTTACCTAAGCTATAGAACCTTTCCTAGTTAATAGAAACTAAGGGAAAGATATATATAAATAACTTCTTCTTCTTTAAAGGGGCAGTTAATAAAGGTATTAATAGTATCTATTTAGTTAAGTTCGAGGTCGAATTCTATTACTATAGCTATAAGTATCTAAGAAATTATCCCTACTAAGGTAGTTACCTCAGTAAGAAGATCCCCTTTTTCCTATTAATTCCTATAGATAACTAGCTAGGCTTTATACTTTTAAAGGAAGCTTTATTTATTAGTCTTATAGGTAAAGACCTACTTATAGCTAAGGACCTATTTTCCTCTTACCTTTTCCTTAAGGACCTCTTTAAAAGACCCTATCTCTTTATATAAGGCTAGGTAATCTTTCTAGGCCTAGAAAAACTAGTCTCTAAAAGAGTGTCTTTCTAGCTACTTCTAGTTTACTAGTAGGTCTAGGAGGTCTCTTTTATATACCTTCCTTACTAATAGCTATAAGAATATACCCTTATATTCCTATTTTACTATTATAAAGAAGTAATAGGCATAGGGAGGCTTTATAGAATAAGCTAGTAAAAAGAGGCTCTATAATATAGTCTAAGGGAATAACCCTTAAAAGACAAAGACCTCTACTAGATATCTATACCTTCCTCTAGGAAGAGCGGGTTAGGATAAGCCTATCATTACAAACAAAAATATATATAAATTGCATAAGTTAATTATAAGTAGAACGGATACCCTATTTCCTATTTTGGCCTAGCGGTCCCGAAGATATCCGCGATACGAGAATAGGTAGGGCATAGAACATTCTAGTTAAATCCACTACTCATGCTAGAACCTATAGTCTTACGTTAACTATCACGCTATAATTAAACCACCTACTAAGTTAGGAAGATATACTATAGATAGAGCCTTTTAAGCACGATAGAATATGCTAGAAAGCTAACTAATTGGTCTACTAGTAGGCGAGCAATAGTCTATAAAAGACGAAGGATTTCCCTGGGAGTAGTAGATAGAATAAGTAAGTTTATAAGTATCTTTTATAACGCTATTCTTTGAATATATTATTTAGCCCCTTATATGCTCGTTATAAATTCCGGATAAAATCCTACCCTATACTCCTTTAACTAATCTTTCCGCTTACGTTATCGGTTACCCGATTCTACGCTTATTGCTTATACCTTCTTATAATAGCTATAGCTTAAAGAGCCGGCTTATTATAAACGCTCCGTAGGAACCGTCTTCTATAAGCGTTAAATAGAAGTCTAAAAAGCGATCGAAATAAGGGAGAGGTTAGTCTTCTTTCGTATTAGGCCCTATACCTTCCTTTACTTCTTAAAGTAAAGATAAAAAAGTAGCTAGGTAATCCTTTAAGAGAGGTACCTTTCCTACCCCTTTAAGGGTTAAGATAAAAAGACTAATAAAAAATACTACTTCTATATCTTCTTATTATATAGGAGGAGGTATAGGGAGGTAAGCGTATTTTAGCTCTACCGCTTTCTTATAGTCTTCTTTTTTATTTAGATTATTTAATCTAGTAACTTCCTCTTCTTTAAAGTTAGCGTTATCCTTAACTACTTTAACGTTAGTTTCTTATTTTATTTCCTTATCTAAGACCTTTTCTTAAGACTATTAAGAAGGGTAGATTTAGATCTTTTAAATTAGCTAATATTAAGAGAGTAAGAGGAGCTATTAATCCCTATTTCTAATATAGAAGCTAGATTTATCGAAAATTACGTCCTTAGTTAAAATAACCTTCTATAAAAGAAGAATCTAGATCTAAAGGATATTTATAGAATTATAACTAATAAGGTAACTAATAAAGGCTCTAAGATTAAGCTTTCTTTTCTTTTTCCTTTTTAGCTATATATCGGTAGTTATAGTATATACTTTATAGCTATATATATAAAGATAAGCTAGTAAGGCCCTATTCTTTATAAAGAGCTTAAAGGGGGATTTCTATTTTATTCCTTAGGTAGTCCCTTTAAGGGTCCGGTTTTAAAGGTAATAAGCAGTCTTAATAACTTCCCTTAAAAGGTTATAGGGAAGCCTTATAGTAAGTCTTTTTATATAGGCCCTTTTTATTTTAGCACCCTTTAATCTTTCTACCCCTTTATTCTAGGCCTAGGTATTTAGTATAAATAAGACGGGTAAAATACCCTTTTTTAAAGCTAATTTAAGATATCTTTTATAAATAGCTCTCTATTAAACTATATCTTCTTTACCTTATAGCTAAAGTAGGATTCTTTTTAGTTAACGAAGTTTTAAAAGGTAGACTAGTTATACTTAGGTAGGTCTATAAGAAATAAGGGAAACCTATCTTTAAAAAAGCGCCTATAAAAATATTACCTTAATAAAGCCTTCTTAGTCCTTAGAGATATTAGTTTAGTTAACCTAAACTTTCTTATATAGCTAGTCTAGCTATAAAGGGGTTTATTTAGAATTTCGTCTCTTAGTCTTTCCTTAGCTATAGTTCTTATAAAGAGAAATATAAAAAGTATATAAAAATATATAAAGGTGAAATTAAAAGTAAGGGGTTAGATAGGTAGGCTAGAGATATATAATTCTTATAAGGGCAGTAATTAAGGTAGGGGAGTAATTATTATATTGCCTTAATTCTCCTTCTTTCCTCTATTCTATGCCCCTTTCTATACCTATCTAGTATCTTAATTAATAAAGAAGATCTTACTTAAAGAAGCTATTAATATCCTCTTAACTACTAAGCTTTTTACTAGTTTTCCCCTCCTTTCCCGCTATTACTAGTATATCCGTCTTATCTTTTACTACCTCTATAAGAAGCTATCGCTACTTTTACTTCCCCTCTTACCTATACCCTCCTCTTTATACCTCCTTTTAGCTTCTTCCTTATAACCTATTTTTTAGCTTCCTAGGTCCCTTATACTAAGGGATATCTCTAAGAACTATAAAATTAAGCTACGCTTCGCGATATACCCCCTTAGCTATAGCCTGCCCTTATAGAAAGGGTAAAGCTAAATACCTAGGCCGGTAAGCGTATAGAGGAGGTGTTAGTCTATACTTATCCCTTACTTAAGAAATCCGGGTTTTAGCCCTAGGCTCTTTTAGACCTACTTTAGGAAAAAGGGGCCTTAAGGAGGATATTAAGACTTATAAGAAAGGGGGGCTTCTCTAATAATAAGTCCTTTAAAAAGGGGACCTTTATAAAGAATAAGTCCTAATTAAGCTAGGGGCCCTCCTTTAGGATAAGTCCTAATTCCTCTCTTTAGCTATAAACGTCTCCTTCCTCCTATATACTATTATCTCTTCTTATAAACTCTTAAGGCGGGCCTCTAAGGATAGCTTTTCTTAAACGTCTTCTAGCTTAATTTACTATTAAAAGATAGCTAGCTTTTACTTTAGTAAAGGCTTTATAAGACCGTCGGCTTTTATTAATACTATTAAAACCTAACGGACGGAAATAAGTCCCCTTTATACTTCTTAGCGTAACTAATACTAATAGATATCGATATACTATAGCCGGGTTAATAGCTTACTATTTTCCTCTATAAGAATCTATATAGTCTATATATTATCGTATTTTATAGCTAACGGGGTCGGAATTTATAGTTATAGAGATATTAGTAGCCGGCTAAGGAAAATCGCTTCTTTTAATGCTTTTAAAAGAGCTAATAGCTCTGCCTCCGTAGTTAAGGTTATAACGGTAGCTTATTTCGAAGCTCTTTAAGTATACGTTCCTTTAAAAAGGGATATAATATACCCCTATAAGCTCTTTCTATCTAATAAATTATCTATAAAAGATAAATCGCTTAAGTAAAAGAAGATTTTAGTAGCTAGTTTCCTTCCCTACCCTCTTAGGCGTAGACTATATAATCTCGTTAAATAGAGATAAAGGATTACTTAGTTTACTACTTCTTAGTGCCTAGGGCTAGGATTCTAGTTATACCTAGCTAGCTAGGAGACCGTAAAAGAAATATCTAGTCTAGTAGAAATAGCTAAAAAAGTAAGGAGCCTACCTTCTATTAATATTAGTGTTTTTCTTACTCCCTAGCTTAAAAGGACGGATTAAGTAAAAGCTCTTTATTTAATATAAGCGTAGAGGGAAGCTTCTTATTAAGGGAATTAAGAAGGAATTTATAAGCGACCTTATCGATATAAGCGTCCTAGGTAAGCTAGATAGTTTATTAGGACTTATTCTAAAGGATTTATATCCCTAGGAACTACTTTAGCTCCCTTAGCTTAGTTATCTTATACCTTTATTATAGGCCTTTTATAGCCTCCCTAGTAATTACTTCTTCCTCTTTTAAGTAGGCTTAGATAATATCGTCGACGTAGAAAAAGACTATGATTTTACCCTTCTATATTATATATAGTTCCTAAGGGACTTTCTTAAAGCCTAGGGCTTTAAGGGAACCGGTTAAATACTATTACTAATAAAGGGGTAATCTTTATAGTCCGTTTAGAGCTTTCCTAAGCTATAGAACCTTTCCTAGCTATTAAAAGCTTAGTAGAAGGCGTATATAGATAACTTCTTCTTCCTTAAGTAAGTAGTTAATAAAGGCGTTAACTATATCTATCTAATTAAGTTCGAGGTCGAATTCTACTACTATAGCTATAAGGGTCCGAAAAGATATCCTTTAATAAGTAAGATCGCACCCCTATAGATATTAGCCTATTAAAGGGATAAGACCCTTAGCACTCCCGTTTTAACTTACTTCTAAGTATACTTAAAGGTGTTATAAAGACCTAGATTATTTAATTAAGTATCCTCTTTAATTATAGTTAATTTAAATTTTTATTTTTCCCCTTTAAAGTAAAGGCCGCTAGTTACGCGACTCTAGTAGAGATAAAGAGGTATAGAGTAAAGAAATCTCTAAGACTTATATTTATAACCTAAGGCCCTTAGAGCTATATATAGGACCGATAATTAGATAATTATATAGTTAATCGCTCTACTAATCCTTAGCTACGTGCTATACTTACTTTAGGTATATACCCTCGTCCTTATTAAAATCCCTATTAAGGTAGTTGCCCTAGTAAGTAGATCCCCTTTTTCCTATTAATTCCTATAGATAACTAGCCGGGCTTTATACTTTTAAAGGAAGCTATATTTATTAGTCTTATAGATAAAGACCTACTTATAGCTAAGGACCTATTTTCCTCTTACCTTTTCCTTAAGGACCTATTTAAAAGACCCTATCTCTTTATATAAGGCTAGGTAGTCTTTCTAGGCCTAGAAAAACTAGTCTTTAAAGGGTTGTTTTTCTAGCTGCTTTTAGTTTACTAGTAGGTTTAGGAGGTCTCTTTTATATACCTTCCTTACTAATAGTAGCTTAAAAAGCCGGCCTACTATAAACGTTCTATAGGAACTATCTTTTATAAGCGTTAAATAGAAGTTAGAAAAACGATCGAAATAAGAGAGAGGTTAGTCTTCTTTAGTAACTATATTAGGCCCTATACCTTCCTTTACTTCTTAAAGTAAGGATAAAAAGGCAGCTAGGTAATCCTTTAAGAGAGGTGCCTTTCCTACCCCCTTAGGGGTCGGGATAGGAAGACTAATAAAGAAAGCTACTTCTAGATCTTCTTTTTATTTTATAAGAGGAGGCGTAGGAAGGTAGGCGTATTCTAGCTCTACCGCTTTCCTATAGTCTTCTTCTTAATCTAGATTATTTAATCTAGCAGCTTCCTCTTCTTCTTTAAAGTTAGCGATATCCTTAACTACTTTAACGTTAGTTTCTTCTTCCGTTTCCTTATCTAGGGCCTCTTCTTATAACTATTAAGAAGGGGGGATTTAGATCTTTTAAATTAACTAACGTTATAAGAGTAAGAGGGGCTATTAATCCCTCTTCTTATTAAAGAAGCTAGATTCGTTAAAAGTTATATCCTTAGTTAAAATAACCTTCTATAAAAAAGGAATCTAGATCTAGAAGATATTTATAGAATTATAGCCGATAAGGTAACTAATAAAGGCTCTAGGATTAAGCTTTCTTTTCTTCTTCCTTTTTAGCTATATATTAGTAGTTATAGCGTATACCTTATAGCTATAGGTATAAAGGTAGGCTAGTATAGCCCTCTTCTTTATAAAGAGCTTAAAAGGGGATTTCTAGTTTATTCCTTAGTTTAGTTCCCTAGGGTCCTTAGGGTCCCTAAGGGTCTAGTTCTAAAGGTAATAAGCGGTCTTAACGACTTCTATTTAAAGGTTATAGGGAAGCTTTATAGTAAGTCTTATTATACGGGCCCTTTTTATTATAGCACCCCTTAATCTTTCTACCCCTCTATTCTAGGCCTAGGTATTCGGTGCTAATAAGAGGGGTAAAATACCCCTTTTTCGAAGCTAATTTAAGATATCCTTTATAAATAGCTCTCTATTAAACTATATCTTCTTTACCTTATAGCTAAAGTAGGATTTTATCTAGTTAACGAAGTCTTAGAAGGTAGACTAGTTATACTTACTTAGGTAGGTCTATAAGAAATAAGGGAAAACCATCCCTAAAAAAGCGTCTATAAAAAACATTACCTTAATAAAGCTTTCTTAATCCCTAGAAACGTTGGTTTAGTCGACTTAAATTTCCTTATATAGCTAGTCTAGCTATAAAGTAGTTCGTTTAAAAATTCGTCTTATAGTCTTTCTTTAGCTATAGTATTTATATTTAACGGTCTTTAGGCCCCTTATTTATACGCCCTATTATTAGCCTAGCTTATATAAAGCTAGGGGGCCCGGGTAACTAAGTTATATATACTAAAGAAGGCCGTCTCCTTAGGCTGCTAGAAGAGGGTCCTTTAAACTTACCCTCCTTTAAGTAGGAAAGCTAACTTCTTAAGAGATTCCTTCCTAAAAATAGGTTAGAATTTAAGAATAAATTAACCGAATTCTTCCTCGATAAGCCTAACTATCTAATTCTTCTAGACTAGCCTTATAGGCTTAGACGTTATATCCTAGAAGATTCCTTCTTCTTAAAGAAAGTAAAAGGAAATTAAGCTCGTTAAAAATTAAGGGTAAAAAGCTACCCTTTTTCGTTAAAGAATTTATATAGTCCCGTTAGGTAATTTTATCGTGAAATTCACCCTTTAATATCCCTCTATCTATATAGTTAATTCCCCGGTAATAAGGTATTCCTTTTATGCCTTCTTAAAGGACCGGAATTATAAGAGTATATTATAGATATTAAGGGAAGCACTAAAGTTAAGGATAGCTAATTTTCGTAGGGGATAATCGGAGGGCTCTAACGGTTAGTCTTAGCCTTATTAATCTATAAGGAGGATAAATACTAGATTTACTATACTAATGATTTTTCCTTAAATTTATAGCTTAAATAAAAGCAGTAGCGTTATTAGTTACTATTTCTTAGTAACCTAAATCTCGTCTATTTTCTTCTATAACGAGGGGTCTTCCTTAAGAGACTATTATATCGTTTCTTATAGCCTCTTTAAAAGGTTAAATCCTTTAGGTTAGTTTTCTTTAAAGACCTACTAGTATTATAATAACCGATAGCCTAGGCATTTATAGGCTAAGTAGCTATTTTATCGTTTAGTCTTTTACTTCTTCGAGGAATCCTTATCCCGATTTAGAAGGTCTACTTAAAAACCTCCCCTCTTTACTCCTTATTACTAATATTAATAATGTTCGATTTCGACTAGTTCCTTAATTTTTCGACTAATAGACTAAAAGGTCTATTAGGGAACTAGCTGGGCCGGTCTAACTAACGGGACCGGGCCCGGGCCTAGAGTAAGAGGCGGAGCCGGGGCTAGGCCTAGGGTAGCCTTTAAAGACGGTGTTAATACTCTCGAGGGAGGAGGAGCTAGAGGGGTAGTAGTAGTAGTAGTAGCTAGGGCCGTAGTAATAGGGGCTATAGTAGCTATAGGGGTAGTAGGTCGAGCTATCTAGGTTAAGTGCTAGCTATAATAAAATAAGACTACTTACTATTATACTTTAGTAGCCTCTTTATTTAGTTCCTAGCTAGCCTCTTAAAAGATAGTCGAGTAACCGTTACTAATAGGCTTTATTAATAGAGATATATCCTATAGCTACTAGCCGGAAAGAGCTTCTATTAAGAAGTATTAGTTAGCTTCCTTAAAGATCTCTTCCTATATAGCTAGCTATAAAGAGGCTAGTAGATTAGTAGTAGAAAAAGCTCTTAGGTAGGCCGTATAGGTCTTCCTAATATAGTTAGTTATATAGCCCTTCGAGGGAGCTATTAAGGTCTTAAGCTTTAAGAGCTACTACCTAGGAGTCTCTTCCTCTTAAAGATAGATTAGCTTTACGGTACTAATAGATTCCGTTATCGCTGTATATATAGTAGTTAGTAGCTTTGTCTTATAAAGGTATTCCTTATAGTAACTCTAATAGTTACCTAAGGTAGTAGAAAAAGCTTTCTACTATATAGAGGTTAGCTTAGAGAAGAGGGAAGCTCCCTTTATAAATTCTATTGCCCTAGGATAAAGAGGGGGCTTAAGAGGGTCCTACTTATTAAAGAAGACTAAATTATAAATAGTTCTATCTATATAAGCCTATAGCTCCTTTACTTACTTATCTTAATCTTAGGGCTCTATAAGAATCGTCCTATAGACTATAAGGGCGGTAGAGTCGTTTTTCGATA
Source organism: Hirsutella rhossiliensis (assembly GCF_020360975.1). NCBI lineage: Eukaryota > Fungi > Ascomycota > Sordariomycetes > Hypocreales > Ophiocordycipitaceae > Hirsutella > Hirsutella rhossiliensis. The sequence continues at coordinate 1,382,981 of NW_025408683.1, read as the reverse complement.
TTATTATAGGAGAGGGGGTAGAAAAGTCGGTTAAAAATCGGCTTTTTTAGTAAGAGGGGTAAAAGGAAGCTATAAGAAATATAAGAAAGGTGCCTTTTATAGTAGCTAGAACGTATAAGAATACTATTCCTCCTAAGCTTATAACTCTTATAAAGAGAAATATAAGAAGTATATAAAAATATATAAAGGTAAAATTAAAAGTAAGGGGTCGGATCGGTAAGGTAGAGATATATAATTCTTATAGGGGTAGTAATTAAGGTAGGGGAGTAATTATTATATTACCTTAATTCTCTTTCTTTCCTTTATCCTATACCCCTCTTTATACCTATATAGTATCTTAATTAATAAAGAAGATCTTACTTAAAGAAGCTACTAATATCCTCTTAACTACTAAGCTTTTTACTAGTTTTCCCTTCCTTTCCCGCTATTACCGGTATATCCGTCTTATCTTTTACTACCTCTATAAGAAGCTATCGCTACTTTTACTTCCTCTCTTACCCTTACCCTCCTCTCTATACCTCCTTTTAGCTCCTTCCTTATAACCTATTTTTTAGCTTCCTAGGTCCCTTATACTAAGGGATATCTCTAAGAACTATAAAATTAAGCTATACTTCGTAATAATAGTATTTATATTTAATAGTCTTTAGGCCCTTTATTTATACGCCTTATTATTAGCCTAGCTTATATAAAGCTAGGGGGCCTAGGTAACTAAGTTATATATACTAAAGAAGACCGTCTCCTTAGGCTATTAAAAGAGGGTCCTTTATAGTAGACCGATTACTCTTAATAGGAAAAGCTAACTTTTTAAGAGATTCCTTCTTAAAGATAGGTCGGAATTTAAGAATAAATTAACCGATATTTTCCTTAATAAGCCTAATTATTTAATTCTTTTAGACTAGCCTTATAACTTAAACGTTATATACTAAAAGATTCCTTTTTCTTAAAGAAGTTAAAAGGAAATTAAGCTTATTAAAAATTAAGGGTAAAAAGCTACCCTTTTTTATTAAAGAATTTATATAGACCTATTAAGTAATTTTATTATGAAATTTACCTTTCTATACCCCTTTATTAGTACGGTTAATTCCCTAGTAATTAGAAATTCCCTTAGTACCTTTTTAAAGGACTAGAATTATAAGAGGGTATTATAGATATTAAGGGAAGTACTAAAGTTAAGGATAGCTAATTTTTATAGGGGATAATTAAAGGGTCTTAATAGGCGGTCTTATTAATTTATAAGGAAGATAAAGGCTAGATTTACTATACTAATAATTTTTCTTTAAATTTATAGCTTAAGTAAAGGTAGCGGCGTTAGTTACTATTTCTTAGTAACCTAAATCTTATCTATCTTCTTTTATAATAAGGGGTCCTTCTTAAGAGACTATTATATTATTTCTTATAGCTTCTTTAAAAGGTTAAATCCTTTAAGTTAGTTTTCCTTAAAGACCTACTAGTATTATAATAACCTATAGCTTAGGTATTTATAGGCTAAGTAGCTGTTTTATTTAGTCTTTTATTTCTTTAAGGAATCCTTATCTTAGTCTAAAATGTCTACTTAAAAACCCCCCTTTTTTACCTATTATTACTAGTTTTAATAAAGAGGTTCGATTTCGACTAGTTCTTTAATTTTTTAACTAACGGACTAAAATATCTATTAAGGGACTAGTCGGGCCGGATAGACTAACGGGACCGGGCCGGAGTAGTAGGCGGAGCTAGGGCCGGGATAAGGGTAGCCGTTAAAGATAAGGTTAAGGCTTTTAAGGGAGGAGGAGCTAGAGGGGTAGTAGTAGTAGTAGTAGTAGGGGCTATAGTAATAGGGGCTATAGTAGCTATAAAGGTAATAGGTCGAACTATCTAGGTCGAGTACTAGCTATAAAAGAATAAGACTACTTATTATTATACTTTAATAGCCTCTTTATTTAGTTCTTAGCTAGCTTCTTAAAAGATAGTTAAGTAACTATTACTAATAAGCTTTATTAGTAGAGATATATCTTATAGCTATTAGCTAAAAAGAGCTTTTATTATAAAGTAATAATTAGCTTTTATAAGGATTTCTTCTTACTTAGCTAGCTATAAAAAGGCTAGTAGGTTCCTAGTAAAAAAGGCTCCTAGGTATACTATATAAGTCTTTTTAATATAGTTAGTTATATAGCCCCTTAAGGGAGCTATTAAGGTCTCGAGCTTTAAAAGCTATTACTTAAGAGTCTCTTCCTCTTAAAAAGAGATTAGCTTTATAGTACTAACGGATTCTATTATCGCTATATATATAATAGTTAGTAGCTTTATCTTATAAAGGTATTCCTTATAGTAACTCTTATAGCTACCTAAGGTAGTAGAAAAAGCTCTTTACTATATAGAGGTTAGCTTAGATAAGAAGGAAGCTCCTTTTATAAATTCTATTACCCTAGGATAAAAAGGGGGCTTAAGAAGGTCCTACTTATTAAAGAAAACTAAATTATTAATAGTCTTATCTATATAAGCTTATAGCTCCTTTACCTACTTATCTTAGTCTTAGGGTTTATAAGGGCTTTTACCTTATATAGGCTTAGACTAAGGTCTAAGCCAAGTTTATATATAAGCGGCCTCCGCGTATATATAAGCTAGGCTTATACTTCTCTTCCTTTTCCCCCTTATAAATTATTAACCTTCTTTTAATAGACTATACTTAAGCCTATACCTTTACTTACTTTATAATAGTATAATCTACCTTTTATTTTACCCTCTTTATATCTATATATATAAAATAGCTATTTTTAGCTGCCTTTAAAGCTAACGTTTAATTACTTAGTTTAGTTAAACCGCCTACGCTATTATATATATATATATAATATCTATACTCTTATAATTATAAAATTAAGGTAAACGTAATACTTAGTTTACTTAAGTAATTAAGAGCTTCTTATAATAGTAAGGCTTTATATAACTAATAGCGGTACTACTATACCTTTATTAGTTTAATAGATCCTTTATAAAGCTTAAGCTATAGCTACTTTATATAAAAGCAAAGCTCTATATTAATAGCGCTATAATAAGGTATATCTACGCTTAATTTAACTATCTTTATATAAGCTAATCCTTATACTTATAAAGGTATCTCTTACTATTTATATATACTAGTATAAATAAACTAGCTAACCTCCTCGTAAAGCTTTCTACTAATTATAGCGAACCTAATATAGCTAAGTTAGTAGGCTAGGAGCTTATAACGCTTTATTAAAAGTAAAGTAAAGCTATTCTAGCTTACTTTATTTAGTTTAAAGAGGTACTTTATTAAGTAGATATATATAGCTAGCTTAATATAGTAAAGTATAATTACCTTATTATAAGCTTAAATATAAATTAGTATACCTATTTAAGCGAAAGGTTTATACTACTAAATATATATACCGATCTCGCTTACCTTCTTTATAGGCTTAGTAGTAATAAGTTTCTTTTTTTCTCTTTTTCTATAGTATAAAAAAAGGATAACGCTAGTAATACTATAAATATCTCTATCTCTACTTTAAGGACTAAGGATAGAAAGAGGTAGCGATATATAAAAAGGTATAAGTAATAAGTATAGGATCGGGTAATTAATAATATAAGTAGAAAGATCGGTTAAAGGAGTATAGGGTAGGATTTCGTCCGGAATTTATAATAAGTATATAAGGAGATAAATAATATATTAAAAGAATAGCGTTATAAAAGATACTTATAAACTTACTTATTCTATCTACTACTTATAGGGAAATCTTTTATCTTTTATAGACTATTACTCGCTTACTAGTAGACTAATTAGTTAGCTTTTTAGTATACTCTATAGTACTTAAAAAACTCTATTTATAGTAAGTCTTCCTAACTTAGTAAGTAGTTTAATTATAGTATAATAGTTAGTATAAGACTATAAGTTCTAGTATAAGTAGTAGATTTAACTAGAATATTCTATGCCTTACTTATTCTTTTATTATAGATATTTTTAAAACTACTATACCGAAATAGGTAATAGGGTATTTATTCTACTTATAATTAACTTATATATTTTATATATATTTTTATTTATTAAGATAGGCTTTATCTTAACCTACTTTTCTTAAAGGAAGCTATAGATATCTAAAACAGGTCTTTTATCTTTAAGGGTTATTCCCTTAAACTAATTTATAGAGCCTCTTTTTACTAGCTTATTTAATAAAGCCTCCCTATACCTATTATCTTTTTATAATAATAAAATAGGAATATAAGGGTAAATTCTTATATAATAAGAGGGTCGCTATATAGGCTATATTAGTAGATTCTATTAGTTTTTAAAATACCTATACTAAGAGGCGTAGGTAAATATACTTTAAGTAGTAAAGGAGTATACGCGCTAAGATAAAAAGGAGGTAAGGTTTAACGATAGTAACTTTAGCGACGAGTAATCTTAGTAATACCTTTATAAGGCTTTATTAGCGTTCCCTCGTATATAATTATAGCTACTATATATATAGGACGTATACTTATAGCGACTAAAAGGGTAGCTAAGATATAAGAAGGCCGCTAATATAATATAACTATAGTAAAAGGGAGAGCTTATATAGCCTTATATAAAAGGGAGCGGAGCCTTATATACTAAAGTACCGTCCCTTATATTATAGTACTAAGAGCTACTATTATACGCTAATATAGGGGGGGGGGATACTATAAGCTTACTAAAGCTAGCTATACGCTATTCTATATACCTTTACTCCTTAGCTATAAGTATTAAAGTCTAACTCTTAAGGCGCGGCCCTTATTAATAATATAGTTTATTTAAGAAGCTTACTTAAGAGGGTATTATATATTATTTACTAATATTTTTTCCGCGACTAAGCGTATATAATCTATATAAGGGTTCTATCCCCCTAAGCGCGGTATTAAGTATAATTTAAAGTCGCGCCTCTTTATCTTATAAAGAGAGATATAAAATATATATATAAAAAATATAAAGGTAAAATTAAAAGTAAGGGGTTAAATAGGTAGGGTAAAGATATTTAATTCTTATAAGAGTAGTAATTATAGTAAGGGAGTAATTATTATATTACCTTTATTATCCTTCTTTCTTTCATTTAACGCCCCTTTTTATACCTATTTAGTATCTTAATTAATAAAGAAGATCTTACTTAAAGAAGCTATTAATATCCTCTTAACTACTAAGCTTTTTACTAGTTTTTCCCCTTTATTCTAGCCGTTACCGGCTTATTTATCTTATCTCTCGCTACCTCTTTAAGAAGCTATCGCTACTTTTACTTCCCTTCTTTCCCTTACCCTCCTCTCTATACCTCCTTTTAGCTCCTTCTTTTAAACCGGGTTTTTAGCTTCCTTAGTCCCTCTTACTAAGGGATATCTCTAAGAACTATAAAATTAAGCTACGCTTCGCGATATACCCCCTTAGCTATAGCCTGCCCTTATAGAAAGGGTAAAGCTAAATAATTAGGCCGGTAAGCGTATAAAGGAGGTCTTAGTCTATATTTATCCCTTACTTAAGAAATCCGGGTTTTAGCCCTAGGCTCTTTTAGACCTACTTTTATAAAAAAGGGGCCTAAGGAGGAAATTAAGTCCTATAAGAAAGGGGGGCTTCTCTAATAATAAGTCCTTTAAAAAGGGGGCCTTTAAGAAGAATAAGTCCTAATTAAGCTAAGGGCCTTCCTTTAATATAAGTCTTAGTTCCTCTCTTTAGCTATAAATATCTCCTTCGTTATACGTACTATTAGCTCTTCTTATAGACTCTTAAGGCGGGCTTTTAAGGATAGCTTCTCTTAAACTTCTTCTAGCCTAATTTACTATAAAAAGATAGCTAGCTTTTACTTTAGTAAGGACTTTATAAGACTATTAGTATTTATTAATACTATTAAAACCTAATAAACGGAAATAAGTCCCCTTTAAATATCTTAGCGTAACTACTACTAGTAGATATTAATATACTATAGCTAGGTTAATAGCTTACTATTTTCCTTTATAAGAATCTATATAGTCTATATATTATTATATTCTATAGATAATAAGGTCGGAATTTATAGTTATAAAGATATAAGTAGCTAGCTAAAGAAAATAGCTTCCTTTAAAGCTTTTAAAAGAGCTAGTAGCTCTGCCTTTATACTTAAAGTTATAATAGTAGCTTACTTCGAAGCTCTCTAAGTAATAGTTCCTTTAAAAAGGGATATAATATACCCTTATAAGCTCTTTCTATCTAAGGAATTATTTATAAAGGATATATCGCTTAAATAAAAGAAGATTTTAGTAGCTACTTTCTTCTTTCCCTACCCTTTTAGGCATAGACTATATAATCTCGTTAAATTAAGATAAAGGATAGCTCGGTCTACTACTTCTTAGTGCCTAAGGCTAGGATTCTAGTTATACTTAGCTAGCTAGGGGACTATAAAAAGATATCCGGTCTAGTAGAAATAGCTAAAAAAGGCAGGGAGCTTATCTTCTATTAATATCGGTATTTCTCTTACTCCCTAGCTTAAAAGAATAGATTAAGTAAAAGCTCTTTATTTAATATAAGTATAGATAGAAGCTTCTTCTTAGGGGAATTAAGGAGGGATTTATAAGCGACCTTATTAATATAGTCGTCCTAGGTAAGCTAGATACTTTATTAGGACCTATTCTAAAAATTTAATATCCCTAGGAACTACTTTAGCTCCCTTAGCCTAGTTATCTTATACCTTTATTATAAGCCTTTTATAACCCCCTTAGTAGTTACTTCTTCCTTTTTTAAGTAGGCTTAGATAATATTATTAGCGTAAAAAAAGACTATAATTTTACCCTTCTATACTATATATAGTTCCTAAGGGACTTTCTTAAAGCCTAGGGCTTTAAGGTAACCTATTAAATACTATTACTAAAGAAGGGGTAATCTTTATAGTCCGTATAAAGCTTTCCTAAGCTATAGAACCTTTCCTAGCTATTAAAAGCCTAGTAAAAGGTATATATAGATAACTTCTTCTTCCTTAAAAGGGTAGTTAATAAAGGCGTTAACGGTATCTATTTAATTAAGTTCGAGGTCGAATTTTACTACTATAGCTATAAGGGTTTAAAAAGATATCCTTACTAAGGTAGTTCCCTTAGTAGGAAGATCCCCTATTTCCTACTAGTTCTTATAGATAACTAGCTAGGCTTTATACTTTTAAAGAAAGCTATATTTATTAGTCTTATAGATAAAGACCTACTTATAGCTAAGGACCTATTTTCCTCTTACTTTTTCCTTAAGGACCTCTTTAAAAGACCCTATCTCTTTATATAAGGCTAGGTAGTCTTTCTAGGCCTAGAAAAACTAGTCTTTAAAGGGGTGTTTTTCTAGCTGCTTTTAGTTTACTAGTAGGTCTAGGAGGTCTCTTTTATATACCTTCCTTACTAATAAAGGCTTAAAAAGCTAGCTTACTATAAATGCTTTATAGGAACCGTCTTTTATAGGTATTAAATAAAAGTCGGAAAAACGATTAAAATAAAAGAGAGGTTAGTCTTCTTTAATAACCGTATTAGGCCCTATACCTTCCTTTACTTCTTAAAGTAAGGATAAAAAGGCAGCTAGGTAATCCTTTAAGAGAGGTGCCTTTCCTACCCCCTTAGGGGTCGGGATAGGAAGACTAATAAAGAAAGCTACTTCTAGATCTTCTTTTTATTTTATAAGAGGAGGCGTAGGAAGGTAGGCGTATTCTAGCTCTACCGCTTTCCTATAGTCTCCTTCTTTATCTAGATTATTTAATCTAGTAGCTTCCTCTTCTTCTTTAAAGTTAGCGTTATCCTTAACTACTTTAAAATTAGTTTCTTCTTTTATTACCTTATCTAGGACCTCTTCTTAAGACTATTAAAAAGGGGGGATTTAGATCTTTTAAATTAGCTAACGTTAAGAGAGAAAGAGAGGTTATTAATCCCTCTTTCTATTATAGAAGCTAGATTCGTCGAAAATTATATCCTTAGTTAAAATAACCTTTTATAAAAGAAGAATCTAAATCTAGGAGATAATCGTAAAATTATAACTAATAAGGTAACTAATAAAGGCTCTAAGATTAAGCTTTCTTTTCTTCTTCCTTTTTAGCTATATATTAGTAGTTATAGCGTATACCTTATAGTTATAGGTATAAAGGTAAGCTAGCGAGGCCTTCTTCTTTATAAAGAGCTAAAGGGGAGATTTCTAGTTTATTCCTAAGGTCTTAAAAAAGGTCTCTAGGTCCCTATAGTCCCTTAGGCCCCTAAGGTCCCTTAAGGTCTAGTTCTAAAAGTAATAGGCAGTTTTAACGACTTCCCTTTAAAGTTTATAAGGAAGCCTTATAGTAAGTCTTATTATATAGGCCCTTTTTATTATAGTACCCCTTAATCTTTCTACCCCTCCGTTTTAAGCCTCGGTATTTAGTACTAATAGGAGGGGTAAAATACCCCTTTTTTAAAGCTAATTTAAGATATCCTTTATAAATAGCTCTCTATTAGACCGTATCCTCTTTACCTTATAGCCGAAGTAGGATTTTATCTAGTTAACGAAGTCTTAGAGGGTAGACTAGTTATACTTACTTAGGTAGGTCTTTAAAAAATAAGGGAAAACTATCCCTAAAAAAGCATCTATAAAAAATATTACCCTAATAAAGCTTTCCTAGTCCTTAGAGATATTAGTTTAGTCGACCTAAATCTCCTTATATAGCTAGTCCGGACGTAAAGAGGTTTATCTAGAAATTCGTCTCTTAGTCTTTACTTAGCTATAGTATTTATATTTAATAGTCTTTAGGCACTTAATTTATATACCTTATTATTAGCCTAGCTTATATAAAGCTAGGGGGCCTAGGTAACTAAGTTATATATATTAAAGAAGACCGTCTCCTTAGGTTACTAGAAAAGGGTCCTTTATAATAGACCTATTCCTACTAGTAAGGAAAGCTAACTTCTTAAGAGATTCCTTCTTAAGGATAGGTCGGAATTCTAGAATAAATTAACCGAATTTCTCCTTAATAAGCTTAATCGTTTAATTCTTTTAGACTAGCCTTATAGGCTTAAACGTTATATTTTAATAGATTCCTTCCTCTTAAAGAAAGCGGAAGGAAATTAAGCTTATTAAAAATTAAGGGTAAAAAGTTACCCTTTTTTATCGAAGAATTTATATAGACCTATTAAGTAATTTTATTATAAAATTTACCCTTTTATATCCCTTTATCTATATAGTTAACTCCCTAGTAACTCTCGTATAAAGAGATATAAGAAGTATATATAAAATATATAAAGGTAAAATTAAAAGTAAGGGGTTAGATAGGTAAGGCAGAGATATTTAATTCTTATAGGGGCAGTAATTATAGTATAGGAGTAATTGTTTTATTCTCCTTCTTTCCTTTATCTAACGCCCCTCTTTATACCTATCTAGTATCTTAATTAATAAAGAAGATCCTACTTAAAGAAGCTACTAATATCCTTTTAACTACCGAGCTTTTTACCGGTTTTTCCTTTCTTTTCTAGCCGTTACTAGTATATCTATCTTATCTCTCGCTACCTCTATAGGAAGCTATCGCTACTTCTACTTCCCTTTATACCCCTACCCTCCTTTCTATACCTCTTTTTAGCTCCTTCTTCCTTCTTCTATACTAAGTGATTTTAGCTTCCTTAGTCCCTCTTACTATAGGATATCTCTAAGAACTACGAAATTAAGCTACGCCTCGCGATAGTAATAAGGTATTCCCTTTATACCTTCTTAAAAGACCGGAATCGTAAGAGGGTATTATAAATATTAAGGGAAGTACTAGAGTTAAGAATAGCTAATTTTTATAAGGGATAATTAGAGGGCTCTAATAGTTAGTCTTAGCCTTATTAATCTATTAAGAAGATAAAAGCTGGATTTACTATACTAACGATTTTTCCTTAAATTTATAGCTTAAATAAAGGTAGCGGCGTTAGTTACTATATCCTAGTAACCTAAATCTCGTCTATCCTCTTTTATAACTAAGGGTCCTCCTTAAGAGACTCTTATATCGTTTCTTATAGCCTCTTTAAAAAGTTAAATCCTTTAGGTTGTTTTTCCTTAAAGACCTACTAGTATTATAATAACTAATAGCCTAGGGATTTATAGGCTAGGCAGCCGTTTCGTCTTCTAGTCTTTTATTTCTTTAAGGAATCCTTATCCCGATCCGGAAGGTATACTAAAAAACCCCCCTTATTTACTCCTTATTACTAATTTTAATAAGGTTTAATTTCGACTAGTTCCTTGACTTTTCGACTAATAAACTAAATAGTCTATTAAGGGAATAGTAAGGTTAGACGGACTAATAGGGCCGGGCCCGGAGCTATAGGCGGAGCCGGGGCCGGGACTAGGGCAGCCGTTAAAGACAGGGTTAAGGCTCTCGAGAGAGGAGGAGCCGGAAGGGCTATAGCTATAGCAGTAGCAGCAGGGGCCGTAGTATAATAGGCTATAGCAGCTATAGGGGCAGCAGTTCGAGCTATCTAGATCGAGTGCTAGCTATAAAGGAATAAGACTACTTATTATTATATTCTAGTAGCTTCTTTATCTAGTTCCCGGCTAGCTTCTTAAAAGATAGTTAAGTAACCGTTACTAATAGGCTTTATTAGTAGAGATATATCCTATAGCTACTAGCTAGAAAGAGCTTTTATTAGGAAGTATTAGTTAGCTTCCTTAAGGATTTCTTCCTACTTAGCTAGCTATAAAGAAGCTAGTAGGTTCCTAGTAGAAATAGCTCCTAGGTATACTATATAGGTCTTCTTAATATAGTTAGTTATATAGCCCCTTAAGGGAGCTATCGAGGCCTTAAGGCTTAAAAGCTACTACCTAGGAGTCTCTTCTTCTTAAAGAGAGATTAGCTTTATAGCACTAACGGATTCCGTTATTACTATATATATAGTAATTAATAGCTTCGTCTTATAGAGGTATTCTTATAATAACTCTCGTAGTTACCTAAGGTAGTAGAAAAAGCTCTCTACTATATAGAGGTTAGCTTAAAAAAGAAGGAAGCTCTCTCTATAAATTCCGTTGCCCTAAGATAAAGAGGGGTCTTAAGAGGGTCCTACTTATTAAAGAAGACTAAATTATAGATAGTTCTATCTATATAAGCCTATAGCTCCTTTACCTACTTATCTTAATCTTAGGGCTCTATAAGAATCGTCCTATAGATTATAGGGGCGGCAGAGTCGTTTTTCGATATTATTATAGGGGAAGGGTAGAAAAGTTAGTTAAAAATCGGCTTTTCTAGTAAGAGGGGTAAAAGGAAGCTATAAGGGATAAAAGAAAGGTGCTTTTTATAGTAGCTAGAAGGTATAGGAATTCTATTCCTCCTAGGCTTATAACTCTTATAAAGAGAGATATAAGAAGTATATATAAAATATATAACGGTAAAATTAAAAGTAAGGGGTTAGATAAGTAAGGCAGAGATATTTAATTCTTATAGGAGTAGTAATTATAGTAAGGGAGTAATTATTATATTGCTTTTATTATCCTTCTTTCCTCTATCTAAGGCCCCTTTTTATACCTATCTAGTATCTTAATTAATAAAGAAGATCCTACTTAAAGAAGCTACTAATATCCTCTTAACTACCGAGCTTTTTACTAGTTTTTCCCCTTTATTCTAGCCGTTGCCGGCTTATCCGTCTTATCTCTCGCTACTTTTATAGGAAGCTATCGCTACTTCTACTTCCCCTCTTTCCCCTACCCTCCTCTCTATACCTCCTTTTAGCTCCTTCTTCTAAACCGGTTTTTAGCTTCCTTAGTCCCTCTTACTAAGGGATATCTCCGAGAACTACGAAATTAAGCTACGCCTCGCAATACTTTAAAAGCTAGGTAGGGGTATAATATAAGGGCTTTTACCCTATATAGGCTTATACTAGGGTCTAGGCTAAGTCTATATATAAGCGGCCTCTATAGGCTATGCTTTATAATAATCTTATCTCTTACTACCTTTATATAAAGTTATTATTACTTTTACTTCCCTTTTCTCTCTTACCCTCTTTTCTTTACTTCTTTTTAGCTCCTTCTTCCTTCTTTTATACTAGTATTTTTAGCTTCTTAGATCCCTCTTACCTAGAGATATCTCTAAGAGCTATAAAATTAGGCTATACTTTATAATAATAATAGGTATAGATAAAAGATAAAAGGTAATAAATATAACCACGTTATATAATACTAACCTTATAGCCTTATAACCTCTTATAAAATACCTAGGAAGAAATATACGCTTTAGAAATAATATTCCTTTAGATATACTAAATTATTTTATATTCTTCTTTTACTAAAAATATAAAAACGAATTAATCTACTAATTTACTATAGAACTAGATACTAGGTTTAATATTATAGAAATAGAAAGATAAAGATAAACTACTATAAAATTAAATAAAAACCATCCTTTCTATTTTAATATCGAATAATAGAAATAGTAAGTAGACTAAAATAATACCTTTAATAATTACTAATAGTAAGAAATCTAGTCTTATAAGATATCTCTTAAGTAGGGGCTTAAGAGTATAGTAGAAGAAATAAGGGCATAGAAAGGTAAATTTAGTAATATATATCTTAGTCTATCTATTAAGATAAGGGAGGGGCTTATATAGGTATAGTAACTATATATAGCTAGCTAAACGAGGGTATTAAGATATTCCTATACCTAAGTTAGGTCTATATAATATCCTTAGGCTAGGGGAGTTATATTAGTTAGGCAGGCTTCCTTATATATAACTATTAGGTTTATTAAGCATAACTATAGCTTCTTATTCCTACTCTCCGTAATAATATCTATATAATAACTAGAACGATCCCTTTATATAGAGAAAATTAAGAGCTTTAATCCCTAGTTACTTAGTCTTACCTTCTACCTTTTCCCTTAAAAGACCTTTCTTCCTTCTTTATTTAAATTACTATTATTCTTTTAATACCTTAGACTAGCCTTATTAGTTCGATATAGCCTATATCTATATATATAATATTTAGCTCTTTATATATAACCTTACTAGGTTATATAATAATAGCTTAGGCTATACCCTAACCCCTATACCTTTAATAGTTAAAGACCCTAGTAATAAGTATTTATTACTTTCCTAAGTTACTTATAAGTACCTTTAGGGTCCTAGTTTATAAGTCTACTTATAGCTACTTATACTTATAGTTTATAGTCCTTAGAAAGTAATTATATTTTATTATATTTTTATAGTAAGGATAAAACTAGTTTCTTAAGGGATGCGGCCTATATACTTTCCCTAGCGTTATCGTTCGAGCCTTAATAGGCGGCTTTAGATATGCTAAGGACGCAGACCGCTCCGCGAAGCTAAGCGGTCCCGCCGTTCTAAGCAGGATTAACTTAATAGTGGTTCCGGCCGGTAGCGATGCTCGACTCCGTAAAAAATCGGCACTGCGACGTCTTGATCTAACATATAGCCAAGCTGCTGATTCGACTGCTGCTATGTCCCGGCCGCGTTCTGTGGTGTTAGCGGTGTAGTAACGTTATTTAAAGAGGAATGCTCTCGGCCAGGCGAGTGATACCGAATGAGGGCCAGCGAGCTGAAGGAGTGCCCGCTAGAGGGTTTCAGGAGCTAATGACTCTCACATTCGGCCATGATACGCTGCCTCTGAGAGTCCCGGACCATTTTCGCACTGGTTAGCGGAGCTATAAAACTCCGTAACTCGTCGCTTCACCTGTATTAACTTGGGGCTCGCATATTCCACCGCGCGGAGGTTGGGTATTGAGACATGAACGCGCCTCATAGTGGCTGACTCTCTATATCTTATCCTGGCACTCAGAGCGAGAATTGTTTCGGGGTTAATTCTATATCACCGGGGATCGTTCTTACTAGCGAAGTTAGTGTCGCTTCAAGCCCTAGTTGCACCATTCGCTGTCCATCTTTTTTTCCCAAGGAGATTTCTCCGAGGTCCGTACCACCGAGAACCCGACACGGTTAAACGCATCACCGTGCGCGTCGTTACGCACGAGAATCAGGGGCGTGGACCAACATTCACAGCCACGCCAGTCCTAGCCTTGCGAATATAATATAACCAAAAAAACCTGGCGCGGTGCTTCTTCGCATCTTATATGCGGGTGCAACGATAGCCTTCCTCGAATGCTAATATAGTTAAGGTCGACGAAAGATTTTGCATGGTCTTATTCGGTAAAGATGTTATACATGTCTCTGTGTCGATTGTTTCCCGCGGGATTTTCGGCCGCCGCCACCGCTTTCACGAGATTTAAGCCGGGAAATAGTTCAGGTTCATTGTCGTGGATCCATGCGCGGTGGGCTGTCTCTTCAAAACGCTGAGCGGGGGACATTATATCAGTCCAAGAGCAATCTTTGCACTCCTAGCCAGGCATGCCGATCCATTTCTCCTGCTACCTGGAAGGATTTTGAGTGGCTCACCAGCGATTCATCGTTGCCCTTGATTTAGTTGCGGCCGACGGCTTTAAGGCATTAACGACCGGCAGTAAGGGTGATATATCGTCTGGAGAGAGTACTCAGGTACCAAGCGCAGCAAGCGCGGTTTAGGTTGTTATCGCGGGGTTGTTTAGGCTATGAATAGCGGGAGCTACTTATTACAGTGAGACCCCTAGGCCTTTTCTTCAGGCCGCACCCTAGATCTACCGATAGCCGATCTAAAGTCGATCTAAGACCGACGTGGGGACACTTCAGGGCTGGCTTAATTAGCCATAACGCGCAGTAACCCCAGGTTTTTCGGAGTTAAGTAATCTATTGATATTAAGTGGATGAGCTTCGTAGTAGTAACGATATGAGAGGGATGTCTATAGGACACTGGGTATGCCCCTATTTTGCCGGTGGTCAAGTGGTATTTGCTATGTTTGACAGTATGATACTGCCACGGAACTTCTTTGAGCCAGTGCGATTCCTCAAAGATATGTTAAAGAAGTCAGCATTGCGGCCCCATATATCGGAGTACGAGAAGTCTGATTCTATAGATATAATTGGCTTAACAGCTGGGACAGGACCAGTTCTAGGAAACGCTTTTAGGAAAACTATACTGGCGGCCTCAAGCTTCATATTACGTAGCTAGCATTATTCCAGTCGAACACGGCATAAGGCAGTTTAACGATGTAAATCTGCGACAAAACAAGATAGAAAGGGACAAACCAATGCACACCCGAGTTCCGTTTTTATGTCTATAGCCGACCCCAACCTCCTCGGCGTTACTATTATGATATAACCCGGCGATAACCCAGCTATGTCACAACTCCTTGTTAGCAGCTATTGATCCATAGATAGCCGTCTTTGCTGCTCTCCGTTAACTTCATGCCATTAGGTGCAAAAATCTCGAGATTTAGAAAGCCTGCGCCGTTGGTATTGCCCCACAAGACACGGATTGGATACTTCACGCCTGCCTGGAGCTCCTTTTCAACAGTTCTTGGACTATTATCGCCGTACCATGCCTGAACGAAATCGGCATTATCCCTCGTCGCGTTGTTAACCTGCTGATCGCCGAGCCATAGCAACGAAATATCATCGCTCTTAGGAGAGTGAAACTTGTATTTTCCGCTCTGACAGACGTATAAGGCAGTCCGAAAGTCAATTGCTGCATCGGCATAAGTGCTATTGTTAGGGTCAGAGACTAGCGCGATATCGCTTAAGTAGCCCACGCCGAGGGGCCTCTGCTTCAAGAAGAATGAGGGCTGGAACGACTCGTAAGTGCTGCTGAAATCCTTTGCGAAGGGATTTCTATAGCGGGTAAACATAACGCCAGGAAAACCACAAGTAGGAGTAGGGCACGACGAGGTATTAGGCGTGGGCTTGCTGGTAGTTGTGGGCTTGCTGGTAGTTGCGGGCTTGCTGGTGGTTGTGGGTTTGCTGGTGGTTGTGGGTTTGCGTATGGTTGTAGGAATGTGCGGTCTTGGCGGCTTCTTGTAAGACAAATGAGTGTTCGAGGTAGTCCGGTTGGATATTGGGCGACCTATGATTGTCTCGGGCTCATTTTCCATGGGCGCTGCCGCATCAGGCGACCCGCCCTTAGGCCGAGGCCGACTCCTTGCTGGTTGTCGAAAGGGACCACCAGGTGCCGCGCCTGGGGAACCCGGGGCTGGAAACCCAGCAATTGCCGCATCAGGCGACCCGCCCTTAGGCCGAGGCCGACTCCTTGCTGGTTGTCGAAAGGGACCACCAGGTGTCGCGCCTGAGGAACCCGGGGCTGGAAACCCAGCAGTTGCCGCATCAGGCGAGTCGCCCTTAGGCCAAGGCCGACTCCTTACTGGTTGTCGAAAGGGACCACCAGGTGCCGCGCCTGGGGAACCCGGGGCTGGAAACCCAGCAATTGCCGCATCAGGCGACCCGCCCTTAGGCCGAGGCCGACTCCTTGCTGGTTGTCGAAAGGGACCACCAGGTGTCGCGCCTGAGGAACCCGGGGCTGGAAACCCAGCAGTTCCCGCATCAGGCGAGTCGCCCTTAGGCCAAGGCCGACCCCTTACTGGTTGTCGAAAGGGGCCACCAGGTGCCGCGCCTGGGGAACCCGGGGCTGGAAACCCAGCAATTGCCGCATCAGGCGACCCGCCCTTAGGCCGAGGCCGACCCCTTGCTGGTTGTCGAAAAGGACCACCAGGTGCCGCGCCTGGGGAACCCGGAGCTGGGAATCCAGCAGTCGCTGCATCAGCTCCCCCTTGTGCCGACACCGGTGGTAATGAGAGTGTGTGACCGTTGCTCATTTTAGCAGTCTGAGGTCGGGGTTGAGGGTCGGTATCAATGCTGTTGGGATCATTGCCATTTAAGTCGTTGCTGTCGACCTTATTGCTGCCGGCGTTGTTGCTATTAGCATTATTGCTGTTGGCATTATTACTGTTAACGTTGTTGCTGTCAGCATTATTGCTATTGACGTTGTTGCTATTAACGTTATTGCTGTTGAAGTTGTTGCTGTTGAATTGATTGCTTTTAACGTTACTGAAGCTGTTGTAGTTGTTATAATTGATACGAGCGAGCCTGGCCGGAGGGGTAAGGATCCGGTTTGCTATGGCTGTCTCCGTTGCCAGGGTGTGACGTTGTGTAACGGTGATTGTTGTGGTGACGACCCGGTTCGGAGCACCAGGCTTTGGACAGGGACAGCATTCGCCCGCCTTGAACCGCTTATAAAATTGGCCGAAGCGAGCCTCAGCCAATTGAGACAAGACCAGCACCGCCAAAGGAAAGAGACGGTTCATAACGCCTTAACAGACGATGCTCCGGGTGGGATGAACCGTTAATAGATCACGGGCAGGTAGAGGATTAGCTCAGCCAAGGATGGAAGCGAGAGCTGGGTGAAGCGATGGGATGGAGCTAGATGAACATAAGACGTGGGAATCACAGCCCGATCCTTATATCCATCTCGGTCGAGTAGTCGAGGGGCGCTATCGGAGGACGGCGACTTATTTGCTCCATGTTTTCAGCTTGACCTGTAGATACGGCGGGAAGAATAGTTGGTGATCGGCCGCTGTGCTATATGAGAGCAGGGCAAGTACCAGGGGACGAAGGGGTGCACTGACACGCAAAGGATCAACGAGCGCAGCCGGTGCATACCTCTCAGCACTCCCTAATATGACCTGACCTCACTGTTGGCACTTACCTCGTATCGAACTGCGATGGGCGAGCTTAATGATTCCCCCAACGAAAGAGTTTTGCTATGTTGCTCGGCATGTGATATAGCTTAGGCAGAGGAAGTGTCGCAGAGAGACTGCTATCATAAACGATGAGATCGCTGATCTAAGATCCATGTCCTAGATAATAGGGCATGTAGCGCGTTAGTGTTCCACTATGTCTTAAGCTGTTTTTTTCACACGATGACATTTTAAATTGCGTATCTATATTGCCTAGCTTCCGGCACACCCACCCTACAAAGGCAGAGGCTAACGGAGCAAGCGACTAAGCGACAGCCTGGTAGATTACAGGGATAGTACAGTCCCCTGCCTTTCAGGCTCTGCTTTCAATAGCAGCCTTCTCCAGTGTATTCCGGATGAAGTGTTACTATGAGGTGGTTTTTAGCCTATGGATGCAAAATAGGAGCACCCCCATTGGAGGTGTTATTAACGCGTATTATAAGTCCCCTTCTGCTCTGACACTAGTTAATAACGCTCCAACCGCTCAGGCTATTGAGCCAAATTTCAAAGGGGGGTAGTGTGGCTAATCAAAGGCGCAGCGCCGACACCGCACAATTGGGTGCGCACATTCCCTGCGCCTAAAGGCCCTCCTTATATAATTCTTGCTATGCCCGTCCCTCCTCTTCGACCTCTGCCTCTGCCTTATCCCATTGTGTGTCTACCTCTTGCGTAGGCTCTTTTGAGGGCTCTTATGAGAGTATCGCCATGTAGATTACATCTTGTGTGAGGTCAACCGGCTGGTGTTGTAACCCGTCAGCCTTATTAGCCTTGTCACCTAACGAGCTGTGTTGAGGGTCGCTAGCAAGCTCATCCTCATCGTCAGAGAGTGGCGTGCGGCGTATAGCTCGTTGGTATGCCCGTTGCATGCGTGTGCCCGGCTCGTATGTATCACCGTGTTGCTAAAGGTATCGCAAGCCTTATGTAGTGACTGTAGCTGCAGTCTTCTTGGTGGTTAAACTGCCGGCGCTGTTGAAGGAGGCGGCGGCGGCGGCGCCTCTGCTCCTATAGCCTCGGCACGTTCAAGACATCGTAGGCCGAGGGGTCAACGTAGGCGCAAGGAGGTATCGGCGCTGCGCCTTGACAAGCCACGCTACCCCACTTTGAAATTTGGCTCAATAGCCTGAGCGGTTGGCGCGTTAGACAAGGCCCTTCTTTTCCTCGGAAGGGTTAACTATTCCCGCCTTCCGCCGTGCCGTAAGTAATGTTTATAGGTATATGCCGTTGCTATGGTTGAACTACCCTCATTGAGTTCCCGAGAGACCTCTGAGGCGTAGGATCGTGCTAATGGTAGTGGCGATTTCGTTATGTGCTAGGCTCCTGCCGACATAGGAGCGAGAGCCGCGGGAAAATCGTGTTAAGGCTGAGTTAAGGCTATCGTGGCCGCTAACTGAGGCGTCGTCCTTAAGCTAGCGCCCTGGGCGATAGACAAGCGCGTCGGCATAGATCAAGCGTTATAGTAGACGGCGCAGATGCCTGAGCCGGCTAACTGCCTCTTCCGTCGTAGGGGCCGCAGGCCAGTGATCGTAGGCAGGACGCTACGTGTTTCATTCTCCGACGTGTGGCAGCCGCAGCAAAGCTTCTTGTCGCTCCTTGAACTTGAGGGCAGAAGACTCATATGGGGGCTGCCTGTAGCCCAGTCGCTGACCGAGATTGCAAAGGTCATGGCCAACATCTCGGATCGCATTACGGGGATGGGGTTGAGATTCATGCGCTTTTGCCCGGCCCTGTGACACACTTTCTGCAACACAACGGAAAATGTGTCTTCGTCACTTTGGCACTCGGGCCACCATACCGGCTTACCTTTATCCTGGATGTTGGTAACGATGCTTTTGAGCATGCCGAGGGAGTCGCCGACCATATGAACATTCCATAGCAGTTGGATTCACCCTTGGCAAGCGGCATCATCAACTCGACGTCCAGTCGGCACGAGCGTCACATGAGCGCATCCCAGGGTGGATCCGTATAGGGCGACAGGCCGGATGCCCATCCAGGCTTCAAGTCTTCTAGGACGGTCTTCGAGATGCTCCAGCGATGTCGTAAAAGGGTCATCCTAGGCTCCTAGAAGCGTAATACTCCTGAATCCCTAAAGGTTGGTGATGATTCTAGTACTGTGCAGCATCTACATGTTCAAGTTGTCGAGGTGGCTGTGCGGTAGGGGGAAGAGGGCTGGGACTCTTTAACAATACATAACTCAAGAACGACTTGAAAATAGACCTACACACCGTAACCTCTATATACTCCCTTGAGAAGGCAGCCTATATTCGCAATCGCGGCGCGTGTTGGCGCCCTTTTTTTGTAACCAAGCTCTGTGGGGCAAGTCGGAATACTCATCCTTATATTAAGAGGCGATTAGGAGGCTCGAACAAGGGGTGTGGTATTATTCATGGTTTTGTATGCCCGTACATTGAGTCGGTCTAGCGGCACTCCCTGACAGAGAAAGATAACCGAAGGGCTTCATTTACCTGCTCGGCCCATCTTCTCAAATACGGCAATGCATCCTCACGGGGGACAGTGGAATACGATTTGAGTCTCTGGAGTTTACTCTAGCGGGTGATACTCGAGAAGGAGACATGGACAGACCACATCAACCAGGAAAGGCACAGTGGCATTCGCTTGATAAGAAAATGACGAGCGAGGACTGAGTGGCTCGTTAATCTACGGAGCCTCTCTACCCTAGAAATGAATATTGCGGATTATAAACTGGAGGGCAAGACTTCTCGATGTGCGTGCAGTGAGTGAATAGATCACAGGCCTCGTTGACACACGCAGGTATGCATCGCCCCCCGTCTTAAGTCTTGACCTATTCGACCGGGTCCTGATATATCACTGCGGGCAGATGTGTTCACCTCTAAATCATATTTAAAGACTGCGAAGGGGCGACGATGTAAAATAATTTATATACATCTCGCTGGTTTAATCAACGATCGGCATACGCTTTATTGGCAGGAATATATAAGATTATCTCTGGTCACATGAATTGGCGAACAGGAGAACACTCGTAAAATAAGTCCACTCAAGGGAGTCGATGGCTTGCTGTGCAGCAAGCTTCGCGAGGCGTCCCTTCACAGATGTATCAGTTCGTGACTGAAGCCAGATCGCCTTGACTTGTTCCATAAATTACGCGGGACAAGACATACCCTGAGCTGAGAAATTCGAAGCTGTCCCATCCGATGCTTACTGAGAAGTAGGCTTGGCGTCACCAGCGCTTTTCCTGTGCATATGGATTTATGTTTCGACAAACGCAGCCCCCCGAGGCTCGGATCTCGGCGCTCGGCGAAGCACTCGCCGTTTTTCCAAGTTTCGGCTGACTACCGCTTGTGCCAGAAAGAGACGGTGCGGTTTGGCGAGACAACCAGCTGCAGATGATGAGATTCGAATTGGACGTGCAGTACGACGTCTACCTCGACACATTTGGCGAGTCGGTCGGCGAGTGCGCCCACTACCTCTTCTTGCACAAGGATATCTTTCGCCAGACTGATACCGAGAGGCCGGCTAGGAGTTGAGAACGGTTGATTACTGTGTCTGCGGATCAGTCTGAGACGCCAGTAAGCGAGGCGACTTTGTCCGAGCTCGAGGGTTTGGGAAAAAGCTTACAGTAGTCAAATCCGGCTCAACCCTACTCTAGGCCACGGATGTGTATTTTCATAGAGTAGATGGTCAATGCTACTAACTGAAAATTCTAACGGGCAGGAGACAAGATCTTCGAGATGGATTGAACAGTGACTGCGCGCAGTTACGTTGTGAACTGTTACCACGTTAGACCAGACTGAGAACAAAACAATATAGGGCCATTAGTTGTCGCACAGGGGTGCCTGGGCTGTCAAAAAGCAAATTTGAGGGAAAGTCTGATCATGGAAGCAGAAAGAGTCCCAGTTCCAGTAGAGACTCTCCTTTTTGTACAGCATACATACATCCGGCGTCCCAAGCATTCTACAATGCGCCCTTGAGGACTTATTATGGCTCGTGCTCCCCTCGATGCTTTTAAATCTTGGCCATCTGGTGGGCCCAAAGCTACTATAGCCGGCCTACTTAATAGAGCTGCCTAATTCAAGTTAAGCTAGCTTAAGGCGCCTATATAGCTATAGGGGCCAAAGGAGTAGGATTAACTAGCGGGCTATAATATTATAGCTTTAGCCGTAGGCTTAGAAATATATTATTTAAGTAAATTAAAAGTAATATATAATATAGCTAAAAGATTATTATTAAAGTATATATATATATATATAGGCGGTCGTAGGTATAAAAGTAAGTATTTAAGTAGTAAAACTACTTTTTATATATATATTATATAAATAAGTTGGGGGGACTAGCGTTAATATATATCTTAAGAATACTATATAAGTATAAATAGAATTATATTAAGTATATCTTAAGTAAGGGCTTAAGAGTATAGTAGAAGAAATAGGGGTATATATAAGGGCTTTTACCCTATATAGGCCTAGACTAAGGTCTAGGCTAAGTCTATATATAAGCGGCCTCCGCGCCTATATAGGCTAGGCTTATACTTCTCTTCCTTTTCCCCCTTATAGATTATTAACCTTCTTTTAATAGACCGTACCTAAGCCTACGCCGTTGCTTACTCCGTAATAGTATAGAAAGATAAATTTAGTAATATATATCTTAGTCTATCTATTAAGATAAGGGAGGGGCTTATATAGGTATAGTAACTATATATAGCTAGCTAAAAGAGGGTATTAAGATATTCCTATACCTAAGTTAAGCCTATATAATATCCTTAGGCTAAGGGAGTTATATTAGTTAGGTAGGCTTCCTTATATATAACTATTAGGTCTACTAAGTATAACTATAGCTTCTTATACTTACTCTGCTTAATAGTATATATAGTTTTACTTTTATTATATTAGACTAGACTATTTCTTACTTAATATTTTAATATAGAAAGTAGATTTTCTTAGCTAAAAGTCTTAGGTTATTTAAAATTAAATTACTTCCCTTTTTCTTTCTTTTCTATCTATCTTACTTAGACTCTAGATAAATAAGCTGATAGTTATATCGCAATTATTAGAGCCTAAATAGTTATAACCTATTATATAAATAGATAAGACTATAAAAGAATAAATAACCGTAACAATGCTTTCTCTCTAGCTATAGAGAAGAGTTCCATCTAGCTATAGAGTAAATAGCTAGATCCGACATAGACACAACTAATAGGGGCCGATATGACTTGGGACCTTCTAGAGACAAACTGTCTCTTGTAAAACTATTGCTCATTTTGGTCTTTTAGCGCTGCTGGTGTTGATGGCTCGTCAGTACCGGCGGCTATGCGTTGGGTTTCGGTTTCGTATTGAGGATCGTTCCTTAGCGGCATAATTATTGTCCGCTCGATATCGTCATCATCCTGGCCAGGATTTGCAGTTCTGTAGTCCAGCCACTTGAGGAGACTATAAACAATAAACGCCACGAGCGCGCCCGCAAAAGGGCCCAGCCAGTAGATCCAGTGATAGCTCTTGAAGCCAGTGAGGACGGCAGGGCCAAATGATCTAGCGGGATTGACTGAGGTGCCTGTATAATTCGTCCCTGCCATATGCGCAATAAAGACGGAGATGCCAATGCCAATAGGGGCAAGGTATGTAGCCCGATGCTTTTCGACTGCAAGAAAATATACGGCGAGGACGAGCTGAGTGGTTAAAAACATCTCTAAGAAGAGACCTTGCGCGATGTTGGTTCCGTTGGAGAGCGAATTGGCAACGCGCAGGGGCCCGGGCAGGAGACCCATTACCGCTGCTGAAGCTGCAATACTCGCTGCTAGCTGAGCAGGCACTATGACGAGGGCGCGCAGGGGAGTGACAGCGCCGACGAGAGTAAGGCCTAGAGTAACCTAGAACGGGTCAATAATCCGCCCCATATATGAAAATCTACTAGTAGAAGTCAGATTGTAGCTAAAACTCACAGCCGGATTAAACATGCCTCCAGAGACTCGGTAAAATATCCAGACGTTGGCAGCCAGTGCAGTGCCGAAAGACGAGGCAATATACAATAGACTGAACGGGAGCAATGTAGCATTTGGGTTTGACCCCCCCGGCGAGTTATTGACAATGGCAGTTTGAGCGCCTATAAAGGATAGCAGGAGAAACATAAACGTCCCGCAGAACTCGCCAACGACTACGACCAGAGCATTTCTGGACGAGCTTGGGAGCATACGATCTCGCGTCTTCTTGTAGACATCGTCATTTTCTCCAGTTTCAAGAGCAGAGGGGGACGGGAAATCGGCAGCCATGGTGCGGCACTCGTCTCAGCGTCGGAGCGGTAGATGAATAAGAAATTCTCGTTACCAGCGATGACAATATCAAACTTATAAATCACCAATGAAGGGAGGGAAAATGGAACGAAAAGCTTTAGGGCTAGGTGTGAGCATATATATATATCCGGGACCGAGATTGGCGATGGAAAGTTGGGAGGGATTTGGCACCGGACTTGAGTTAATATATGGTTCCGCTTCATGCTTCAGCTGGCAGGCTTCAGCTGGCAGGCCTCAGCTGGCAGGCTTCAGCTGGCAGGATGTGTTAAATCTTAGCTGGAGGTGTTTCGGTGCTAAAAGCCCTGGTGCTAGGAGTTGTCCAACTTGCACATTTGCTACTGTCACATTGTCAGCTTTCCCATTCGTGCGCAGCCAGCTGAAAGGACATGGGGCATCCAATCCATACATAGCGACCAGTAGGTCCACTATTCTGACCCTTTCGAGATATTGTGTTAAGTCCGAAACGATCGAATGACTCTTTTTCCCGAGTTAAGAAATGCGCCTCTGGTAGGGCAGCTGGCTTGCTGCCTGTTTCGGCGACGGATTGCCCTGAACGACGGGCGGGGCTGAAGAGAGCCACTCTGGTCTGTTGCCGAAACTGCCGGGCATCATGAGCCACTAACCTTGTTATTATAGCCGCAGACTCAGTGTTCGGTCATTCAAAAGCCTTCAATCTCGCATGGGATGAGCGACAACATACGTATCCCAGACTATACCAGTTTAAATTTGTCGCCCACCCAGCGTTCGCCGCAGACGGTGGAGTTCCGGCTGCTAACTTCTCTCCTGAATATGGATGTGACCAGCTCGTCTGGTCGCTGGCGAGTCCATGTCCGTGGGTTGCGCTTCGCAGGAGCCGCCCAGCTGGACTGGCATGGCGCAGTCGGGAACGTCGAATTGGTGATAGCCTTACTCGCGAGACGTCTGTAGGGGGCATTGGCTTACCCCCAGGGGTCGGAAGCCGGCTCTGCAGCTTCGCCTTGGAGGTAGGGTGGCGTTATATTTATTATGTAATGGGAACTTACAGGATACTATTGCCTTAGCCCGAATGTACGGATATTTGAGCTTATTAGGGTGGTCAAGAAGGTTTCTCCTTCGTCTCTAAATATGCCCCCGAGCCGACAAGTTGGACTACGGAAAAATACGCGCGATTGGCCTAACCCTCATGTGCTTATATTCCTATCGGTGCCACACCTAAATGTGGTGATAGTAAAAGTTAGGCGGCGCTATTTACATCGAGAACCTTCGCCGTAGGCCAACACGACGCTGCTGAGACTTATGGGAAAATACCCATAGAAATCCCCGGTCCTATTCATGGGCCTGCCGCAGCGCCACGCACAAAGATAAGTCCTAGGTAAATAGGTTCTATCTTAGCATTCCTCTGGCTCTCTCTTGGCGTTCGCGGTAGGGGCCCTTGTCTTATTCCTCAGGGACTTCCGGGATGCTGCTCTTTCGAGTTTGGCGAGCGCACTGGACTTTGTGTGCCCAAGACCTAAAAGTAAACGAGGCAAACCCTTGTTTTTGCTAGCCGGAATTATCTTCCGCCTCGGCCAAGGCTACTACCACAATCTGCCCCCCAGGCACCAGGCGGCAGAAATGGCCCCAGTCGTAGCAGGAAGAGCCCCGCGATGGAATCGGAGACCGGGAGCGGCTTGCCTTGGGGGAGAAGAACCTTCCGCACCTAGCTGCTGATAGCCCTCTGCCTGGTTGGTTCCATTGGCGCAGAGGAGCACCACGGTCTCGAAAGAAAAAGAACTTTCCCACAGTCTTCAATCGTGCCTCCCTCCGAAGAGTTAGAGCCCCGGTGGAACTCCGGAGGCGGAAGCATAGCCGGGTGGTCTGCAACAAGCCCCTCAACTAACAGGTTGCTAACAGGCCGAGGGGGAAAAGAGTTATTACAAGCTGTTACAAAAAATAGTGCGAGCAATGAGTTCCAAATGAAGTGGGGCGGATGAAACCAGTTTCGGCACGCACGGGACTTTTGGAGCGGCAGGCATATGAATCTGAGACTGCGGCAGGAATCGGGAAGCCTCGGAACCCAGTGGAGATGCATCGTAGTTTCCATTCGTCAATGCCATAGAGTAACGTTGGCCAAGCACTAACCTCATGCATCTAACCCCTTTGGGCAGGTATGCATATCGATAATACATTAGAATTTTATTCTCACATACAGAGTATGGGCACGCTTTCTAACGCGGCTTATGGGATTAAAGGGAGGCATCCACTCAATGTCTCACTGACTGGATGCATCGTTGAATTTTCCCTGCCCGTCCAACGTCCCACTTTATTGGCACTGGCAGGTCTCGCAACACCATCCACTGTGTTCTCGAATAGATGTTCGAGAAGTAGTCAAGTTAGGCAGTGTTCGCACACCAGTGGAACCTTGGGCCAAGTCTCATGAACATCAGGCCCGGCGTGTAATCATAACAGCATACGGCCACCTGGCGAGATTGCCCAAAACACGCGGCTTACCGCCTTCGACCCTCAGGGACCTTGTGCCAAAGCATGAAAAACACTAGCTATGGGGGTGGCGGACGAAGTTGCTTTGGCGCCCTCCGATGCCGAAGCTGTCGTCACTACCGAGCGTAAGTTTACCAGAGGAAGTACTTATATACGCATTAGTACTAGCAAAGGTAATGCGAACACCTTAGCAATTTGTCCACCGCCTTAACGCGATATTCAATCTGCCTGAGCTCACATTGTTCTCGCTCCAAGATGCCCTTTATAGCAGTCAATCAGCCTGATGCAAATAGTAGTGTGAATGTGCCTGCCTAAGTGATGATGCCTCGACGTATAGGCTGTTTTTTTTTCCTACTTCAGATATCTTTGTTAAAGAATTGCCTTTACCCCGGCGGTATCACACGAGCTAAGGTCGCCAACCCTGCCGATTGGGATATGCGACGAATGGTGTCGTAAAGGGGATCCACGATCTGGGCTATCCCTTTGACAGCAGAGGGACCGCATCGCGCTTAGGTCACAGCCAGGGATGTCAGCCAATAAAGACGCTGCGCTATGAAAAGGACGTTGATTTTCTAGTAAAGGCTACCATCTTGAGGTACCTGCAAGGACGGCCAGAGACGCCTCTTGTACTCGACTTGGCCTGAAAGGACGCCTTAAAGTTAATGAGTCTAAGAACGACATAATTTTAGTCGAGCGACTGATGCTATAACTCGATGATAAAAACCACTGAGAAACATTCACTTGCTACTTACTATGCTATTCTAGCATCGTTCCACTGTCGCCCCCTGTCCTCGATCAAACGGGTAAACTCCAATCTTTGCTCGCAGCAAGGCTGCAGCAGCTCCTTGAGCACCCTCGGAGATATCCCTAGGCAAGAGGGATCTAGGAAGCTAAAAACACCGGTATAGGAAGAAGGAAGAAGGAGCTAAAAAGAGGTGCAGAAAGGAGGGTAGGGAAGCAGAAGTGGCGATGGCTTCCTATAGAGGTAGCGAGAGGTAAGACGGAAGGGCCGGCAACGGCTAAAAAGGAGGTGGAAAACCGGCAAAAAGCTCGGTAGTTATAAGGACATTAGAGGCTTCTTTAAGCAGGATCTTCTTTATCAATTAAGATGCTAGAGGGATATAAATAGGAGCGTTAGGTAGAGGAAAGAAGGAGAATTAAGGCAATATAATAATCACTCCCCTACCGCAATTATTGCCCCCGTAAGAATTAAATAGCTTTGCCCTGCCTGTCCGACCCCTTACTTCCCCTTTTACCTTCGTGCATTTTTGATGCACTTCTCGCATCTCTCTTCGCGAGAAGAATCCGCCACTTCTCGTGCTAATGCTGTCCTCGGCCCGCTTCCATTTCCAGCGTGTGATGAGCCCCTCGTTAAGACGGTTTAATAGTACATTTATTGGAGGCAATCGTAGACATTACGCGTAGGCTGGTATTGCATGCGTTTAATGTAAGGTTCGTATACCCGCGTATATATATAATTTCTTTTATGCAGCTGCTGCTTAACGCTTTATTTATCGGCATCGGTAAACCGTTTCTAAGCGCTACTAAGAGGTATACCCTTCACTCGATCGGCTTCGAGCACGCGCGCTCCAGGCTTAGATGGATTCATGTTGACAACATCGTAGCAACTACGCACTCGGAGAGCTATGATGGCGTTGCTGGTAGCATATTGAGTGTGCCAATGACGCTGTCGGCTTTACCTTGAGGGCCAGAGCATCTCCTTTGGCAGTGTGTGCTCGAGCACGCCTATGACCTTGAAGTAGTAGAGTTCCTTGCCTTGGGCGGCGTCCTTGTAGCCCAGGCGTCGGATAGTCGCGACGGCTTCTGTCGCAGAGCGTGGCCTGATTTCGCAGTTCTTATAGATATCCTAAGGTAAGAGGGATCTAGGAATCTAAAAACAACCGGTATAGAAGAAGGAAGAAGGAGCTAAAAAGAGGTATAGAAAGGAGGATAGGGGAGAGAGGGGGAGCAGAAGTAGCAATAGCTTCCTAGAGGTAGTAAGAGATAAAACAGAGGTGCTAGTTATAGCTAAAAAAGAGAGAAAAAACTAGTAAAAAGCTCGATAGTAAAAAAAATATTAAAAACTTCTTTAAGTAAGATCTTTTTTATTAATTAAGATTCTAAAAGGATATAAAGAGAAGCGTTAAGTAAAGGAAAGAAGGTGTGAGAGTCTAGGCGTTGCCTAGACAGTTGATAAGTGTGGTCAATTGATAAGCCGGGCAGCTTAGTCAATTGGTTACCCTTTGTCGCGTGCGTGCAACACGTCGTACGTGGCAGAGGGGGGTAGTGGCGCGACCACAGCCTGTGCCCTCTTGGGTCTACTCTATGACAGAAGGATAATAAAGGTAATATAATAATTACTCCTATAGGTATAAGACTACCGTCTTATAAGGAAAAGCTTACGGCTCTATAAGCGCGTATTAAGGAGCTAGAGGAGACGAAACTTTTATAAGATCGCGTTATATCGTTAAAGGAGGAAATTGCTAAATATTCCGGTATTATCGCTACCTATTTAGGGAAGCATCGACGTTCTTACTCCCTTAACTTAGATTAAAAACATCGCTTAATTATCTTAACCTACTTACGCACGGAACTATCTAGACTAAACTTACGATCTAGAGGACACCTTTAAGACAGCGCCTAGACTAAAGTAGAGGTATTATCGGACTACTATAACGTCTAAATATTTATATACTAGACCTCCTTAAATAGGAGGTAAGTAAGATAATATATATATTTAGCACTATTTAACTTTATAATTAAGTATTATATAAGCAAATTAAACCTAGCGGACGCGCTATTAATAATGCCTAGATATAAGGGTAAGAAGCCCTTATCTATAAAGAAACTATAATAATTTAGGTATAAGGTCTAAACGATTAGCCGATTAAGCTAAAGAAAGAGCTAGTTATAAATAGTTACTCTTAAGGAAGACTACTAAAAAAGCGGCCTACTATATAAAGGTTTATATAGTAAAAGTTCTAGAACCGCTACTAGAGTTACTAAAACGCACTTAGTTAGTTAATATAGTAATTAATAGGCTAAAAGAGACCGAAGACTTCTTAAAAGGGAAGGGTTTTTAGTTAGTATGCTTAGATAGACTACTACTATAAAAGGGTCGTATCGTAGTACCTCTAGAGGTAGCGTTATAGTAAGAGCTAATATAGCTCTTTTATAATAATCCGTTAATAGGATACTTTAGCTCCTAACGTATTAGCGAACTACTAATAAGGAACTTTTATTAGGATAGAATAATAAAAGATATAAATAAATACGTTTAGTTATACTTAGTATATTAAGGTATAGTATTTAAGAGGCATCGCCCTTATAGTACTATATAATTATTACTATATCCTATATAACTATAAGAAAAATTATTAATAGACTTTACTATAAGTCTACTTAAAGTATAGTATAATAAATAAGACGTTAATACGATTTTAGTAGTTATAGATCGATATACTAAGCATTGCCTTTTCTTTCTTATCTTTAAGATAATAATAGCTTTAGAGCTAGTAGAACTATTCTATTACTAAGTTAAATTAATATATAGACCTTTAAAAGGTATTATCTTAGATAAAGGGTACTTATTTATAAGTAAGTTCTAGTTAAATATTTATTTTATCTTATAAGTAAAATATAAGCTATTAATAGTATTTTACCTATAAAATAATAGGCTAATAAAATAAATAAACTAAGCCGGATTATACTATTTAAGATACTTTACTAACTTAGAATAAACTAACTAAGCGTTACTTATATATATTACTTAATTTATATATAATAATATAAAGAACGTAATAACCGGATTATTACTTAATAAAGCGTTAATATAAGAAGAGCGCTACTAGGCGGTACGGGCTAATAAAGCACTCGGGTGCATAGTACTAATATATTAGTAGGGTATTAGTAGGGTATTAGTAAGGAATTATGCCTACCCCGCTTATAAGTTATAGACTACTCGCTACTCTAACTAAAGAGGAGAAATTCCTTTTCTTATAAGCTTTAGTCTTATAATAAGGAGAATATAATATATATAGCGTAGTACCTCTAGCTATCTCGATAACCTAACTAATTATACTATAATATATATTCCCTTATAGTTAATAAGTTACTAACTAAACTTGTATATTAATATTAAGGTTAATATTATTTAAAAGGAGGTACCTAAAGTAAGAGTAAGAGTTACTAAGCTATAAGAGCTATAAAAGAGGCTTAAGAAATACTAAAGTAGGGCTCTTAAATTATAAGCGAAATACTATAATTTAAGGTACTAACCGCTTATACTAAAAGTAAGAGACCTTATAGTATTATCGATAAAGAACTTATACTTTAAGGATAAAAAAAGAAAACTCTTACCTAAGTATATTAAACCGTTTTAAGTCTTATAAGCTATTAGAAAGTAAGTATATTATTTTATACTCTTTAAGAAGTACTTATACTTTTATAACGTTTTCTATATTAGTCTCTTAAAGCTATAGAAGGAGCGTAAAGGCACTTATAAAGATAGCGAAACCCTATTAATACTAGACTTAGAGGACGATAAAGGTAAATAGGAAGTCTAAGAGATTAAAGACTAAAAGAGATTTAAGGGCGATACCCTTTTCCTTATTAAATAAAAAGGATAGCTAGCTAAGTATAACTAATAGGTTAATACTAAAGATATAGTAAGTAGCTAAGACCTTATTAAAGAATATACTACTAGCTTAACTAGGAAAAAGAAGTATAAGACTAAGTAAGGTAGGGAAACTTATTAGTATAGGGTTATATTATTAAATCGGTAATAAATCCCTACTAAATCGCTACTAACTTATTAATATATTAGTATACTTAAACGTTTTATAACTATATATAAAAACCCTCGTAGTATAGTAGTTATATACCTAGGAAGCTTACTAGCTATAATACTAAAGTTAGTTTAAATCTAGCTAAGGGTATAATTAATTTTTAGTTAGACTAGTAGACTACGCTAACCTACTTATTAATTAGCTAATTAGCGCTTCTAGAAGCGCTTATAAATATACTAGCAGTCTAGCCCTACTATAAGTAGGCCGGCCCGGACCTCGCCTACCTAAATAGAGCGACGAATTTATTAGGACCTCCCCTTAACCCCGGTCTAGGCCCCCCGACCGGGAAAATAAAAACCTAGGGCCGATACTAGTAACTCTATAAGTACGGCCCGAAGCTAGTATAATAACCTAACTATCGGCCCGGCTAAAGGCCGGCATTAATAAAAAATAGCCCGCTAAGCCTTATAGCGGAAAAATAAGGTAGAGCCTAGGAAGATATCGTTATAAGATAAGGTTAGAGATAATTATATAATTAACTATTAACTATTAACTTAAAACGCTCGTACTACCGATTAACGCTATATACCCTATATATATAAAGGAGTTACTTTCTAAGGTTACTTTATAGCGGGGCTAATAAGATTCCGACTAACTATAACGATACTTAAGATAGCTAGTATAAGATTTCTATATATTATAACCGCGACTTAGTATAAGGGCGGACTAGCTATAAAAAAGGGGAGGGTTTTCCTCTAAGTACTTTAGTTTTTCCCTCCTATTTAACCCTAAAGTTCTAGATACCTCTAGATAGGTTATTAGTATAATCTTAATAATAATAATAATAATAACTATATATAAAATAGTAAAATAAAAGAATAAGGGAAAACTATCTATATTATTTATTAAATATTATTAAGGAAAATAAAACTAAACGATAACTTTATTAAGACCTTTATAATAAAGGAGAGAAAGATAGCTATAACTAAATAAAAGAAAGATAAAATATATCTATTACTTCTAACTACTCTTCTTCTTTACTAGTATAGTAGGAACTAACTAAGGTACCCCTTTTACTATACTAAATACTTTTAGAAATACTAAAACTACCTTATCCTTTACTCCTTTTTTATCCTTTATATTAAAACCTATCTTTATTAGTATAGTACTTACCTCGGCCTTAGTAAATAGTAAGGTATATTACTAAGAAGTATAGCCTATATCGCTATCGATAAAGTAGAGTTTTAACTAAGATTCCTAGGCTTAGTACTCCTAGCTTATATAGGTAATACTAAAAAAGGGCGCGGGGTTAAGGTAGATAATAAGCTTATAACGCTTATTAATTAGTATATAGTAGTTAGTATACTCGACCTAGTATATTATTAAGCTATTACTAATAAAAGGGTCGGATAAAAACTTATAACTATAGACTTTTATATACTTATAGCCTTAAAGAACTTACGATAGGCTGTCTTAGCGGCGTTAAAAGCCTTAGCTAAATACTATACTATAATAGCGAGATAGTACTAATTACCCTCCTTATATAAAACTAAATCCTATTTACCTAGGATAAAGGGCTAGAAGATAAGGATACTACCGCTAATATAAGAGAAGATATTAAAGAAATAAAAGATAAGATCCTATTTATTCCCGATATAATAAAAGCGGAACTTATAAGACCGAGTAGTTTACCTAGAATACTAAGAAACTAGCTAACTATAAGAGCGGCGCTATAAACCGAAATATCGGATCTAATAAAGCCGTCTTAGTTTACGTATACTTAGATATCTATCTTTAGAACTAAAGGCCTAGACTAACTATTAAACGTATATATAGACTTTAGTATAGCCCGCTCTATAATTAAGGAAGACTAGCTTAACTACTTTAATAATATAACCCTTAATATAACTTAGTAGGTCCTACTATCTAGTATAGGGAAAAGCTAAACTAAGGGTTAAGCGACCTTAACTATTAATATCTTAGGGAAATAAGGAATAGGATTTAAGGTTAGGTAAATTACTATCGGCGCCTAAGTAGTTTAGACCCTATTTATAGGATTATTACTTAAATAAGATTTCTTAGTACTAAATAAAGTTAATATCCTAAACTCTAAGGGAATAATATTTATTAGCTTATATAGTAACCTAATAGTTATAGCTCGCTCGACCTAATAGGGCTACGCGATCTATTATTAAGTTATATACTAAGCCGACGTCGACGTCCTTATATATAAGATAGAACGCCTATTAGTATAGATTAAGGACGTACTAAGGGATCGTAACTTAGTATTTTTTCTAAGAGACCTATTATTAGCCTATAACTTAATCTAAGGTATAACTTTAGTTACGGCGGTTAATACTACCGCTCGCCGCGTTTAATTTAAGAAAGGATAGTACTTAGGTATACTAGTAGA
Source organism: Hirsutella rhossiliensis (assembly GCF_020360975.1). NCBI lineage: Eukaryota > Fungi > Ascomycota > Sordariomycetes > Hypocreales > Ophiocordycipitaceae > Hirsutella > Hirsutella rhossiliensis. Next base: position 1,349,540 of record NW_025408683.1, on the reverse strand, counting down.
CCTTAGTAATAAAATATAGTTTTTATAGATTAACCTACTTAAGGAAACCCTAGCTAGGGTAACTTTAACTAAAGAGCTAGCTATATAAAATACTATAGAATATAGCGAACTATACTTAGATACTAACCTATTAAAAGAAACCCTAGAGGAAGGGAGCCCTAAGTCTATTAAAGGGGAACTCCTTTTATAAATATATAGATAGACTCCGAACTATAAGATTAGGATTTTATAAGACTATAGCCTCTTAGAGATAACTACTTTAAAGGACGTTAAAATCTATAATTAAGACCCTATATTTATAGAAAAGATCTAATATATAGTCGCTTCCTTCTTAACCCTATAAAAGGACTAAGGTACTATTAAGGTCTACTTAAACTACTATATATATATTCCGCTAGTAGAAAATTAGCACTTATAAAAACTAGCTTTTAAGGCTTACTTACTTAGCTAAAAGGATAAGGCGCTAATCGATTAGACCTATAAGGACCTATACTAAAAAGGGTATATAAAATAGGCTATAAAAGCAACCCTATTCGCTTACCCTATATTTATAGTTTAGAGAACTATATATAGCAACGAAAAGGGCTAAATAGTAATAGACCTATGCGCTCTTAATAGTATAGCTATCTTAGACGCCTACTTAATACTATTTTAGGGAGATATAATCTAAAAGCTATAAGGGAAACGCTTTATTTCCGCTATAAACGCTCGGTCTTTTTTTTATTAGTTCCTTATCTATAAGGAGCATTAAGAAAGGTTTATAGTAATTAGCTATAGAGGCTTAAAAGCCTTAATAGGATATAAGAACTTACCTATATATATCTAACGATTTATAGACTAAATCCTTTAAGAATACGCGGAATATTCCTTTAAGTATATCGATAATATCGTAATATACTTAGATATAAAAAACGACTATATTCGTTACCTTTAAGCTATCTTTTAACTCTTTATAGACTATAACCTAGCCTTAGCTAAATCGAAATTATTCTTAAGCTACATATCTATAAAACTATTAGGATTTTAAGTTAATAGTATTAGCTTAATAAATACTAAAGAATAAGTATAGGCATTATAAGATATAGAGTTTCTAAATACTCTATAGGTACTAAAAAAGTAGCTTAGCTTAGTTAACTAGCTATAGTACTTAGTAGCTTACTTCTCTTAAAGGGTAGAGGCGCTTTAAGTTTAGAAAATAGTAAAACTTAAGGAAGCGCGAGATAGTTAAGCGCTGCTTAAGGGATTAGTAAGAAATAGATATACCTTTAAGGCAATATATAAACCGTCCTTAATAAAGGAATAAGCCCTCTAAGATATTATAAACGCTTTTATAAAACTAACGTAGCTATATTATTTCGACCTACGATAGCTATTATTCCTATAAATCGACGCTAGCTATAAGCTAGGCTTTATAGTAGTAGCCTTCTACCTAGTACCGGGGGTAGACTAGAACCTAGGAAGAACCCCGCCTTAAATAAGTATCTAGCTAATCCTTTACCTTAGTAAACGCCTAACTAATAGAGAGCCTAAATACTAGCCTACTAAACTTAAAGTTACCTATCTTTCCTAGGCTTATCGGAAGCTCTAGTTATATATTATCTCTACCTTACTATTAAAAGTCGTTATACTAACTAACTATACCGCTATAAGTATAATCTTAAAGTAAATATCGCTATTTACTACTAGTATAAAGATAAATAATTAGCTTATACTCGCTTTTTAGTACCTTAGCTAGTTTCCCTTAAAGGTCTATTATATTCTTAGAACTATAAATATCCTTATTAATATACTATCTCGACTACTATCTATAATACCTAGGAAATATAAACCTAAGGAATTAGACCGCGTTTAGGAAGATAAAGCGCTAGTCGAATATATTATAGAATCCTTTATTTAACTTAACCTATACTAAAAGATCTAAGAAGTATACGTAGAAGAACTTAGGTAGGCCGGTATACTAAAGTAGCTTAAAAGCGATAAGTCCTAGGTCGGTCTCCTATTTATTTAGCGGAACAGGTTACTCTACCTAGTTAAGTCTAAAGGTCGTTACTAGCTTTATATCCCTACTACCTATACTAAGGAAATTATTACTAATAACTATACGCGTAAATTCTACCTTAGATAGTAAAGGATATAAAAGGAATTATCCTTTACGTTTACTATTATTAGCTTTAAGAAACTTATTAATAGCTTTATTAATAAGTATAACGCTTACTATAAGAACTAAACTAACTAGTTAAAGGCCCTTAGTAAGTTAGTTTTAATTACTTCCTTAGCCTTACCTTTTTATATAATTGCTATAGATTTTATAATAGGGCTCTTAGATATCCCTACGGACTAAACTTTATAAATACTACCTATTAAGGTCTACTATAATATACTATTAATAGTAACTAATAAGTTCTTAAAAATAAGGCTCCTTATCTTAAGCTATAATTAGTTTACTATAGAGGACTAAGCTAAGGTACTATTTACTAAGTTAATACGCTATAACTAAGGGATTCCTTCTTAGATTATTTCCGACTAAGACCTTAAGTTCCTTTCGGCGTTTTAAAAGGGACTATAAATAGCGTATAGGTCTAAGTTACTAGTATCTATAGCTTAGTATCCCTAGACTAACAGCTTATTAAAACGACGTAACTAGGTAGTTAAAACTATACTTTAGTTCTATAAGAAGGTATAAGTAATAAGCGTAGAATCGGGTAACCGATAACGTAAGCGGAAGGATCGGTCGAAGGAGTATAGGGTAGGATTTTGTCCGGAATTTATAACGAGTATATAAGGGGCTGAATAATATATTAAAAGAATAGCGTTGTAAAAGATACTTATAAACTTACTTATTCTATCTACTACTCCTAGGGAAATCCTTCGTCTTTTATAGACTATTGCTCGCCTACTAGTAGACTAATTAGTTAGCTTTCTAGCATATTCTATAATGCTTAAAAAGCTCTATCTATAGTATATCTTCCTAACTTAGTAGGTGGTCTAATTATAGCGTGATGGTTAACGTAAGACTATGGGTTCTAGTATAAGTAGTGGATTTAACTAGAATATTCTATGCCCTACCTATTCTCGTATCGCGGATATCTTCGGAACCGCTAGGCCAAAATAGGCAATAGGGTATCCGTTCTACTCGTAATTAACTTATGTATTTTATGCACATTTTTATTTGTAAGGATAGGCTTATCCTAACCCGCTTTTCCTAGAGGAAGGTATAGATATCTAGTAGAGGTCTTTGTCTTTTAAGGGTTATTCCCTTAGACTATATTATAAAGCCTCTTTTTACTAGCTTATTCTATAAAGCCTCCCTATATTTATTATTTCTTTATAATAGTAAAATAGGAATATAAGGGTATATTCTTATAAGTTCTTTATAACTAACTTCTTATCTTATCGATAGGTTAATATATTATTATTACTTTAATTTACTTTTAATAACTCTTACTCCTTAGTAATTAGTACTTCTTTAAGCGAGCTACTAACTAGTATATAGATAGACGATAATAGGCGATACCTTAGGGAAGGCCCCTTATAGATAGATAGGGAGATACTTTAAGACTAGGCTAGGATCTCGATCGCTTTAGCTTAGGCGGGAATAAAAAAGTAGTATAACGCGAAGTACTAAGCGCTAGAGTTTAAGCTTAGGGATTAAGTATAGCTTTAGCTAGGGAAAGGATATAGCGTAGCCGATAGATAGGTAGCAAAGTTAAAGGAACGCTATATAGGACCGTTTAAAGTCCTTAAATAGATTAGCTATCTAGCCTACCGCCTCGACCTAGCTAGATCCCTAAATATCTATAATATTATTTCCGTTATATAGCTATAGCCGGCCGAATAACTAGACGCCCGACCTAGCTTAGAACCTAATACTAACTATTAGAAAGTCGAAAGAATCCTTAACTTTAGAACTTATAAATATAGCTAAGAGACCGCTTATATAAAATACCTTATTAGCTAAAAAGGCTAGCTAAGTAGCTATAATTCCTAGGTAGCCGCTAAGGATATCGTTGCTAAAGACCTTATTAAAGAATTTAATATATAGTAAGGAGTATTATAAGGTCGTATTACCTATACTAGGAAGCTCCGCGCGCGCGCTATATAATAGTATAAGCCGCTATAACTAAGGGAGAAATAATAGTATATAGTACGCGCCGTTACTATTCGTTCTCTTAGACGTTTAAGGATAGGTTAACTAGCTAATAAGTATTAATAGGCCGCCCGCGGCGAACGGTAATTTAATATTATATTTTAGTACCTATATAAATTTTTATTTTAAGAACCTAATTTCCTTATCCTTTTACGCTCCCCTTTTTATACTAAACCACGCCCCTCTTATACTTATATTTAAGGTTCTTACTATTTAAGGCTATAAGTATTATAGTAAGAACTTAGTATCTTACTAGTATTTCTTTAACTAAATCTACTATTAACTACTACGCTTAAGCCTTAAGGGATTCTAATAAGTAGTTTAATTATATAGGAATAAGGTAGAGCTCCTTTAAAACCTTAAGTTTAATATAGCCGCTTTTACTAAGTAAAAATAAGATAATTATAGTATATATACTAACTACTATAACCTCCTTATTAAGGAAGGATACGATCTTAATATAAGCTTAGTAGAAAATAGTATATATTACGCTCCTTTATCTCTTCCCCCGTTTAAAGCCTATAACCTATATAACTATAACTAGCTATACTTCTCTACGCTTTATAGCGCCGCCGCCTATTATAATACTACTATAACTCTTATAACTACTTAAATTAGTAGGAATACGACGTTAACTATATAACTATAGTAGGTTAGCGCTTCTTATTACTATAATCCTAATACTTCTTTATATATTTACTTTAACGACTATACCCTATCGCTATTAAGCTCTAGTAATTCGTTTAGCGACTCGCTACTATCGGTTTTAGGTATTATAGGAAAAACCCTTAGTACCCCTTATAGCGCTTATAGGTAGTTCGTCCTATTGTCTAATAAAGATAAGCTTCTTCCTCTATCGCTACGCGACCTAGATAGGGCTATCTTCCCTAATAAAACTAAGATAATAACTAGCGCCCTTAAAACCGTATAGATCGCTACTATTTTAGCCGATATCGTTAATAAGCTCCTATCTAGATAGGTCGCTTCTACGGATACTAAGATACTTAAGATTATCGCTACTATTACTAGCGCGAAGTACCTCCCTACCTATCTAAAGATATTTAAGGCCGCCGCTATAGAGGAGCGCGAGGCTATTAGTATACTAGGAACCTATAAGTTTAAGGAGAGCCTTAAGCGTACCCTAGCTAAACCTAGAGGATCTAGTATAGTAGACCTTACCTTTAATAAGCTATTAAGGAACTTATTCGCTAAACGCTTACTCGCCGCCGCCGCGGCCCTACCCTTTACTCCTTTTAAATAAGCTAACTTATTTACTAAGGAATAGGCCTTAATACCGGTCTAATAAAAGCTTAACCCCTTTTAAGTTCTAAGCTATAAAAAACCTAGACTATTCCTTATTATACCTTTTATAGTATACTACGATAACCCGGCCGATATAAATAGCTATATAGGTATTATTTACTTTAGGTCGGAAGCGCTAGTCTATAGAGCCTTAAACGCGGCTATAATTTAAGTAAATCTATTTACCGCTATCTATAAAGAGGCCGACGCCGACCTCTTACTTAGCTAGTACGCCGCCCTTACTAGAGTACCCGCTAGCTTTATCTATTAGTTTACTCTCGCTGCCTACCTCTTAGATAACTCGTTTAAGCTTACCGCGGTATATTAAAGAGCGGCCTATATTAGCTCCCTTTATATACTAGTAGCGGCCCGCCTTTATATAGCTAACGTAATAGCTTATTTTAACTTATTAAACTAAAAGTTTACTAATATATACTTAGGTAGGTTTTAAAACCTAGGCCCGACTATATAAGCACTAGTAGTAGTAATCTATAACTAGGTTTTAGCCTCTCGTGATAGACTAGCTATAATACTCCTAGTAGAACCGGCCCTAAATAACGCTTATAGCATGCCTATCTATAAAGCCTCCGATATATAGGATACCTTAAACGATATACCGGTAGGCCCTAAGGATCTAATAAAGGAGGAAGCTAAGGAGGAGATTCCTTGCTTTACCCTTACCCCCGCGGCGTAAGATAGTTAGTTACTAGTTTAGCCTTATTATATCCCTAGTCCTATTTTTTTATACTAGCTTAGCTATAGAGCGCCCTTAGTTATAATTAGTTTTCCCTAGCTTAGCTATACTATGCCCTTAGCCCTACTCGTTTATTACCCTAGCTTAGCTACCTAGCGCCCTTAGTTTTAATAGTATTTTACTCTTAAATTAGCTACCTCGCGCCCTTAATATTAGTTATACTAGGTTACGTCTTAGATAAGATATAAGTTATTCCCTATACTAACCTTAGAAATCTATATAACTCTACTATAATTCCCTATTAGCGCGACTCCCGCCTAAATACTATAGGAGACTAATAAGGATATTAGTTAATTCTTTTACCCTAGGTATTTATTACGGGATACCCTATAGTCGATAATCTAGGTACCTATAACGATATCGGCCTCTCTTAAGGAAGTTACCCTTAACTCCTTAAGGCTTCCCGCGGAAGAAGGAACCTAGAAGCTACTAAGTAAACTCTAGGAAATTACCTAGAAATCCTAGAAATAATAACTAAGCGGATTATATAGATATTTTATAGAGATTTCCCCTAGGGATATATTATATAGGGAATATACTATAATTTCCTAAGTAATAATAGCTTCTTAGGGATTATACCGATATTTCCTTAAAAAGTTACTATAAGAATATAGTAGGGAAATTATAGAGAAATACCTATACTTACTTAGGGAAAATATTAAGAAATACCGCTAATTCGCTATACTACTATTATATAATTATAAGGTTAAGATATTACTTAGTTAAAGCCTTAAGTAAGGTCTTATACTTACTATAGTATATATAGAAGATAGAGAACCTATTAGATCTTAGGCGGGTAGAAAAGAATATAGATAGTTATTACTACTCTTACTTTAACTTATAAGACTAGTAGCTAGTTTATATTTAACGCGCGTAATAACGTATAGTAGCTAGTCTATTTAATATATTTAATTATATATAGTAGCTAGTCTATATAATATATTTAATTATATATAGTAGCTAGTCCGTTTAATTACTTATTAGACCTATACTAGATCTAGGTAGACGGTAAGGTTAACGTACTAGCCCTATACCGAGGGACTAGTATATAATAATAACCGCGACTTAGTATAAGGGTAAACTTATAATAAAAGAAGGGTAGGTTTTCTCTTAAGTACTTTAGTTTTTCCTTTTTATTTACTATTAAAGTTCTAAATACCTTTAATTAAGTTACTAGTATAATTTTAATTAATTAATCTTATATTTAATAAACCTTTCTATATTTAAAAAAGGATTAAAGCCTTTTTAATAGTTTTCTATAATCTTATTTTAGGCTTTAAATAATATTAAGTAAATATTAACTTAAGATAGTAAGTTACCTTAATATAATATATAATTATAAAAGATCTTACTTTTTTTTTTAAGAATTATCTTTCTTTAAGCTTTAATAACTTATATTAGCTAAAAGCTTTTTAAGTAATTATTTTATTACTATACGTACCTTATATAAAGGATAAACTAATAAAGTAAGGCCGCCTTTTAATAAAGGCTTCTTTTTTACTAGCTTAACTATTTAAATATATTTTCTTATAGTTAAAGGTTTTAAGAAGCTTTTTAAGATTACTATTAAAAGACAGCCTATATTTAATACTACTAAAGTATTCTTTCTTTAATAAGTTAAGCTAAATAGTAATATATTTTAAAGTAAATAATAATCCTTCTTTATATATAGAGTATTAATAATAAAACTAGCTATAAGCCTAAAATTATTAACTTAGTTTACTAAGATAGCTAGCGTTTACTTAAATAATCCTTATATAGTAGTAGTTTCTTATATATTATTTCGTGTTTATATAACTATTACTTATCTACCTAACCCCGAGCCTATCTAGATTCTATAGAAGTAGGCACTATGCTTTTAATTCTAGAAGGCCTAAAAGATATGTCGCTTATACCTTCCTATAGATATCCTCTACGTAAAAGGTAGGGATCGGCTCGTATATATTCTAGTTCTCAGGCAGTTGCTGTCGCGAATCGTGGCCTGATTTCGCAGTTCTCGGAGATATCCCTTGGCACGAGGGACTAAGGAAGCTGAAAACACCCGGTGTAGAAGAAGGAAGAAGGAGCTAAAAAGAGGTGCAGAAAGGAGGGTGGGGGCATGAGGGGAAGCAGAAGTGGCGATGGCTTCTTATGGAGGTGGCGAGAGATAAGACGGATATGCCGGCAACGGCTGGAAAAGAGGGGAAAACCCGGCAAAAAGCTCGGTAGTTAAAAGGATATTAGTGGCTTCTTTAAGCAGGATCTTCTTTGTTAATTGAGATGCTAGACGGGTATAAAGAGAGGCGTTGGATAGAGGAAAGAAAGACAATCAAGGCAATATAACAATCACTCTCCCACCTTTATTGCTGCTCCCGCAAAAATCAAATCTCTCTACCTTGCCTATCCGACCCCTTACTTCCAATTTCACCTTCGTGCATTTTTCATGTACTTCTCGCATCTCTCTTCGCGAGAGTTGCCGCCCAGGGTAAAGTTTAGGGGGAAATAGATGTGAGGTAAAATGGGACGGCCGTTACGCCCTTTCTATATTGACTGTCGATGGACTCTTGGCTCTTAAGGAGTAGCAGGCGGCGTGGCGGAAGTCGCAACATATAGGTTTATTAGATGAATATCACGTGGTGTTCCGAATAACTAGGTATTTAACGATTCGAATTAAGCTTTAATCCAATATGCACTCCATCCCTCTTGTTCTGTTGTTGGAATGAGGGGCGGTTTTAGTTTTCTGCTTCAGTGGGAGGCAAACTCCCACAGGTATCGCCGTAGGTTGCTTTAGGCAAAGCTTTGTCTTAGAACAGTAGTCGCGAGAAGTCGGTGTGTGGCCACCAACCGCGTTCAGTGTACTGTTTGCGGTATGGCTTAAGGGCCAACAACGCCTCAACGATCGCGTGCTAAGAGCTGGCTTAACCTAGATCAGAAATGCAGAAGGATGTAGATCGAACTCGGCGGGATAATCAAAAGCGCGTATGGCTGCTTTGTTGCCGTCCATAATCCTGACTGCCTGATTTCGCCGGGTTAACCAAATGGAGTCTTTTCTCCACAGCTTTTGCCGAAAGCCCGAGGGGATAACTTGCTCCGTACATTGCTTCCGCATCCAGGCATCGTTCACGCACCGAAGTGTCTCAGGTCATTCGTTTTTTCTTTTACTCTACATCTTGTCATGTTCCCCTTCACGTTCTGAGGGCCGCAAACGTGGTATTTGCTTACCTCTTGTTTCCATGCTTCCGAGGTTTAATTTACTTTTCCTAACTTTTGAGCATATAACAATTACCAACATCAGCTCCACGTCCTTCCCCCTTTTCCCCTTCTGAGGCCCAAAGGCTGGCTTCCCACAAATATGGGCCCCGCTTTCTACCTGCTCGCAATTGTGTTCATCGTGGGCCTTTTCTGGGCCAAACCATCGAGGCTCCCCCCCGGTCCCCGGGGCCTGCCGATCGTGGGAAATATACACCAAATATCCAGGAGATACTCATGGAAGCAATTCCAGGAATGGCATAAAATTTATGGGCCGGTAATCTCCCTTCGGCTCGGACAACTGACATTCATCCTACTTGGCAATCACGAAGTTACCAAAGAGCTGCTCGACCGCCGAAGCGGAGTATACAGCTCTCGCCCCCGACTGGCCGTCGCAGGGGAATGCCTTGGGAAGGATTTTGGGGCCTCGCTACTCCCATACGGTCCGCGCTGGAGGCAGTTTCGTAAGATACAGATGTCGCTTTTAAACTCTCGCAAGTGCCATCTCTACTCGTCACTGCAAGAGCTCGAGAGCCGCCACCTCCTATATAACCTCTTATCGACGAACGACTTCGAGCCGGAGCTATATCGCTGCTCCTCAAGTCTGATATTCACGCTTCTCTATGGCAGGCGATTTCAAACCGGAGAGGAGACGGATCTCAAGCAGACCGAGCATCTAGCAACGTCTGCCCTTCAAGCCGTCTCGTTCGGCAACTGGCTGGTCGACATATTCCCGATCTTGAATTGGTTGCCGAAGTTTTTCGCAAAATGGAAACGAGTGGGTGACGACCTCCACAACCGCAGGGCAGAACTATACGGGAAGAATGCCGCGAACGCGCTGAATATGCCCTGTTGGAACTGGACCAAGCAAAGCATTCTGCGTGACGCACATCCAGTTTCCCACAAGGAACTAGTGTTTTTGCTTGGGGAAGTATATGAAACCGCGAGCCACACAACAGCAGGTGCCCTTATTGTTGCGATCTTGGCATGCGTTACGTACCCGTCGGCCGTGCTTCGTGTCCAGGACGAGCTTGACAAACATGTTGGCAGGGATCGGCTGCCAAACTTAGCCGACATTTCGAATCTTCCTTATACCCAATCATTCATTCAAGAGGTCCTCCGATGGCGGCCTCTTGCCCCTGGCGGGATCCCTCACTCCCCAATCCGTGACGACAACTACCGAGGCTTCTTCATTCCAAAGGGTGCTATCGTCAATGCCAGTCATTGGTGCCTTGAAATGGACGAGGAAATATTCCACAGTCCAGAAGAATTCATTCCAGAAAGGTGGATGGACAATGATGACCTTCCTACCGCTGGGTTTGGATTCGGTAGAAGAATCTGCCCCGGTCAGCACCTAGCAAGAAATACTCTTCTACTAATAGTATCTCGATTGCTCTGGGCCTTCGATGTTAAATGGAAAGAGAGACAAGAGGCCAAACTCGACTCTCTGGAAATGACGCACGAGGGCATCTTCTCTAAGCCCTGCTCATTTGAAGCGACGTTCACGGTCAGGAGTCCAATGCATGATCAAATTATAAGAAGCGAGTGGGAGGGGCAAAGCAATAACATTGAAGTCATCTTGGATAAGATCGGAGAAGCTTTTCATGGCAGCTGATGCAATCAGCGCAAGGTCTGCGGGCGTCGGAGTTAGCATTGTCGAGCAAGTGAAATAAACATCATGTCCTATCTAGCCGCACGAAACAGGCGACTCTATGTATCAATGTTAAGTCAAAGGTTAGCCTCGAGTCTCGATGACAGAATTCAAAATCAGACTTTCGTGTGGTTTAGGGGACTGGTTGCCAAACAAGGATACTGCCAAATAATTAAAGCCGGAGACGGCCTTCAGCCAACCCTAAACCCCTTTCTTTAACCCAAAGGAACAAATTATAATAGCAATTGCCGTGCTAGCATAGATGGTTTAGAAGGCAGCTCCGAAGCCATCCATCCGTGTAGGTTTATCGTACTAGACGCCCGAGTGCTTAATAATAGATACAGCAATAGCCGCGATAACAGCCAGGCCAGCTAAATTGCTAGTGATTATACCTCGGTAAAGCACTTCTTACTAAAGACTACGAATTAGGTTAAAAGGCGTTAGGATAGCGGGGTTCGTTACTATAAAGTCGGTCGTTATAAATTCCCCGCCGCCCCCTACCGTATTTTACTTTAAGGAAGCCCCTTCCCCTTTTAGCTTATTACTATATATTAGTTTAGTATAAGAATCCCTATACTATCTCTCTTATTTTAGTTAAATTTATCTCTTTCTATCTCTTACTAGTAACCTAATTAGATAGCTATATTTAATATATAGCCCCTCCCCTTATTTAACTTTATATTACTTATATAACCCCTTTAACTCTTACTTTATATATTTAGCGAAAGTTCTACTACCGTTAGGTTTTATATAGCTACCTTTATTATAAAGTATAAGCTGATTTCGCATTCTTAGAGATATCCCTAGGTAAGAGGGATCTAGGAAGCAAAAAACACTAGTATAAGAAGGAGCTAAAAGGAGGTATAAAAAGGAAGGTAGGGGAGAGAGGGAAAGTAATAGTAGCGATAGCTTCTTATAAAAGTAGAGAAAGATAAGACGGATATCTTAGTAATAGCTAAAAAAGAGGGGAAAACTAGTAAAAATCTTAGTAATTATATAGATATTAGTAGCTTTTTTAAGTAGGATCTTCTTTATTAATTAAGATACTAAAGGGATATAGAAAGGGGCGTTAAATAAAGGAAAAAGGGAGAATTAAGGTAATATAATAATTATTTCCTTACTATAATTATTGCCCCTATAAGAATTAAATAACTTTGCCCTACTTATTTAACCCTTTACTTTTAATTTTACCTTTATATATTTTATATATACTTCTTATATCTCTTTTTATAAAAGCTATAAGCTTAGGAGGGGATAGTATACTACCCCTATAACTTTTAGTAACTACGCGCGGTATAACGTTTAACCCCTTATAGATAACTACTTTTCTTAGATTTCCTTAGGTTATTAGCGCGGCGCTTAGTATCTAACTCCCGCGTTTTAAGCTGCTAAGGTCTAGGAATCTTAGCGGAGCTATAATCCTTAAAGGGGTATATTATAAAGACGCGGTTATTTAATATATATTATAATTATAGCGTACCTATTAATCTAGTAAATAGAGATATAAGATATATATATAAAATATATAAAGTTAAAAGGGGAAGTAAGAGGTTAAATAAGTAGGGAAAAGTTATTTAATTCTTATAAGGGTAATAGTTATAGTAAAGGAGTAATTATTATATTACCTTAATTATCCTTCTTCTTTTATTTAACGCCCTTCTTTATATTTATTTAGTATTATAAGGTAGGTAAAAGGTTATACTATAGGTACCTTTTATTATATTATAATAATAAGCTATATAGGATCTAGCTATATACTACGCCTACTGCTACTAAATATATATTTATATATATAGCTTACCTTACCCTATAACGCTATTAGCTAAGGTCTAAGCTAATACCTAGACCTATACTAAGGGTAAATACCCTTATATAAGGTCCCCGCCCCTCTCTTTATAGGCAGTCCCTTATAACGTTAATCTTATACCTTAGCGCGCGGCTAGGAGGTAAATAACCTACTAGCGAGCCTTTATCGCTCTTTCCTCTTAACTATATTATTATTATTAATATTAGTAGTAGTAGCTATAACTATAACTATAAGTCTCTTAGCGCCTAGCTATACGCTATTACTTATATATAAGCTAACCTATACCCCCGCTAGCTATTTAAATAATTTAATATATCCTCTTTTACCTTATCTTACTTCTCCGCTAAGATCGATAACTTCGTCGATCGCGCCCTTACCTCGCCCGCTACCCTACCTACTACCCCCGCCGCCCTAGTCGCGCCTACCGCTACTCCGCGCTACCCGCTACCTAGCTTCTCGGCCGTTAACTTTACTACCTACGCCGCCGCCGCCCCCGCTACGCTCTCCGCTACCGGCCGCCGCGATAATAATAATAATAATAATAATAATAATAATAATAAGTATAGGTCCTCGCCGTCCTTCTTTATAAGCCCCTTTACCCTTATTCTTATAAGTATTACTAACTCCTTATATTAGTATAAGCGCGCTATAGCCTAGGGCGCTACCTAAGGTTTCTTTTATATATAGTATACCTTATAGTCCCTCCCCTACGCCGACTAGGCCGGCCGCTCTTAAGGTAGCTACTTCTTATACGCCTAAGCTAGCCGCGCCTATAAGGTTACGCCGCCCGTCCTAACTTATACTACCGCGGGTTAGAGCGCTATAGAGCCGGGTAAGGACTAGAATAAGGCTAAGCGCGCCTTAACCGCTGCCGCCGTCGCCTACTATAATTTATAGTTCTTTAAGCGCGCCGCCCTCGTACCTAAGTACGTAAGCTCCCTTTCCTATACTCCCTATAGCGCTAACTCTCTCTCTATTAGGGGCACCGTCGCCGCTGCCCTAGCCGCCCCCGCTACCTTTACCGCCGCCGCTGCTACTACTACCGGCACCGGCGCCGCCGCCGCCGCCGCTATCCTTAACGCCGCCGCCGTCGCCGCTTAGCTAGGTAGCCTAGAGGGCCGGATCCGCGCCCTTAAAGCTAGGGCCGCGCCTTATACTAAGGAGGAGGATAAGGAGAAGGATAAGGAGGAAGATAAGGATAACCGTTTAATAGTTAAGACCCTACTAAAAAAGAAGGCCTACTAAGCTTAGTCTATATACCCTTAAGCGCGCTTATAAAAGCTAATACGATTTATTTATACTACTACTAACCTAAGTACGCCCTACTTATTATCTATAGTTATAGTATTTATAATATATACTTATAGCTTATATTAATATAGCGACCGCTATAGGCTCGGTGCCCTACTACTTCCTTAAAGGCGGGGTATAGTCTCCCTTATATTTTAAGGTACTAGCTACTTTACCGCTAAGTAGGTAGCTTCTCTTACTAGGCCGTCGTTCTCTTTTACTAGCCTATAAATAGCCTCGAACTTATTTAGAGCTACGTGCCCTTAAACTTAGAAGCTAGCTCTTACGTTAAGTCTTAGTAGCTATGCTACTTAATAAGGACTTTATACCTCCTACTATAGCCTATATTCTTTTAATAGGCTACTTATAACTCCTTTTCTAAGAACTCCTTCTCTCCCTTAATAAGGATAGCGGCTAGTTAAGGATCCGCTATCTCTTAGCTTAGTAAGGGTTTTATAATAGTGCGATAAAGGAGGTTAATATTAATCGTACTATAGATACTAAAGAGCAGCCCCTTTAGATTTATAGTTTATAGACTTAGTACCTTCTTTATTATATACTTAATATATAGCTAGTTAAGCTTCTTTTTTAGCCTTATTAACCTATAGTTATAAAGGTTTAGCTAGACCTTATCCTTTACTATAAACCTATTTATAGGATCCCTTAACTTATTAGCCTATAGCTCTTAGCTTTAAGCGGTAGATACTTTAATAAGGATAAGGGAATATACCTAAAGCACGCGTAGTATATAGCTAAGGATAAATAAAGCAATTAACTATATAATTATCTAATTATCGGTTTTATATATAGCTCTAAGGGCCTTAGGTTATAAATATAAGTCTTAGAGATTTCTTTACTTTATACCTCTTTATCTCTATTAAAGTCGTATAACTAGCGGCCTTTACTTTAAAGGGGAAAAATAAAAATTTAAATTAACTATAATTAAAAAAGATACCTAATTAAATAATTAAGGTGTTTATAACGCCTTTAAGTATACTTAGAAGTAAGTTAGAAGGGGAGTACTAAGAGTCTTATCCCTTTAATAGGTTAATATCTATAAGGGTATAATCTTACTTATTAAACTCCTCCTTAGCGACTTTCTAACCTAAGATACTAATAAAAAGGGCGCGATAATAACGAGTAAGGCTCTCTTCTTAAGTATATAAGTAAGTAAATAAACTATTAATAGAACTTTTCTCTTTTACTATAATCCTTTTCCTTTATATTATTTATTCCTCCCTTTACCTATAAGCTACCTATTTAGCTCTTTCCTATCTTTACTCGCGTACTTCCTTCTTTAGATAATTATCTACTACCCCTTATATACGCTCTTAAGTATTCGCGCTTATTATTCTTAAGGGCGTTAAGGAAATAAAGTAGTTAGTATCTTTACTAGTTTATAGCTTTAGGTATAGCTAGATTAAATAAGCTATAGAGTTTCGTAGACTAGTTATTTTCGCGTCGCTAGTAGTCCTACGTAAATATATAAAATTATAGTCGTTAATATCCTAGTAGTAGTTTTAATATATTCCTAGATTTTTAACTCCTTTAATATAAGAGGGTTTAAAGCTTAGTATAAACCTTATAAGGACTATAACTAAAGAGACTATTACTATACTTTATTTCTAAGAAGTAATAGGGCGCGCTATAGGCATTACTAAAGTCTTTAGCCTTAAGGTAATTAACCGAGCGCCTAGTAATTTTAGAGTCCTTAGGTAAGTTAGTAGCCGCGATATCTACCTTTCTTCCTTACTAGGTTCTTATTAGGCTATTAATAGGGGTATAGTTATAAGTCTTTTACTCCTTTATACGTTTAAAGGGGTTATTAGTAATAGGCGAGGAGTAGGTCTAATTAGCTATATATTTAAAAGGGAAAATAAAAGCATTATTTCTATATAAATAAAGGGACTAGTAGGGGCGCTTAGCTCTTTCTTTTATAGATTCTAAGGTAGGGATCTTATCTTAAGGTTACTTAAGGAAAGGCTACTTAGTTTAGATATAGGGCTTAATTTAGTTAACGCTTAAAGTAACGAAGGTCTAAGCTTATTCTCGATTCCTATTAGCGTAATTAGATAGTTAAGGGTCTTTTTAGGGAGGAGTTTTATAAAGAAACCGCGTATAGCTTAAGCGATTAGGTTAGGTTTCTCTATAAGGGTAGCTAGCGTAGTTAGCTCTTTTCTCGCTCTCCTTACTATATAAGCTAGTTCTATATCTCTTTAAAGTAATAGTTTCTATTTACCGGGCTTATCTTAAAGGTTAACTACCTCTAGGACTTTTTAAAAGTCTTATTCTTCTTAATCTCCTAGAATAATATAGCTATATTAGTAAATCCGTTTATACCTAGGAATCCTTATAAGAAAGACTCTACTAAAAGTTATTAAACCTTAATTAAATAGTATCCTTTATAGTTATTTAACCTTACTATTAAACTACTAGGAAACTCCGCTCCTTATAATATCGCTTATATATAATTAAGTTCGTTTACTATAATAGCTTAGATTCTATATATTAGCCTATTAATATAGCCTTTTATACTTATCCTCTTATCTAGCTTAAAAAAATACTAGGTATAAGAATATACCTTTATATTCCTATTTTACTATTATAAAGGAATAATAGGCATAGGGAGGCTCTATAAAATAAGCTAGTAAAAAGAGGCTCTATAATATAGTCTAAGGGAATAACCCTTAAAGACAAAGACCTCTACTAGATATCTATACCTTCCTTTAAGAAAAGCGGGTTAAGATAAGCTTATCTTAATAAAATAAAATATGCATAAAATATATAAGTAAATTATAAGTAGGACGGATACCCTACTGCCTATTTTAGCCTAGCGGCTCCGAAGATATCCGCGATACGAGAATATATAGGGCATAGAATATTCTAGTTAAATCTACTACTTATACTAGAACCTATAGTCTTACGTTAGCTATTACGTTATAATTAGACCACCTACTAAGTTAGGAAGATATACTATAGATAGAGCTTTTTAAGCACTATAGAAAGTGCTAGAAAGCTAACTAATTAGTCTACTAGTAGGCGAGCAATAGTCTATAAAAGATAAAGGATTTCCCTAGGAGTAGTAGATAAAATAAGTAAGTTTATAAGTATCCTTTACAACGCTATTCTTTTAATATATTATTTAGCCCCTTATATACTTATTATAAATTCTAGACGAAGTCCTACCCTATACTCCTTTAACTAATCTTTCCGCTTATATTATCGATTACTTAATTCTACGCTTATTACTTATACCTTCTTATACTAGTCTTAGTATAAGATTTTATCTATTTATAAGGCTTCTTATATTACCTTATACTTTTACTTTAGAATTACTTTAACCTTTAAATATCGCTACTTAATTCTCTTAAAGTATAGCTTAACTATACCTTTAACTTAGTATTAGATTATTATTAAAGCTAAGTAGCTATATTCCTACCTTTCCTACTAAGTAGTATAAGGGACTAGCGTATAAGTAAAGTTATAAGGAACTTAAAGGATATAAAGAAACTACTACTATACTTATAAGAGCGTATAGAGTTTAGCGTACTATCTCTCTTTCTAAGTATTAAAAATAACTAAGTTTCCTTCCTTATAGTCTTAAAGGAACGCTCTTTAATAAAGTCCCTTTCTATTTAGTCCTATTAAAAAGTTAATAACTTTAATCGTATACTTTTATTTATATATAAAGCGACTAAGGTTAAAGGTAGGAGCAGTAAACTTAATTAGATACTCCTTATTATTTAAGTATTTATAGTACTTTATATATCTATCTTTTATATCTTTAATAGGTTCCCTTTAGTAGTTAGTATAAGCTGATAGTTCTTATAAAGAGAGATACGAGAAGTATATAAAAATATACGAAGGTAAAATTAAAAGTAAGGGGTTAAATAGGTAGGGTAGAGAGATTTAATTCTTACGGGGGCAGTAATAAAGGTAGGGGAGTAATTATTATATTTCCTTAATTATCCTTCTTTCCTCTATCTAACGCCCTTCTTTATACCCGTCTAGCATCTTAATTAATAAAGATAATCCTACTTAAAGAAGCTACTAATATCCTTTTAACTACCGAGCTTTTTACCGGTTTTTCCCCTCCTTTCTAGCCGTTGCCGGTATATCTATCTTATCTCTCGCTACCTCTATAGGAAGCTATCGCTACTTCTACTTCCCCTTATGCCCCTACCCTCCTTTCTATACCTCTTTTTAGCTCCTTCTTCCTTCTTCTATACCGGGTGTTTCTTAGCTTCCTAGGTCCCTCGTACTAAGGGATATCTCTAAGAACTACGAAATTAGGCTATACTTCGCGATATACCCCCTTAGCTATAGCCTGCCCTTATAGAAAGGGTAAAGCTAAATATCTAGGCCGGTAAGCGTATAGAGGAGGTCTTAGTCTATACTTATCCCTTACTTAAGAAATCCGGGTTTTAGCCCTAGGCTCTTTTAGACCTACTTTAGGAAAAGGGGCCTAAGGAGGAAATTAAGTCCTATAAGAAAGGGGGGCTTCTCTAAGGATAAGTCCTTAAAAAGGGGGCCTTTAAGAAGAATAAGTCCTAATTAAGCTAGGGCCCTCCTTTAGGATAAGTCCTAATTCCTCTCTTTAGCTATAGACGTCTCCTTCCTCCTACGTACTATTAGCTCCTCTCGTAGACTCTTAAGGCGGGCTTCTAAGGATAGCTTCTCTCGAACGTCTTCTAGCCTAATTTACTATAAAAAGATAGCTAGCTTTTACTTCGGTAAGGGCTTCGTAAGACCGACGGCTTTTATCGATACCATTAGAACCTAACGGACGGAAATAAGTCCCCTTTAGACCTCTTAGCGTAACTAATGCTAATAGATATTAATATACCGTAGCCGGGTCGATAGCTTACTATTTTCCTCTATAAGAATCTATATAGTCTATATATTATCGCATTCTATAGCTAACGGGGTCGGGATTTATAGTCGTAGAGATATTAGTAGCCGGCTAAGGAAAATCGCTTCTTTTAACGCTTCTAAAAGAGCTAGTAGCTCTGCCTCCGTACTAGAAGTCGTAACGGTAGCTTACTTCGAAGCTCTCTAAGTAATAGTTCCTCTAAAAAGGGATATAATATACCCTTATAAGCTCTTTCTATCTAAGGAATTATCCGTAAAGGACGAATCGCTTAAATAAAGGAAGATTTCGGCAGCTTATTTCCTTCCCTGCCCTCCTAAGCGTAGACTATATAATCTCGTTAAATAGAGATAAAGGATAGCTCTACCTACTACTTCTTAATGCCTAGGGCTAGGATTCTAGTTATATCTAGCTAGCTAGGAGACTGTAAAAGAGATATCCGGTCTAGTAGAAATAGCTAAAAAAAAGCAAGGAGCCTACTTTTTATTAGTATTAGTATTTCTCTTACTCCCTAGCTTAAAAGGATAGAGTAGGCAAAAGCTCTTCGTCTAATATAAGCGTAGAGGGAAGCTTCTTATTAAGGGAATTAAGGAGGAATTTATAAGCTACCTTATCGATATAGGCGTCTTAGGTAAGCTAGATAGTCTATTAGGACCTATTTTAAAGGATTTATATCCCTAGGAACTACTTTAGCTCCCTTAGCCTAGTTATCTTATACCTTTATTATAGGCCTCGTATAGCCTCCCTAGTAGCAGCTTCTTCCTCTTTTAGGTAGGCCTAGATAATATCGTCGACGTAGAAAAAGACTGTGATTTTACCCTTCTATATTATATATAGTTCCTAAGGGACTTTCTTAAAGCCTAGGGCTTTAAGGGAACCTATTAAATGCTATTATTAAAAAAAGGGTAATCTTCGTAGTCTATATAGAGCTTTCCTAAGCTATAGAACCTTTCCTAGCTATTAGAAGCTTAGTAGAAGGCGTATATAGATAACTTCTTCTTCTTCCTTAAGTAGGCAGTTAATAAAGGCGTTAACTATATCTATCTAATCGAGCTCGAGGTCGAATTCTACTACTATAGCTATAAGGGTCCGAAAATACATCCCTACTAAGGTAGTTGCCCTAGTAGGAAGATCCCCTTTTTCCTATTAATTCTTATAAATAACTAGCTAGGCTTTATATTTTTAAAGGAAGCTATATTTATTAGTCTTATAGATAAAGACCTATTTATAGCTAAGGACCTATTTTCCTCTTACGTTTTCCTTAAGGACCTCTTTAAAAGACCCTATCTCTTCGTATAAGGCTAGGTGGTCTTTCTAGGCCTAGAAAAACTAGTCTCTAAAAGGGTGTTTTTCTAACTGCTTTTAGTTTACTAGTAGGTCCGGGAGGTCTCTTTTATATACCTTCCTTACTAATAGCTATAGCTTAAAGAGCCGGCCTACTATAAACGCTCCGTAGGAACCGTCTTCTATTAGCGTTAGATAGAAGTCGGAAAACTAATTAAAATAGGGGAGAGGTTAGTCTTCTTTTATATCGGGCCCTATACCTTCCTTTACTTCTCGAAGTAGGGATAAAAAGGTAGCTAGGTAATCCTTTAAGAGAGGTGCCTTTCCTACCCCCTTAGGGGTTAAGACGGGAAGACTAACTAAAAAAACTACTTCTAGATCTTCTTACGTAGGAGGGGGCGTAGGTAGGTAGGCGTATTCTAGCTCTACTACTTTCCTATAGTCTCCTTCTTTATCTAGATTATCTAATCTAGTAGCTTCCTCTTCTTCTTTAAAGTCGGCGTTATCCTCGACTACTTCGACATCGGTTTCTTCTTCTATTTCCTCGTCTAGGACCTCTTCTTAAGACTATTAGGAAGGGGGGATTTAAATCTTTTAAATTAGCTAACGTTAAGAGAGTAAGAGGGGCTATTAATCCCTCTTTTTATCGAAGAAGCTAGATTCATCGAAAATTATATCCTTAGTTAAAATTACCTTCTATAAAAGAGGAATCTAGATCCGGAAGATATTTATAGAATTATAACTAACGAGGTAACTAATAAAGGCTCTTAGATTAAGCTTTCTTTTCTTCTTCCTTTTTAGCTATATATCGGTAGTTACTACGTATGCCTTATAGCTATAGGTATAAAGGTAGGCTAGCGAGGCCCTCTTTTTTATAAAGAGCTTAAGGGGGGATTTCTAGTCTATTCCTTAGTTTAGTCCCCTAGGGTCCTTAGGGTCCCTCGGGGTCCGGTTCTAAAGGTAATAGGCGGTTTTAACGACTTCCCTCTAAAGGTCGTATAGAAGCCTTATAGTAAGTCTTATCGTATAGGCCCTTTCTATTATAGTACCCCCTAATCTTACTGCCCCTCCGTTTTAGGCCTAGGTATTTAGTGCTAACGGGAGGGGTAAAATACCCTTTTTTCGAAGCTAATTTAAAATATCCTTTATAAATAGCTCTCCGTTAGACCGTATCTTCTTTACCTTATAGCTAAAGTAGGAATTTATCTAGTTAACGAAGTCCTAGAGGGCAGACTAGTTATACTTACTTAGGCAGGTCTATAAGAAATAGGGGAAAACCATCCCTAAAAAAGCGTCTATAAAAAACATTACCCTAACGAAGCTTTCCTAATCCCTAGAGACGTCGGTCTAGTCGACTTAAATTTCCTTATACGGCTAGTCCGGCCGTAAAGGCGTTCGTCTAGAAATTTGTCTCTTAGTCTTTCCTTAGCTATAGTATTTATATTCGATAGTCTTTAGGCCCCTTATTTATACGCCTTATTATTAGCCTAGCTTATATAAAGCTAGGGGGCCCGGGTAACTAAGTCGTGCGTGCTAAAGAATACTATCTCCTTAGGCTGCTAAAAGAGGGTCCTTTATAGTAGACCTATTCCTCCTAGTAGGGAAAGCTAACTTCTCGAGAGATTCCTTTTTAAGGATAGGTCGGAATTCGAGAATAAATTAACCGAATTTCTCCTTAATAAGCCTAATAGTCTAATTCTTTTACACTAGCCTCGTAGGCTTAGACGTTATATCTTAAAAGATCCCTTCCTTTTAAAGAAGGTAGAAGGAAATTAAGCTCGTTAAAAATCGAGGGCAAAAAGCTACCCTTTTTCGTCGAAGAATTTATATAGATCTATTAGGTAATTTTATCGTAAAATTTACCCTTCTATATCCCTCTATCCGTATAGTTAATTCCCTAGTAATAAGATATTCCCTTTATACCTTCTTAAAAGCCTAGAATTATAAGAGTATATTATAGATATTATGGGAAGCACTAGAGTTAAGGAGAGCTGATTTTCGTAGGGGATAGTCGGAGGGTCCTAACGGTTAGTCTTACTAATCCGTAGGGAAGACGAATACCGGATTTGCTATACTAACGATTTTTCCTCGAATTTACAGCTCGAATAAAGGCAGCGGCGTTAGTTACTATTTCTTAGCAACCTAAATCTCGTCTATCTTCTTCTATAACGAGGGGTCCTCCTTAAGAGACTATTATATCGTTTCTTATAGCCTCTTTAAAGGGTTAAATCCTTTAGGTCGGTTTTCCTCGAAGACCTACTAGTATTATAATAATCGATGGCCTAGGGATTTATAGGCTAGGCAGCCGTTTCGCCTAGTCTTTTATTTCTTCGAGGAATCCTCGTCCTAATATAGAAGGTCTACTTAAAAACCCCCCCTTTTTACCCTTTATTACTAATTTTAACGAAGAGGTTCGATTTCGACTAGTTCCCTGATTTTTCGACTAACGGACTAAAAGGTCTATTAGGGGACTAGTCGGGCCGGTCTAACTAACGGGACCGGGGCCGGGCCCGGAGTAAGATGCGTAGCCGGGGCCGGGGCCGTAGCTATAGTTAACGACGGCGTTAAGGCTCTCGAGGGAGGAGGAGCTAAAGGAGCAATAGCCGTAGTAGTAATAGCGGGAGCCGTAGCAATAAGGGCTGCAGCAGCTATAGGGGCAGCAGGTCGAGCCGTCTAGGTTAGGTGCTAGCTATAAAGGAATAAGACTACTTACTATTATACTCTAGCAGCCTCTTTATCTAGTTCCTAGCTAGCCTCTTAAAAGATAGTTAAGTAACCGTTATTAATAGGCTTTATTAATAGAGATATATCCTATAGCTACTAGCCGGAAGGAGCTTCTATAAGGAAGTATTAGTTAGCTTCCTCGAGGATTTCTTCCTACTTAGCTAGCTACGAAGAAGCTAGTAGGTTCTTAGTAGAAAAGGCTCCTAGGTAGGCCGTATAGGTCTTCCTAATATAGTTAGTTATATAGCCCCTTAAGGGAGCTATTAAGGTCTCGAGCTTTAAAAGCTATTGCCTAGGAGTCTCTTCCTTTTAAAGAGTAATTAGCTTTATAGCACTAACAGATTCCGTTATCGCTATACGTATAGTAGTTAGTAGCTTCGTCTTCTAAAGGTATTCCTTATAATAACTCTCGTAGTTACCTAAGGTAGCAGAAAAAGCTCTTTACTATATAGAGGTTAGCTTAGAGAAGAGGGAATCTCCCTTTATAAAGTCTATTGCCCTAGGACGAAGAGGGGGCTCGAGAGGGTCCTACTTATTAGAGAAGACTAAATTATAGATAGTTCTATCTATACGAGCCTATAGCTCCTTTACCTATTTATCCTAATCTTAGGGCTCTACTAGAATCGTCCTACGGACTATAGGGACGGTAGAGGAGTCGTTTTTCGATATCGTTATATAAGAGGGGGGGTAGAAAAGTCGGTTAAAAATCGGCTTTTCTAGTAAGAGGGGTAAAAGGAAGTTATAAGGGATATAAGAAAGGTGCCTTTTATAGTAGCCGGAAGGTATAGGAATTCTATTCCTCCGAGGCTTATAACTCTCGCGAAGAGAGATATAAGAAGTATATAAAAATATACGAAGGTAAATT
This sequence comes from Hirsutella rhossiliensis, assembly GCF_020360975.1. NCBI lineage: Eukaryota > Fungi > Ascomycota > Sordariomycetes > Hypocreales > Ophiocordycipitaceae > Hirsutella > Hirsutella rhossiliensis. The sequence continues at coordinate 1,325,618 of NW_025408683.1, read as the reverse complement.
TAAAAGTAAGGGGTCGGATAGGTAAGGTAGAGAGATTTAATTCTTATAGGGGCAGTAATAAAGGTAGGGGAGTAATAATTATATTTCCTTAATTATCCTTCTTTCCTCTATCTAACGCCCCTCTTTATACCCGTTTAGTATCTTAATTAATAAAGAAGATCTTACTTAAAGAAGCTACTAATATCCTTTTAACTACCGAGCTTTTTACCGGTTTTTCCCCTCCTTTCTAGCCGTTACTAGTATATCCGTCTTATCTCTCGCTACCTTTATAGGAAGCAATTACTACTTCTACTTCCCCTTATACCCGAACCCTCCTTTCTATACCTCTTTTTAGCTCCTTCTTCCTTCTTCTATACTAAGTGTTTTTTAGCTTCCTAGGTCCCTTATACTAAGGGATATCTCTTAGAACTACGAAATCAAGCTACGCTTTATAATAATAGTAGGTAAGGTAAAGGGTATACTATATTCTTAATACCTCTTATTAAGATCTTAATTATTACGCTAAAGCTAAAGCTTATAGCTTATTATTTATTAATAGCTCTATAAAGAAAGTTATATATATCGACGATATACTTTTCCTAGTAGGCCTTATTCCTAGTAAATCTATTTATCTTTTTAACGCCCTTATACCCTTATATATTATCTAAGCGTCTTTAAGGGTAATATCCTACTATTTAATAGGGCTTATTAGTATTAAGTACTAACGATCTTTATAGATATACTAAGGAGGTTACTTTTACTTATAAACGTCTTATTAGTCTTAGTCTATAAATATTTCCTTATCTTTAGCGTAGAAGCGCTATTTACTACCTTTTACTTTAACTTCGCTATAGTAAGTAGGTAAAATAAAGCTCTTACTCTTAAATAGTAATACGCTAAAGAAGATAGTAGTATTCTTAGGGAGGTCTATAGCTAGGCCTAAGATACTATTTAAGTTCGCCGCTATATCTTAGGAAAGGGTAAAGTAAGTAAAAGAAAGAAAGAAAATAAAATTAGATAGTTAAGGTAAGTATTATATACTAGTCCTATAAGAAGGTAAAAGTAATAAGCGTAGAATCGGGTAATCGATAACGTAAGCGGAAAGATCGGTCGAAGGAGTATAGGGTAGGATTTCGTCCGGAATTTATAACGAGCATATAAGGGGCTAAATAATATATTAAAAGAATAGCGTTATAAAAGATATATATAAACTTGCTTATTCTATCTACTACTCCTAGGGAAATCCTTCCTCTTTTATAGACTATTGCTCGCTTACTAGTAGACCGATTAGTTAGCTTTCTAGTATATTCTATAGTGCTTAAAAAGCTCTATCTATAGTATATCTTCCTAACTTAGTAGGTGGTCTAATTATAGCGTGATAGTTAACGTAAGACTATAGGTTCTAGTATAAGTAGTGGATTTAACTAAAATGTTCTATGCCCTACCTATTCTCGTATCGCGGATATCTTCGGAACCGCTAAGCTAAAATAGGCAATAGGGTTTCTGTTCTGCTCGTAATTAATTTATGCAATTTATGCATATTTTTATTTATAAGGATAGGCTTATCCTAACCCGCTTTTCCTAGAGGAAGGTATAGATATCTAGTAGAGGTCTTTATCTTTTAAGGGTTATTCCCTTAGACTATATTATAGAGCCTCTTTTTACTAGCTTATTTTATAAAGCCTCCCTATACTTATTATTTCTTTATAATAGTAAAAAAGGAATATAAGGGTATATTCTTATAAGTCCCTTAGTATAGGGCTAGTACGTTAACCTTACCGTCTACTTAGATCTAGTATAAGTTTAATAGGTAATTAAATAGACTAGCTACTATATATAATTAAATATATTATATAGACTAGCTACTATATATTATTACGCGCGTTAAATATAAACTAGCTACTAGTCTTATAAGTTAAAGTAAGAGTAGTAATAACTATCTATATTCTTCTCTACCCGCCTAAGATTTAATAGGTTCTCTATCTTCTATATATACTATAGCGAGCATAGGACCTTACTTAGGGCTTTAACTAAGTAATATTTTAACCTTATAATTATACGATAGTAGTATAGCGTATTAGTAGTATTTCCTAGTATTTTCCCTAGGTAGGCATAGGTATTTCTCTATAATTTCCCTACTATATTCTTATAGTAACTTCTTAAGGAAATATTAGTATAATCCCTAAGGAACTATTATTACTTAGGAAATCGTAGTATATTCCCTATATAATATATCCCTAGGGGAAATCTCTATAAAATATCTATATAATCCGCTTAGTTATTATAAGGAACGGTGTTCCTACTATAAATAAAGCAGCTATAATATACTCTCCCGATTATATAAGCTAATAAGTAGTATATTAATTATAGACAAAATCTTATCCTATAGAGTAAGAATCGCTTATTATCTTATATATTATTATGCATTAAACGGGTTGCCGGTTATCGTATAATCGGGAATCGAAGGAATAGAGCTAGCTTAGAATGCTAGCTAAGACCTCTTAAGAACACCGGCACGACCAACCTCCTTTAAACATAAATATTAGTAGAACCAAGACACTTCTAGATTCACTCGAGGTATCACGGAATTCCCTAGTCTTAGGGCTATACGGCAGCCTAAATATAGTCCCGAAAGGTTCTTCCGTTCAGCTATAATTATCTATATAAGACAGTATGTCCGCTAGTAGATAGATAGAGAATTATTAACTTTAATACCTCTTCTATATACTAATACACTACTAATAAATTCCATTGAAAATCCTACCTTATACTCCTTCTTCCCCTCTATTATATAGTCTTACGTAATTCCTTAATTTCCTAAAATTCCGCTTTTGCTTATATACCTTAAGTGTTATTATTTCTAGGATTTCTAGGTAATTTCCTAGAGTTTACCTAGTAGCTTCTAAGTTCCTTCTTTTATAAGGAGCTTTAAGGAGTTAAGGGTAACTTTCTTAAGGGAGGCTAATATTATTATAAGTACTTAGATTATTAATTATAAGGTATCTTATAATAAATACTTAAGGTAAAAAAATTAACTAATATGCTTATTAGTCTCTTATAGTATTTAAGCGGGAGTCGCGCTAATATAGAATTATAATAAAGTTATATAGATTTCTAAGGTTAGTATAGGAAATAACTTATTTCTTATCTAGAATATAACCTAGTACGACTAATACTAAGGGCGCGAGGCAGCTAAGCTAAGAGTAAAATACTATTAAGACTAAGGGCGCTAGGTAGCTAAACTAAGGTAATAAATAAATAGGGCTAGGGGCGTAGTATAGCTAAGCTAGGGAAAACTAATTATAACTAAGGGCGCTTTATAGCTAAGCTAGTAATAAAACGAATAAGGCTAAGGATACTATAAAGCTAACCTAGTAACCGACTATCTTACGCTATAAAGGTAAGGGTAGGGTAGGGGATCTCTTCCTTAGCTTCCTTCTCTATTAGTTCCTTAGGGCCTACTAGCACGTTAGCTAAGGTATCTTATATATTAAAGGCTCTATAAATAGGCACGCTATAAGCGTTATTCGGGGCTAGTTTTACTAAGAGTATTATAGCTAGTCTATTATAAGAGGCTAGAAATTTATTATAAATTACTACTACTAGTACCTATATAGTTAGGCCTAGGTTCTAGAATCCGCTTAGGTATACGTTAGTAAACTTCTAGTCTAACGAGTTAAAATAAGCTATTATATTAGCCGTATAAGGGTAGGCCGCGGCTAGCGTATATAAGAGGCTAACGCGGGCGGCTCTTTAGTAAGCTATAGCGAGCTTAGGCGAGTTATCTAAGAGGTAGGCGGCGAACGCGAACTAATAGATAAAGCTAGCGGGCACTCTAGTAAGGGCAGCGTACTAGCCGAGCGAGAGGTTAGCGTCGGCCTCCTTATAGATAGCGGCGAATAGATTTAATTAGATTACGGCCGCGTCTAGGGCTCCATAAACTAGCGCTTCTAACCTAAAGTAAACGATACCTATATAGCCGTCTATATCGCCTAGGTTATCGTAGTATACTATAAAAGGTATAATAGGGAATAGTCTAAGCTTTTTATAGCTTAGAACCTAGAAGGGGTTAAGCTTTTATTAGACTAGTATTAAGGCCTATTCCTTAGCGAATAAGTTAGCCCGCTTAAAGGGAGTAAAGGGTAGGGCCGCGGCGGCGGTAAGTAAGCGTCTAGTAAATAGGTTCCTTAATAGCTCGTTAAATATAAGGTCTACTATACTAGATCCTCTAGTCCTAGCTAAGGTGCGCTTAAGGGTCTCTTTAAACTTATAAGTTCTTAGTATACTAGAGGCCTCGCGCTCTTTTACGGCGGCGGCCTTAAATATCTTTAAATAGGTAAGGAGGCACTTTATACTAGTAATAGTAGTAACGATCTTAAGTATCTTAGCGTTTATAGAGGCTACCTATTTAAATAAGAGCTTATTAATAACGTCGGCTAAGATAGTAGCGATCTATATAGTTCTAAAGGCGCTAGTTATTATCTTAGTTTTATTAAGTAAGATAGCTTTATCTAGGTCGCGTAGTAATAAGAGAAGTATAACGACCGGTATTATTTTTAAGGGATAAACCTATCGAGGGGTTTATATTAGTAGATATAATAGGGTATAGTCTAAGTAATAATAAGTATATTATATTAGTAATAAGTCGGAGGTTATAAACTATAGACTATAACTAGGTAATTAAAATTAGAGATAGAATTATAATAAAGATCTATATTAAAAGCTAAAGAGCTATCTATCTAAAGGAGTAAAAGTAGGTAGCTATATATACTTATAGAGACTATCCTTAGATTACGGTCCTAGCTATAATCCCCTTTATAGCTTACTATAGCTTACTCGTAAGCTATGCTCTTAAGTAGTAATCTATTTATATAAGGCTTACTTAGCTTATATATGCTCTAGGTAAGCTAAGCTTAAGTAACTTCTCGTCCTAACTATTATTCTAAGCCGCCTTATTACGTAAACGTAGCTAGCTCTCTTACGGCCCGCTAACTATAGTTATAATATAATATCTCCCTTCCTTTTAGTCTTATCCGTAAGACCTACTACTACCTTAGCCGCCGTATATAAATATACCCTTATCGCGCGTATATATATTCCCCGTTTTATCCTTTCTATCCCTTAGGATATACTGCTAATAGTATATCTAGTCGCGTATCGAAGGATCGTTCTTATAAGACCCTTAAGTATATTCGTTTAGCTAAGTCTATTAATCGTCTTAGTTTCGACGTTATACCGTATTCTTTCTATTTATTGCGCGGCTTCCGCTATAAAATACTAGAGAAATCTTCTAAGTATACCGAATATATATAGCGGGGTCGTTCCTATAATACGTTAGGCGTAGCGATTAGCTCCTATAGGTAACTTCGTTATCTTACTTATTATTTAAAGCTAATATGTTTCTTAGTATCCTAAATAAATCTAGAGTCCGATCGATTAAATAAAGAAGAAGAAATTACTAAGGAGCGAATATTAAAAGCTTAAGCTAACCTAAATAAAGCCTTAGCTCGTTTAGCGCGGCTTTACTATTAAAAGCGCTAGCTAAAGATAAAGGGTACTAAGATAGTCTATTAGGGCCTTTATTCCTTAGATAACCTTAACGAGGCTAAGCGCTAAGAATCTAAAGCGGTAGTCGATATTTAGTTTATAGGTAGATTTAATATAATTAATTATAATACTATTAGTTCGTTAGGCGATTTTACGATACTTAGGAGGGATTTTACTAGTAGAACTATTAAAGTAAAGAACTATAGTAGGTTAAGTACTTAAATAGTTCCTAGGTATTTTCTTCTAGTCTATATCCCTTTTACTTAATAAGGTATTCTTATTACTAACCTTATTTTCTTATATCTAGTATTTATTTAGCTTTATATTCTTAATTATCGTTAACTTCGATTTTATCCTATAGTTTAGCGTCTCGTAGTACTAGTTCTAATAACGAGATATAAAATATTAGGTATATCCTTATTATTATTAATATCGAAAGTTTATAGTTAACTTTTAAAATAGTTTTCTTAACCTTAAATAGTCTAAGTTTTTTAAAATCTAATTTATTACTTAGTCGTTTTATTTTAATATTTTATTATATAAGGTAGACTATATCTCCCTCTTAAAAGATTAGTCCTTATAATCCTTTCCGGTTATAGTAAGTAGATATTCGTTCTTTATATTTCTTTATATAATTTTTATAGCTAATCTACTTATAGTATCGCTCGTTCTACTTATAGTTATTATTAAGTAACCTTAAATACTTCTAGGTTATATCCGTAATTAGTATATACTAGTAAGAGCTTAGTTATTTCTATAACTAAGCTATTATAAGCTAGTTACGCTATTAATAGCTATTTAACTTAATCGTTTTATTTATAGCTAATATAGTATCGTAAATATTATTTAAGCGTTTAGTTAAGTTATTCTATTTATCTATTTATTTATGGGTAATAAGCTATACTAAGCTTATATTTCGTCCCTAATTATACTATAAGAGCTTACTAAAATTTAGCTATAAATATACTTCCTTTATTAGAGATAATCTCGTTTAGTAGTCTATAATTACTAATAATTATTCGTAGGAATATATATACTAGCTCTTTTATATTACTTACTTCCTTATACGGTAAAAAGTATCTATACTTTATTAATCTATTAGTAATAATAAATATACTATTATATTTAACGTTAGTTATAAGTTCTTTTAATAGTAGTAGCTTTATAATATAGTTAAAAGCTATCGAATCCTATAGTTTCTCTAGTACTAGTCGCGGTTATAATTCTCTATATAGCTTATATCGTTTAGCTTTACTTTATATATAAAGTTCGTATTCTTTAATAACTTATTATACTACTTCCTTAAGCTATAAGAAGTTATATTATCGTTTAATCCGTTCTATTATTCTTTAGATTCCTTAGTATCTATATATTAAATATTTATATATATCTTATATAACTTTATCTCGTAATTCTAGTAGTATCTAGATTTTATTTTTATATATTAAAACTTCTAAATATTCTATATTATATCCGTTTAGTACTTTATATTCTTTTATCTATTTTAGGATCTTTTAGTATATTAAGTTATTAAGTTATACTTTAAATATTATATTTAGCTATCGTTGCTAGTAGTTCCCGTTTTTATTAATTTCTAGGAGCTATCGTTTTATTATAGGTGCTCTTATATTATAGTTAATTCGTTAACTAAGGGTATTAGCTTAACCGTTTTCTATTCCTTTTTTATAGATTATTTTATAGTCGAGTTCTAATAAGTATTCGGCCTATTAGATCTATCGTCCGTTTAACTATTATATTATTATAAAGTATAAGATATTTTTATAATCTATATAAACCTTAACTTTATACTTACTTTTAAGAAGGTAATATCGAAATTCCTTAAAAGCTTAAATAATCGTAAGGAATTCTTTATTATAAATAAGGTAATTAAGTTCTACGCTATATAGCTTCTTTAAATAAAATATAATCGGTTATAGTCTTCCTTTATTATCTTTTTATCCGATTTATACTCTTAGAGTAAAGTCTAATATATTAGTTTTAAGTTCGATTTATCATTCTAGATTAAAGGTAGTTAAAACTAGTTCTTATATAATTATAGTTTTAATATATTCGAAAGCTTTATTAGCTTTATCGTCTTATATAAATTCTTTTTCCTTCTTTATTAAGTTATATAATAGTACTATAATCTTTCTAAAATCTTTAATAAATCGTTAGTAGTAATTTATAAATCCTAGGAAACTTTATATATCCTTAATATTCTTTAGCGTTAGCTATTCTTTAACTAAGTTAATCTTATCTTATTATATTTATATCTCTCTTAATAAGATTATATATTTAAGGAAGTTTACTTCCTATATATAGAACTTACTTTTCTTTAGTTTAACTAGTAACTTTATATTCTAAAGTACGTAGAGTACCTTATAGATATATTCCTTATATTATTTTAGGGTATCTAAGAAGATTAGGATATTATTTAGGTATACTACTATAAAGATATCTAAGTATTTATATAGGATATTATTAATTATCTATTAAAAGGTAGCTAGTATATTTATAAGTCTAAATAGTATTACTAGATATTTAAATAGTCCGAATTTCGTTTTAAAGGCTATTATCTATTTATATCCCTTTTTTATATATATTAAGTTATAGGCGCCTTTAAGATTAAGGGCTATAAACTATTTTTTACTATATAGTTAATCTTATAGTTCCGATATAAGCTATAATAGTATTCGGTCCTTTATTATAATATCGTTTAAGCGTCTATAGTTAATAACTAGTTATAGCTTACTATTTTTCTTTAAAATAAATATAACTAAGTAGCCTACTTTAGATATTAACGTTTATATATATCCCTTTTATAGATTTTCGTTAAGGTAGTCGTATAGCGTTTATAGTTACTTTTCGTTTAGGTTATAAATCTTATAGAACGTCGGCGTTATTCTATCCTTAAGATAAATTTTATAGTCCTATTAGCTATATTCGGGTAACCCTATCTTAAGTTCTTCCTTAAAGAGTTTATTATATTTCCGGTATTCTTAAGGGATATTCTTTATTTTATCTTATAGGCTTTATTCTTTCTTTTAAGAGCTAGTTTCTCTTAACTTAAGCTCTTTATTAATTTATTTAAGGTCTTTCCTTAAAGTAGTAATAACTCTTTAAATCGTTATATTATATCCTTTATTTTATTTATATTAAATACTAGGTTATATAGCTATATTAGTTAGTATATAGGTCTTATTAATCGATTTTATTATATCCGATAGTTCGCTTACTAATTTCGTTTATATCGCTAAAGCCTATAATAATTTACTTAAATAGTTATCCCTTTTATCCTATTTAATAGCTAAATTATTATAAAATTTTACTTTCTTCTAAATCTACTAGTCCTAGAAACTTATATCTTTATTTTAATATAGCTAGCTAGTTTTCTAGTTAATTAGTAGGTTACTCTCTTATAGCTATAAAAGCCTTAATATAAGGTTATATTCTTTAATATCTATAATATCGAAGTTAACTTATTTATTATAGCCCTAGATATTAATATCGAGGTAATTAATCTCTATATTAATAATTCCGTTATTATAGTTAAAGGCCTCTCCTTTAATATTTATAAGTTTATATAGATCTATTTTATATCTCTATATAAGTCGGTAACGATTAACGACTTTAAGTAAAACGTAATTACCTATTACGCTATAGTTTAAAAGTATATATATATAATATCCTACGATTTAAATATCTAATACTATTTAGTTACTATAGCTTACTATTACTATATATAGGGTCCTTAGATCTTATCTTATTATACTAGTCTATAGCCCTTTTATAGATAGTATACCTTATTTTTTACTTAGTCTTTATTTATTTTATTTAGGTATTCTTCTTTAATTTATTATTAATATCGTTTCTTTATATTTTTATCGCGTAGTATTATATTAGGGCTTAAGAGACTAATTTCTTATAGCTAATTAAAGATTTCTTATTTCTTAACGCTATATCGTTTAGATTATACTACTTTATAGTTAATTATATACTATACTTTATAATTTTATTTATTTTTATACTAAAGGTTAAGTTTTCGTTCTATATCTTTTTATTTTATATATAGTATTTTTATATCGATTCTCCCTTAGTTAAATATAGCCGATAGCCTTTATATATATTACTAATAATCTTTTAGTATACCGTTATATCGTTTATACTATACTTATACTTTTTCGTATTTATAAACTCTATAGTTTAAGTATATATATTTATTATAATCTTCCTTATTATATTTAACTTATTATATAAGTCTTTAAAAGATTAAGGGTTTAGATATTTTAAAGTCAGTAGTATTATACTATTCTTTTATTTTAGCGTATTTATAGATTTTATATATCTCTAAAAGATATCTCGTTAATAAACCGTAATTATCGCTGTATTTAAGTAGTATACCGTAATTAGGTTCTAATAATATAACTTAGTCGTTTAGGTAGCGTTAATCGATTTTCTAGTAGTTTAGTTCTATACTTAGGTAAGGTTTTAAAAGTACTTATCCTTTAAACTTAACTAAGAAGGCGTTATATTATACCTTTATCTAGAAGTATATTATATAATCTAGGTAAATATATAATATCTATAAAATATACTTATAGTACTTATAAGTAAGTAGTATTTATAGATCGTCTTTAAATTCTCCTTATAGTTACTATTCTCGTTATAGAGCTATAAAGGTATCAACTATAGCGATAGCTATAGTATAGTCTCCTTTATATAGTACCGGTTAATATTAAATTAATATAGCTTATTAGTTTTCTATAAGAATTTAAGGCGTTTATTAGGTTTTAATTTTAATTATTTCTTTAAATTCTTTAAAGTATAAAGCGTGTTCTCTAATTATAGTATTCTCCCTTAATAGTAAGGGTAGTAGTATAAGTTCGTTCTTATCTTCTATTTCTCTAGGTATTTCTTATTCTTTAGAGCTTATATCGTCGATACTTCGTTACTCTTTTTTAGGTTATTATCTAAGTTTCGTAAGTATAAAGGCTATATCTATATCTTCTTTATTATATTATTTATAGACTACCTATTATTATTATCGATTTTTATTTTATATATCTTCCTAGAATTATTTACCGTTTTTCTTAATCTAGTCTTAGGAGACCCCTTTAAAATAAGGGTATTTTAGTTCTATAAATTTAACTTATTTCTATATTTTTGGATCCCTTTATTATATTATTATAAAGGTCTTCTTTAATAGCTTTAAGAACTATTTAATACTATTCTTATCGCTTAAGTATACTATATATTCGTCGTCGTAGTATATAGTCTAATTAAGGAGTTTATACTTTAGTTCCTATCTATTAATAGCGTTTAAGTATTTCTTACCTTCTAGGGCTAGTACTTAGTAGGTTTTCTTTTCCTTATAAGGTTATCTATATTCTTTAAAGTAATATCTAGGTTTCCTATAGTTAAAATACTTTCTTTTACTTTTCTATATTATATTTAGATCTATCCTACCTAGGTTAATTATATAGGCGTAGGTAATAGGAGTTTCGCGCTTTTCTTTATAGTTAGCGCGTTAGTTAAAGTTATTCCTATAAAAAGGGTTTTAGTTTCCTCTTCCTTATTTCTTTTCTTAGCGTTACGTATACTATCTATTATTAATTCGTACTACTATAGTAATATAGTCCGAGAGGTTATTAGGTCGATTTTCCTTATAGAGCTCGTCCTTAACTTCTTCTTTAAGCCTATTATAGAATCGTAATATAAGGGGTTTATTATCTTAATTAAGCTTTAAGGTAACTTAATAGAACTTTATAGTATAATTCGATACTAAGATCCTTTATTAGAGTTCTTAGAGTTTCTATTTAGCTTTTTATTTCTTATTAGTTATTCTAAATACTTTTATAATGGCTTCTTTAAATCCTTAGAAACTAATAAAGACTTTATCTATCTTATTATCTTATCGCGCTAGTTAGTTATCGAGAAAGTCCCTTATAATAGGTCTAAACTAAGTAAGTATTATTCTAAATAAATAATTTATTATATAAAGTACTTTTTTAACTAAGTCTAAGAGTTTAATAGGGTAAAACTAGTAGTAGGCCTTAAGTTAGGTAAGAAAGTCTTAAAGTATACTATAAGTACTATCGAATAGTCCTAGCTATTTTAGTTTAACTACTTCTCCGAGGTCCTTAACTTATCTATTGCCTCTTTTATTCTTAAGTAACTATACCTTATATCGAAGGGCGATAATTTTACGTATTATATCCTAAAGCGATATAGTAGCTCTAGAGTTAGTTAATCTAGCTTACTATATAGGTATATTAATAGTTATAATATTACTTAGAGTAACGCGGTATTATATTAAATAAGAGCTTTTAATATATAATAACCGGTATTATTCTTAAGGGATAAACCTATCGAGGGGTTTATATTAGTAGATATAATAGGGCGTAGTCTAAATAATAATAAGTATATTATATTAGTAATAAGTTAAAGGTTATAGACCGTAGACTATAACTAAGTAATTAGAATTAAAGATAGAATTATAATAAAGATCTATATTAAAAGCTAGAGAGCTATCTATTTAAAGGAGTAAAAGTAGGTAGCTATATATACCTATAAAGACTATCCTTAGATTACGGTCCTAGCTATAATCCCCTTTATAGCTTACTATAGCTTACTCGTAAGCTATGCTCCTAAGTAGTAATCTATCTATATAAGGCTTACTTAGCTTACGTACGCTCTTAGTAAGCTAAGCCTAAGTAACTTCTCGTCCCGACTATTATTCCGAGCCGCCTTATTACGTAAACGTGGCCGGCTCTCCTACGGCCCGCTAACTATAGTCGTAATAAGAAGAAGCTTATCCTTATTAAACGATAGGGTAAACTACCCGCGGGCGTTTTAAGGGGTACTAAGGGTTTTCCCTATAATACTTAAAACTATAGGTAGTAAGTCGCTAAACGAATTACTAAAGCTTAATAGTAATAGGGCATAGTTATTAAAGCGAACGCGTAACGAAGTTTTAGGAATAAGGTAATAAGAAGCGCCGACTTACTATAGTTAGATAGTTAATGTTATATTTTTATTAGTTTAAGTAGTTATAGGAGTTATAGTAATAATATAATAAGCGGCGATACTATAAGGTATAAAGAAGTATAGCTAGTTACGTTTATATAGATTATAGGCTTTAGCTAATAAAAGAGATAAAGGGGCGTAGTATATACTATTTTCTACTAAGCCTATATTAAGATTATACCCTTTTTTAGTAAGGAGGTCGCGGTAGTTAGTATATATACTATAATTATCTTATTTCTACTCGGTAAATATAGCTATATTATACTTAAGGTTATAGAGGAGCTCTACTTTATTCTTATATAATTAGACTACTTAGTAGAATCCTTTAAAGCTTAAGCGCGGCGGTTGGTAGTAGATTTAGTTAGAGAAATACTAGCGAAATACTAGGTCCTTACTACGATAATTATAGCCTTAGATAGCGGGAACCTTAAATATAGGTATAAGAAGGGCGCGGTTTAGTATAGAAAAGAGAGCGTAAAAAGATAGGGAAATTAGGTTCTTAAAATAAAAATAAACGCGGGTGCTAAAATATAGAATTAGGTTACTATTCGCCGCGGGCAGCCTATTAATACTTATTAGCTAGTTAACCTATCCCTAGACTTTTAAGAGAATAAATAGTAACGGCGCGTACTATATACTATTATTTCTCCCTTAGCTATAGTAGCTTATACTATTATATAGCGCGCGGGTAGAGCTTCTAAGTATAGGTAATACGACCTTATAATACTCCTTACTATATAGTAAATTCTTCGATAAGGTCTTTAGCGACGATATCCTTAGCGGCTACCTAGGAATTATAGCTACTTAGCTAGCCTTTTTAGCTAACGAGGTATTTTATATAAGTAGTCCCTTAGCTATATCTATAAGTTCTAGAGTTAAGGATTCTTTTAACTTCCTAGTAGTTAGTATTAGGTTCTAAGCTAGGTCGGGCGTTTAGTCGTTTAGCCGGCTATAGCTATATAATAGAAATAACGTCGTAAATATTTAAGGATCTAGCTAAGTTAAGGTAGTAGGCTAAATAGCCGATCCGCTTAAGGACTTTAAACGGTCTTATATAACGTTCCTTTAACTTTACTACCTATTTATTAGCTACGCTATATCCTTTCCCTAGCTAGAGCTATACTTAGTCTCTAGGTTTAAACTTTAGTACTTAGTACTTTACGTTATACCGCTTTTTTATTCCTACTTAGGCTAAAGCGATCGAGATCCTAGCTTAGTCCTAGAGTATCTCTCTATCTATCTATAGGGGGCCTTCTTTAAGGTTTCGCCTACTATCGTCTATCTATATCTTAGTTAGTAGCTCGCTTAGAGAAGTACTAATTACTAAGGAGTAAGAGTTATTAAGGGTAAATTAAAGTAGTAGTAACGCGTTAACCTATTAATAAGATAGGAAGTTAGTCGTAAAGAACTAAAGCGCGGTTTTAACTACCTAGTTATATCGTTTTAATAAGCCGTTAGTCTAAGGATACTAAGCTATAGATACTAGTAACTTAGACCTATACGCTATCTATAGTCCTTTCTAGAACGCTAAAAAGAACTTAGGGTCCTAGTTAAAGATAATCTAAGTAGGAATCCCTTAGTTATAGCGTATTAACTTAGTAAATAGTACCTTAGCTTAGTCTTTTATAGTAAACTAGTTATAGCCTAGGATAAGGAGCCTTATTTTTAAGAACTTATTAGTTACTATTAATAGTATATTATAGTAGACCTTAATAAGTAGTATTTATAGAGTTCGGTCTACGAGGATATCTAAGAGTCTTATAACGAAATCTATAGTAATTATATAGAAAGGTAAAGCTAAGGATATAATTAGAACTAACTCGCTAAGGGCCTTTAACTAGTTAGTTTAGTTCCTATAATAGGTATTATACTTATTAATAAAGCTATCGATAAGTTTCTTAAGGCTAGTAATAGTAAATATAGAAGATAACTCTTTTTATATCCTTCGCTATCTAAGGTAAAATTTATATATATAGTTATTAGCGATAATTTCCTTAGTATAGATAGTAAGGATATAGAGCTAATAATAACCTTTAGACTTAACTAAGTAGAGTAACTTATTCTACTAAATAAATAGGAGACTAACCTAAGACTTATTATTTCTAAGCTACTTTAGTATACCGGCCTACCTAGGTTCTTCCGCGTATACTCCCTAGATCTTCTAGTATAGGTTAAGTTAAATAAAGGATTCTATAACTATATATATATATTTAACTAGCGCTTTATCTTCTTAAACGCGGTCTAATTCCCTAGGTTTATATTTCCTAGGTATTATAGATAGTAGTCGAGATAGTATATTAGTAAGGATATTAATAGTTCTAGGAATATAGTAGACCTTTAAGGGAAACTAGCTAAGGTACTATAAAGCGAGTATAAGCTAATTATTAGTCTTTATACTAGTAGTAAATAGCGATATTTACTTTAAGATTACGCTAATAGGTATAGTTAGTTAGTATAACGACCTTTAGTAGTAAGGTAGAGATAATATATAACCGGAGCTTCCGATATACCTAGGAAGGATAAGCGACTTTAAGTTTAGTAGGCTAATATCTAGGTTCTTTATTAGTTAGGCGTTTACTAAGGTAAAGGATTAGCTAGAAACTTATTTAAGGCGGGGTCCTTCTTAGGTTCTAGTCTACCCTTAGTATAAAGTAGAAGGCTACTACTATAAAGCCTAGCTCGCGGCTAGTATCGATTTATAGGAATAATAGCTATTATAGGTTAAAATAATATAGCTACGTTAGTTTTATAAGAGCGTTTATAATATCTTAGAAGGCCTATTCCTTTACTAAGGAAGGTTAGTACGTTGCTTTAAAGGTATATTTATTCCTTATTAATCCTTTAAGTAGCGCTTAACTATCTTATACTTCTTTAAGTATCGCTGTTTTCTAAACCTAGAGCGCCTCTACCCTTTAAGAGAAGTAAGCTACTAAGTACTATAGCTAGTTAACTAAGCTAAGCTACTTTTCTAGTACTTATAAGGTATTTAGAAACTTTATATCCTATAATACCTATACTTATTTTTTAGTATTTATTAGGCCGATACTATTAACTTAAAATCTTAATAGTTCTATAAATAGGTAGCTTACGAATAATTTCGATCTAGCTAAGGCTAGGTTATAGTCTATAAAGAGTTAAAAGATAGCTTAAAGGTAATAAATATAGTCGTTTTCTATATCTAAGTATATTATAATATTATCGATATACCTAAAGGAATATTCTATATATTCTTAGAGGATTTAGTTTATAAATCTTTAGATATATATAGGTAAGTTCTTATATCTTATTAAGGCTACCGTTAGTCGTTCTAAGCTTTTATAGCTAATTACTATAAACCTTTCTTAATACTCCTTATAAATAAGGAACTAATAAAAGAAAGACCGAGCGTCTATAATAGAAATAAAGCGTTTCCCTTATAGCTTTTAGATTATATCTCCCTAAAGCGGTATTAAGTAAGCGTTTAAGATAGCTATACTATTAAGAGCGCGTAGGTCTATTACTATTTAGCCCTTTTTATTACTATATACGGTTCTCTAGACTATAAATATAAGGTAAGCGAATAGGGTTACCTTAGTAGCTTATTTTATACGCCCCTTTTAGTATAGGTCCTTATAGGTCTAGTCGATTAATACCTTATCCTTTTAGCTAAGTAGGTAAGCCCTAGACGTTAGTTTATATAGGTACTAATTTTTTATTAGTAGAATATATATATAGTAGTCTAGGTAGACCTTAATAGTACCTTAGTCCTTTTATAAGGTTAGGAAGGAAGCGACTATATATTAGATCTTTTCTATAAATATATAGTCTTAATTATAGATTTTAACGTTCTCTAAAGTAGTTATTTCTAGGAGGCTATAGTTTTATAAAATCCCGATCTTATAGTTTAAAGTCTATTTATATATCTATAAAAGGAGTTCCCTTTTAGCGGACTTAGGGCTCCCTTCCTCTAGGGTTTCTATTAATAGGTTAGTAACCTAGTATAGGTCGCTATATTTTATAGTTTTTTATACGGCTAGCTCTTTAGTTAGAGTTACCTTAGCTAGGGTTTCCTTAGGTAGGTCGATCTATAAAAACTATATTTCGTCGCTAAGGTTTACTAGTATTCTTAAGTACTATCCTTTTTTAAATCTAATATAGCGAGCGGTAGTATTAAACGCTATAACTAAAGTTATACCTTAGATTAAGTTATAGGCTAATAATAGGTCGCTTAGAAAGAATACTAAGTTACGATCCCTTAGTACGTCCTTAATCTATACTAGTAAGCGTTCTATCTTATATATAAGGACGTCGATATCGGCTTAGTATATAACTTAATAACGGATTATATAGCCTTATTAAGTCGAGCGAGCTATAACTATTAGGTTACTATATAAGCTAATAAATATTATTCCCTTAGAATTTAAGATATTAACTTTATTTAGTACTAAGAAATCTTATTTAAGTAATAATCCTATAAATAGGGTCTAGACTACCTAGGCGCCGATAGTAAATTATTTAACCTTAAATCCCGTTCTTTATTTCCCTAGGATATTTATTATTAAGGTCGCTTAACCCTTAGTTTAGCTTTTCCCTATACTAAATAATAGGACCTACTAGGTTATATCGAGGGTTATATCGTTAAAGTAGTTAAGCTAGTCTTCCTTAATTATAGAGCGGGCTACGCTAGAGTCTATATATACGTTTAATAGCTAGTCTAGGCCTTTAGTTCTAAAGATAGATATCTAAGTATATATAAACTAAGATAGCTTTAATAGATCCGATATTTTAGTTTATAGCGCTGCTCTTATAGTTAGCTAGTTCCTTAGTATTCTAGGCGAATAGCTCTATCCTATAGGTTTTACTTCTATTATATCGGGAATAAATAGGATCTTATCTTTTATTTCTTTAGTTTTTTCTCTTACGTTAGCGGTAGTATTACTATCTTCTAGCCCTTTATCCTAAGTAAATAGGATCTAGTTCTATATTTCCTAGGAAAGATAGATCCCGCCCTAGTCGTTAGTTAGTGCCGCTTAAAGCTAACGGGCGAGGTTAATAACGATTAGGTTTTCTTAAGAGCCCTCCTTTAGTTTCGAATCCTAAGGCTATAGTCCGGTTTAGGGACTAGTTAACTAGTTTAGTACTAGGCCTATATTTACCTAGCGTAGATTATTTTATCCTAACGTAGTTATTATATTTCCTTTCTATTAAAATTATCTTTATTCCTAGGGTTTCTAGCTAGTTAGTTTAGCTATAGATAGGGTAGAGTTTACTTTAGTCTCGTTCTTAGTTTTATATAACCCGCCTTATACGCGTCCTTTTACTACGTTACTTATCTTCCCTTATAACCTACCTATTAGCTTAGTTTCTAACTATAGGATAAGTTACTTATAGTTATTAATCTAGGTATTAAATAATTTTAAACTAGTAGGTTAGCGGAATAATTCTTATAGTAATATATCTAGTCGTTAATAGACTAGTATAGTAAGGTGCTCTTCTAAGTATAGTATTACTTTCGCTTTTTAGCGGAGCTTTAATATCTATTTATAGAAGTTAGCTTTATTTATAATATCTAAGGTAGTAAATCGTTCTATTTATAAAGATCTTAATACTACTTTTAGCTAGATAGTAAAGCGTTTTTATAGTTTAGTATACTAGGCGGTATATCCTTAGTTTAAGGTATAAAGTATAGCTTAGTTAGATTCGCTAAGATCGCTAGAATACTATTTAATAGTAGTTCTACGGAGTAAGCTAGGGATTAATATTACTAGTTTATTAGCGTATTTTAGTCTATAGATAGCTACTTATTTTAGGGAATCGATAAATCGATCGACGCTTCTATATATAATCGTTTTCTTAGTTTCTTTAAGGACGATAAACGTTATATTAAAGGGGCTAGTAGGGTTAAACTTCCTTATATCCTTTAGTTTAATACGTGCTAAGGGTGCTTAAGGAGGGTTTATAGTAGTATTATCCTTAGTTTCTCTTACTATAGCTTTTACTAGTAGTCTTATAAGAGCTTCTTTTATAATTAAACTTACTAGCTAGTTTACTAGGGTTATTATCGCGAACGTACTACTAAGGGTAGTATTATTTAGAGGTTCTTCCTTATTTTATTTATTATAGTTTAGCGAACTTCTTAGTAAACTTCTAAGGCTTTATCCTTTTAATAAAGGTAGTTAAGGTAAGGTAAGTAAAGCTATACTATATTAATTTCTATACGGCTCTATTACTTATAGCTAATATTACCTTATTACTAAAACGTATTCTAGGTTATTAATTCGTTCTTATATACTTTAGCGATTAGCTAGGTAAGCTAGTAAGTTATATTATAGAAGTTCGGCTCTTAATTCTTCTAAGCGTTATTCCTACCGCTAAGGTAAGCGATCTAGCTATCTTCTATTTCTATAAGCACTTAATAGGAAATATCCTAGAAATAAGTATCTTTCTAACCGCTAATAAAAGCTCTATAATACTTAAGCTTTAATATATTAAAGTTCTACCTTTATCTAAAGTTCCTTAAGTATTTCTTTTATAAAAGGAGATTAAGAAGCCGGTATTTATTAGTATATAAGTAAGAGCTTTCTTCTTAAGAAGATATTAAGGTTTATAGGTTAAGGTTAACTCGTCCCTTTCCTTATTCTTTATCTTCTATTCTACTAAATATAAACTTTAAGAGAATAGATAGTTAAGGGAATTAGATATTACTACTATTTATTATATATTAGTCCCTTAATATAGGGCTAGTATACTAACCTTACTATTTACCTAGATCTAGTATAGGTCTAATAGGTAATTAAATAAACTAGCTACTATATATAATTAAACGTATTATATAAACTAGCTACTATATATTATTACGGGCGTTAAATATAGACTAGCTACTAGTCTTATAAGTTAAAGTAAGAGTAGTAATAACTATCTATATTCTTCTCTACTTACTTAAGATCTAGCGGGTTCTCTATCTTTTATATATACTATAGCGAGTATAGGACCTTACTTAAGGCTTTAACTAAGTAATATCTTAACCTTATAATCGTACGATAGTAGTATAGTATATTAGCGGTATTTCTTAGTATTTTCCTTAGGTAGGCATAGGTATTTCTCTATAATTTCCCTACTATATTCTTATAGTAACTTCTTAGGGAAATATTAGTATAATCCCTAAGGAACTATTATTACTTAGGAAATTATAGTATATTCCCTATATAATATATCCCTAGGGGAAATCTCTATAAAATATTTATATAATCCGCTTAGTTATTATTTCTAGGATTTCTAGGTAATTTCCTAGAGTTTACTTAGTAGCTTCTAGGTTCCTTTTTTTATAAGGAGCCTTAGGGAGTTAAGGGTAACTTCCTTAAAAGAGGCCGATATCGTTATAAGTACTTAGATTATTAACTATAGGGTGTCTTATAATAGTAAGTAGTTTTAAGTTATAAGGCTAAGAGGCTAAGAGGGTATTATATATATATATAAGAGTTATATTAATAAAGAGGATCGTTATAAGTAAAAAAGTATATAAAGTATATATATATATATATATAAAGAAGAAGAAGGAAGGAAGAAGGAGGGTATAGCGAGAGAAATAAATAGTTATTAAAGCGCGCGGTTATTAGTTACTTTAGCTAGTCCTTTATAGTAGTAAGGTCTTAGGCGTATTTAAGGGTTATACTTAAATAGCTTCTTTTACCGGTTATTAATTAAGGAGCTATTTAATCTCTGCTTTTTTCTTTCTTTCTTTACTCTTTTTATTTCTCTTCTTCCTCTTTTCTTTTCTATCTTCTTTATTTTTCTAGATCGCTACCTCTTATCTTCTCTTTTTATAACTACTTCTTCTTCTTTATTATATCTTATAAGACCGCTAAACTTAAAACTAAAGAGCTACTAGATATTATTATCTTCTTTTTAACTACTCTTTTATAACCTTCCCTTATTACTACTACTCTTCTTACTTAGAATTATTATACTAAGGTCTTTCCTCTTTATATAAAGTACTTTTAAGTAACGACTATCTAACTTATTTAATCTTACTTAGCTCGTTCTAACTATTTTCTTTTATAGATCTATAATTACTTTAAGACCTAGGTTTATAATAGAAATAATATTAGTTATTAAGGGTTTCTAATTTATATAGAAATTACCTTTTAGTTATAGGTTCTATTAAAAGCTCCTAATATTATTAGGATTAAAGCGCGCGGTTGCTCTCCTTTCTCTTACTTTCTTAAGAGTATACTAAGTTAGTATAATTAAATCGTCTTCTATACCCTTTATTATAAACGTCGGCTAGTAACTTATATCCTTATAGAAATCGCTTATCCGTGTAAATACTTCTTTTCTTAGCTTAGTTTAAGGAGGTAAGAATACTCTTAAGTAGTTCTAATTACTTTATATAGAACTTATAACCCTCGCTTTTATTAAGGGTATATTTAAACTTATTAAATAACTATAACTTCCGCTTATAAGTACGTTATATTTCCTTTTTATAAGTATATCTCTCTTTTAAGTACTATTAGCGGCTCTTATACTAACTATATCTAGGATTTAACTAAAGCGCCTATTTATAAATAGTAGTACTTCCTTAAATACTATAAGGCTACTTATAACTTTAATAGATTCGCTAACTATATATATAGTTATAATTTCTATACTAACTTTAAGACTAATAAATTTTATAATAAGTATAATAATAATAAGACCGCCCTTTATTTTCTTTATAATATCCTTAATCCCTTAAGTCCTACTAAGGATTTAAAGAAAAAGAAGGAAATTAACCTTACGCCCGTTTTACTTTAAAAGAGATTATATAGGTTTAACGAGCTCTCTCTTAAGTAATAATTAAATAGTCTTTAAGTCCGCTTTATAATAGTCTATAATAAGTTTACTAAGAGTAAGTAGCCTTATTTAATTACTATCTTTAGCGGTAAAAGTATTTCTTTTAAGGTTATATACGTTTAATCTAATAAGTAAAAAATATATTAAAATTTATTTTATAGGCGCGTTTATTTTTACTATAGTAGGTCTCCTCTTTTATAATAAAAAATAGATATCCCTATATATAAAGTAAAAATTCCTATTCTTAAAAAAGGTAAGTAGTAAGAATATTTATTTTCTTACTTTATTATTTAATTATATCTTTATTTATCTTTTTTAAGGTAGTAAAGGGTAAGTTATTATTAAAGAAAGGTAGGAGATATTATCTTTATTTACTTAGGGAGCTTTAAGTAGAAAATTTAAAATAATAAGGTAATAGGTAAAGCGCTTATTATTACGACTATGGTTAGCGGGCCGTAGGAGAGCCGGCTACGTTTATATAATAAGGCGGCTCGGAATAATAATTAGGATAAGAAGTTACTTAGGCTTAGCTTACCTAAAGTATATATAAGCTAAGTAAGCCTTATATAGATAGATTACTACTTAGGAGTATAGCTTATAAGTAAGCTATAGTAAGCTATAAAGGTGATTATAGCTAGGACTATTATCTAAGGATAGTCTCTATAGGTATATATAGCTACCTACTTTTACTCCTTTAGATAGATAGCTCTCTAGCTTTTAATATAGATCTTTATTATAATTCTATCTTTAATTCTAATTACCTAGTTATAGTTTATAGTCTACGACCTCCGACTTATTACTAACGTAATATACTTATTATTACTAAGACCACGCCTTATTATATCTACTAATATAAACCCCTTAATAGGTTTATCCCTTAAGAATAATATTAATCGTTATACGTTAAAAGCTCTTATTTAATATAATACCGCGTTACTCTAAGTAATATTATAACTATTAATATACCTATATAGTAAGCTAGATTAACTAGCTCTAAAGCTACTATATCGCCTTAGGATATAATACGCGAAATTATCGCCCTTCGATATAAGGTATAGTTACTTAAGAATAAAGGAGGTAATAGATAAGTTAAGGACCTTAGAGAAGTAGTTAAACTAAAATAGCTAGGACTATTTAATAGTACTTATAGTACGCTTTAAGACTTTCTTACCTAACTTAAGGCCTACTACCGGTTTTACCTTACTAAACTCTTAGACTTAGTTAAAAAGGTACTTTATATAGGAAATTATTTATCTAAAACGGTACTTACTTAGTTTAGACCTATTATAAGGGACTTTCTCGATAACTAACTAGCGCGACGAGATAATAAGATAGACGAAGTCTTTACTAGTTTCTAAGGATTTAAAGAAGCTATTATAAAAGTATTTAGAATACCTAATAAAGAATAAAAAGCTAAATAGAAACTCTAAGAACTTTAATAAAGGATCTTAGTATCGGATTATACTATAAAGTTCCGTTAAGTTACCTTAAAGCTTAATTAGGATAACGAACCCTTTATATTACGATTCTATAATAAGCTTAAAGAAGAAGTTAAGGACGAGCTTTATAAGGAAAATTAACCTAATAACCTCTTAGACTATATTACTATAGTAGTACGAATCGACGATAGATAGTATATATAATACTAAGAAAAGAAATAAGGAAGAGGAAACTAAAACCTTTCTTATAAGAATAACTTTAACTAATACGCTAACTATAAAAAGAAGTATAAAACTCCTATTACCTATACCTATATAACTAACTTAGGTAAGATAGATCTAGATATAATATAGAAAAGTAAAAGAAAGTATTTTAACTATAGGAAACCTAGATATTACTTTAAAGAATATAGATAACCTTATAAGGAAAAGAAAACATACTAAGTACTAGCCTTAAAAGGTAAGAAATACTTAAACGCTATTAATAGATAGGAACTATAGTATAAACTCCTTAGTTAGACTATATACTATAACGACGAATATATAGTATACTTAAGCGATAAGAATAGTACTAGATAGTTCCTAAAGCTATTAAAAAAGACCCTTATAATAATATAATAAAGGGATCTTAAAATATAAAAGTAAGTTAAATTCGTAAAACTAAAATACCCTTATCTTAAAGGAGTCTCTTAAAACTAAATTAAGAAGAACGGTAAATAATTCTAGGAAGATATACGAAATAAAAATCGATAATAATAATAGGTAGTCTATAAATAATATAATAAAGAAGATATAAATATAGCCCTTATACTTATAAAACTTAGATAATAACCTAAAGAGGACTAATAAAGTATCGACGATATAAGCTCTAAAAAATAAGAAATACTTAGAGAAATAGAAGATAAGAACGAACTTATACTATTACCCTCGCTATTAAGGGAGAATATTATAATTAGAGAATACGCTTTATACTTTAAAGAAGTTAAAGAAATAATTAAAATTAGAACTTAATAAACGCCTTAAATTCTTATAGAAAACTAATAAGCTATATTAATTCGATATTAACTAGTACTACGTAAAGGAGACTATACTATAGCTATCGCTATAGTTAATACCTTTATAGCTTTATAATAAGAATAATAACTATAAGGAAAATTTAAAGATAATCTATAAATACTACTTACTTATAAGTACTATAAGTATATTTGATAGATATTATATATTTACTTAGATTATATAATATACTTCTAAATAAAGGTATAATATAACGCCTTCTTAGTTAGGTTTAAAGGATAAGTACTTTCGAAACCCTACCTAAGTATAAAACTAAACTACTAGAAAATCGATTAACGCTACCTAAACAACTAAGTTATATTATTAAAACCTAATTATAGTATATTACTTAAATACCGTAATAATTATAGTTTATTAACGAGATATCTTTTAGAGATATATAAAATCTATAAATATACTAAAATAAAAGAATAGTATAACGCTACTTACTTTAACGTATCTAAACCCTTAATCTTTTAAAGACTTATATAATAAGTTAAATATAATAAGGAAGATTATAATAAATATATATACCTAAACTATAGAGTTTATAAATATAAAAAAGTATAAGTGTAGTATAAATAATATAATAGTATACTAAAAGATTATTAGTAATATATATAAAGGCTATAGGCTATATTTAACTAAGGGAGAATCGATATAAAAACACTATATATAAAATAGAAAGATATAGAACGAAAACTTAACCTTTAGTATAAAAATAAATAAAGTTATAAAGTATAGTATATAATTAACTATAAAGTAGTATAATATAAACGATATAGCGTTAAGAAATAAGAAATCTTCGATTAGCTATAAGAAATTAGTCTCTTAAGCCCTAATATAATACTACGCGACGAAAACATAAAGAAATAATATTAATAATAAATTAAAGAAGAATACCTAAATAAAACGAATAAGGACTAAGTAAAAAATAAGGTATACTATCTATAAAAGGGCTATAGACTAGTATAATACGATAGGATCTAAGGACCTTATATATAGTAATAGTAAGCTATAGTAGCTAAATAGTATTAGATATCTAAATCGCGGGATATTATATATATATACTTTTAAACTATAGCGTAATAGGTAATTACGTTTTACTTAAAGTCGTTAATCGTTACCGACTTATATAAAGATATAAAATAGATCTATATAAACTTATAAATATCGAAAGAGAGGCCTTTAACTATAATAACGGAATTATTAATATAGAGATTAATTACCTCGATATTAATATCTAGGGCTACGATAAATAAGTTAACTTTAATATTATAGATATTAAAGAATATAACCTTATATTAAGGCTTCTATAGCTATAGGAGAGTAACCTACTAATTAACTAGAAAACTAGCTAGCTATATTAAAATAAAGATATAAGTTTCTAGGACTAGTAGATTTAAAAGAAAGTAAAATTTTATAATAATTTAGCTATTAAATAGGATAAAAGAGATAACTATTTAAGTAAATTATTATAGGCTTTAGCGATATAAATAAAATTAGTAACCGAACTATTAAATATAATAAAATCGACTAATAAGACCTATATACTAACTAATATAGCTATATAACCTAGTATCTAATATAAATAGAATAAAGGATATAATATAAAGATTTAAAGAGTTATTACTACTTTAAGGAAAGACCTTAAATAAATTAATAAAGAGCTTAAGTTAAGAGAAACTAGCTCTTAAAAGAAAGAATAAAGCCTATAAGATAGAATAAAGAATATCCCTTAGGAATACCGAAAATATAATAAACTCTTTAAGGAAGAACTTAAGATAGGGTTACCTAAATATAGCTAATAGGACTATAAAATTTATCTTAAGGATAGAATAACGCCGACGTTTTATAAGATCTATACCTTAAACGAAAAGTAACTATAAACGCTACGCGACTACCTTAACGAAAATCTATAAAAAGGATATATATAAACATTAATATCTAAAGTAAGCTACTTAGTTATATTTATTTTAAAGAAAAACGGTAAGCTATAACTAGTTATTAACTATAGACGCTTAAACGATATTATAATAAAGGACTAAATACTATTACCGCTTATATCGGAACTATAAGATCGACTATATAGTAAATAATAGTTTATAGCCCTTAATCTTAAAGGCGCCTATAACTTAATATATATAAAAAAGGGATATAAATAGATAATAGCCTTTAAAACGAAATTCGGACTATTTAAATATCTAGTAATACTATTTAGACTTATAAATATACTAGCTACCTTTTAATAGATAATTAATAATATCTTATACGAATACTTAGATATCTTTATAGTAGTATACCTAGATAATATCTTAATCTTCTTAGATACCCTAAAAGAATATAAGGAATATATCTATAAAGTACTCCGCGTACTTTAGAATATAAAGTTACTAGTTAAACTAAAGAAAGGTAAGTTCTATATATAGGAAGTAGAGTTCCTTAGATATATAATCTTACTAAGAGAGATATAAATATAATAAGATAAGATTAACTTAGTTAAAGAATAGCTAACGCTAAAGAACGTTAAGGATATATAAGGTTTCCTAGGATTTATAAATTACTACTAACGATTTATTAAAGATTTTAGAAAGATTATAGTACTACTATATAACTTAATAAAGAAGGAAAAAGAATTTATATAGGACGATAAAGCTAATAAAGCTTTTAAATATATTAAAACTACGATTATATAAGAACTAGTCTTAACTACCTTCGATCTAAAACGATAAATCGAACTCGAAACCGATATATTAGACTTTATTCTAAGAGTATAAATCGGATAAAAGGATAATAAAGGAAGACTACGATTAATTATATTCTATTTAAAGAAGCTATATAGCGTAGAACTTAATTACCCTATCTATAATAAAGAATTCCTTACGATTATTTAAGCTTTTAAGGAATTTCGATACTACCTTCTTAAAAGTAAGTATAAAGTTAAGGTTTATATAGATTATAAAAATATCTTATACTTTATAATAATATAATAGTTAAACGGACGATAGATCTAATAAGCCGAATACTTATTAGAATTCGACTATAAAATAATCTATAAAAAAGGAATAGAAAATAGTTAAGCTAATACCCTTAGTTAACGAATTAACTACGATATAGGAGCACCTATAGTAAAAGGATAGCTCTTAGAAATTAACGAAAATAGGAACTACTAGTAATAATAGCTAAATATAATATTTAAAGTATAACCTAATAACTTAATATACTAAAAGATCCTAAAATAGATAAAAGAATATAAAGTACTAAATAGATATAATATAGAATATTTAGAAGTTTTAATATATAAAAATAAAATCTAAATACTACTAGAATTATAAGATAAAGTTATATAAGATATATATAAATATTTAATATATAGATACTAAGGAATCTAAAGAATAATAGAACGGATTAAACGATAATATAACTTCTTATAGCTTAAGAAAGTAGTATAATAAGTTATTAAAGAATATAAACTTTATATATAAAGTAAAGCTAAATAATATAAGCTATATAGAGAATTATAACCGCTATTAGTACTAGAGAAACTATAGGATTCGATAGCTTTTAACTATATTATAAAGCTATTATTATTAAAAGAACCTATAACTAACGTTAAATATAATAGTATATTCGTTATTACTAATAGATTAATAAAGTATAAATACTTTTTACTATATAAGGAAGTAAGTAATATAGAAGAGCTAGTATATATATTCCTATAAATAATTATTAGTAATTACGGACTACTAAACGAGATTATCTTTAATAAAGGAAGTATATTTATAGTTAAATTTTAGTAAGCTCTTATAGTATAATTAAGGACGAAATATAAGCTTAATATAGCTTATTACCTATAAATAGATAGATAAATAGAACGACTTAATTAAACGCTTAAATAATATTTACGGTACTATATTAGCTACGAATAAAATAATTAAGTTAAATAGCTATTAATAGTATAACTAGCTTATAATAGCTTAGTTATAGAAATAACTAAGCTCTTACTAGTATACGCTAATTATAGATATAACCTAGAAGTATTTAAGGTTACTTAATAAGAACTATAAGCGGAATAAGCAATACTATAAGTAGATTAGCTATAAAAATTATATAAAGAAATATAATAAGAACTTTAATTCGTTAAAGAATAAATATCTACTTACTATAACTAGAAAAGATTATAGGGACTAATCTTTTAAGAGGGAGATATAGTCTACCTTATATAACGAAATATTAAAATAAACTAACTAAGTAATAAATTAGATTTTAAAAAACTTAGACCGTTTAAGGTTAAGAAAACTATTTTAAAAGTTAACTATAAACTTTCGCTACTAATAATAATAAGGATATACCTAATATTTTATATCTTATTATTAGAACTAGTACTATAAGATACTAAACTATAGGATAAAATTAAAGTTAATAATAATTAGGAATATAAAGCTAAATAAATACTAGATATAAGAAAATAAGGTTAGTAATAAGAATACCTTATTAAGTAAAAGGGATATAGACTAGAAGAAAATACCTATGAACTATTTAAGTACTTAACCTACTATAGTTCTTTACTTTAATAGTTTTACTAGTAAAATCCCCCCTAGGTATTATAAAATCGCTTAACGAACTAATAGTATTTTAATTAATTATATTAAATCTACCTATAGACTAAATATCGACTACCGCTTTAGATTCTTAGCGCTTAGCCTCATTAAGGTTATCTAAGAAATAAAGGCCCTAATAGACTATCTTAGTACCCTTTATCTTTAGCTAGCGCTTTTAATAGCGAAGCTATACTAAACGAGCTAAGGCTTTATTTAGGTCGGCTTAAGCTTTTAATATTCGCTCCTTAGTAATTTCTTCTTCTTTATCTAATCGATCGGACTCTAGATTTATTTAGGATACTAAGAAACACGTTAGCTTTAAATAATAGGTAGGATAACGAAGCTACCTATAGGAGCTAATCGCTACGCCCGACGTATTATAAGAACGACCCCGCCGTATATATTCGGTATACTTAGAAGATTTCTCTAGTATTTTATAGCGGAAGCTACGCGATAAATAAAAAGAATATAGTATAACGTCGAAACTAAGACGATTAATAGACTTAGCTAAACGAATACGCTTAAGGGTCTTATAAGAACGATCCTTTAATACGCGACTAGATATACTATTAGTAGTATATCCTAAGGGATAGAAAGGACGAAATAGAGAATATATATACGCGCGATAAGGGTATATTTATATACGGCGGCTAAGGCAGTAGTAGGTCTTATAGATAAGACTAAAAGGAGGGGAGATATTATATATAACTATAGTTAGCGGGCTATAGGAGAGCCGGCTATATTTATATAATAAGGCGGCTTAGAATAATAGTTAAGACGAGAAGTTACTTAGGCTTAGCTTACCTAGAGCGTATATAAGCTAAGTAAGCCTTATATAGATAGATTACTACTTAGGAGTATAGCTTACGAGTAAGCTATAGTAAGCTATAAAGGGGATTACGGCTAGGACTATAATTTAAGGACAGTCTCTATAGGTATATATAGCTACCTACTTTTACTCCTTTAGATAGATAGCTCTCTAGCTTTTAATATAGATCTTTATTACGATTCTATCTTTAATTCTAATTACTTAGTTATAGTCTACGGTCTATAACCTCTAACTTATTACTAACGTAATATACTTATTATTACTTAGACCACGCCCTATTATATCTACTAATATAAACCACTCGATAGGTTTATCCCTTAGGAATAATACTAGTCGTTATACTTATAAATATCTTAGCTACTATAGTTAGTCTTTAATTAAATAGTTAAACGGTGCCTTAGTTACTAGTTAGGTTCTAGTATACTTCTTATAATAGTTATAGATTTTTATCTTAACTACCTTTTCCTTCTTAGCTCCTTTTTACCTCTTCCTTTTCTTATTAGATTAGCGTCTTTAAAGCTCTTATATAAAGATCCTTTTTTACTTTACTAAGTTATAGTAGCTAAACCTCGATTATATACCTTAGGCCTTTCTTAGGTATTTATAAGAATATACCCTTATATTCCTATTTTACTATTATAAAGAAGTAATAGGTATAGGGAGGCTTTATAGAATAAGCTAGTAAAAAGAGGCTCTATAAGATAGTCTAAGGGAATAACCCTTAAAAGATAAAGACCTCTACTAGATATCTATAGCTTCCTCTAAGAAAGGCGGGTTAGGATAAGCCTATCCTTATAAATAAAAATATATATTTTATATATAAGTTAATTACGAGTAGAACGGATACCCTATTACCTATTTTAGCCTAGCGGTTCTAAAGATATCCGCGATATAAGAATAGGTAGGGCATAGAACATTCTAGTTAAATCTACTACTTATACTAGAAACTATAGTCTTACGTTAACTATCACGCTATAATCGGACCACCTACTAAGTTAGGAAGATATACTAAAGATAGAGCTTTTTAAGCACTATAGAATATACTAGAAAGCTAACTAATTAGTCTATTAGTAGGCGAGCAATAGTCTATAAAAGACGAAGGATTTCCCTAGGAGTAGTAGATAGAATAAGTAAGTTTATATATATCTTTTATAACGCTATTCTTTTAATATATTATTTAGCCCCTTATATACTCGTTATAAATTCTAGATAAAATCCTACCCTATACTCTTTTAACTAATCTTTCCGCTTACGTTATCGATTACCTAATTCTACGCTTATTACTTATACCTTCTTATAGTATCTATTATAAGAGTCTTTAACTATTATAGGTAATAGGCTTAGGCTATAGCCTAAGCCGTATAGTTATATATAGAGGGCCGGATCCTATATATATAGGGGCGGGCTAGCCGCGTATAAAAGAGCTCTATATAGCTTATTAATATTATCCTATAAACGGCACCTATATATATACCTTTACTTACTCCGTAATAGTATAAGCTATTAACTAATAGATCTAATAAATATCTCCTTAGAAAGGGTACCGCTTCCTTAAAGGAGCACCCCGCTACCCCTTAAGCGGATAAGAAGTATTATAGCTATCCTAGAAGCGATTAAAAGCGCGATAGCTAGCGAGAAGAACGAGGTTCTCGCTATACTAAGGGAGCCGTCTATAAGACTAGCGTTAACCCCTACGACCTTAGTAATACCGGTTACGGCGGCGGTACTACCGATATAAAAGCCGCTTCCCTAGCCGACTTAGGACGGTAAGCCTAAGTCCTTTTACTTCTTCCTTAGCTAGCTATAGACGAAGTTTATAATAAATAAGAAATAGGGCCTAAACGGCTATTATAATATAGCGTAGTATTTGCTCCTTTATACGCTACTAGAGCCTTAAATACGGCGGATCTCTAGATTCTAGGATAAGGGCGGCCCTAGAGGTAGACGCGACCTATAGGACTTCTTCTAATACCTTATATATACGTTCGGCAACGTATAGGAGCGGGAAAAGGCATAGGATAGGCTATAGACCCTTAAGTAAAGGGACGGGTAAACCTTTAGCGAATTCCTCCTTAACTTTAAAGAGACGCTCTTATAAGCGGCGGGAACCACGGTATAAGAAGATAGCGCGAAGCTTATATAGTTACGGAACTTAATTACGCTAGCCTTATAGGAGCTACTTATTCCTATAATTATACCTACTAACTATAGGGAGTATATAAGCCGGTTAATAAAAGTAGTATAGGGCTATAAGTAGACGCCGCGTTTTTAGAAGCTTTATAAGCGTATACTATATAGCGGTAATAGGATTACCGCCCCTCTATAAAAGGAATAGCCGACTATCGATACTAACGGAGATACCTTAATATCGGCTACCTATATAGACTAAGCTAAACGCGGTAGGAAGTCGTCTTCGAATATCCCTTATACTATCCCGCTCTCTAAGTAGTAGGCGAAGTAGGTAATAAGCGAGGAAATTAAGAAAAGGAAGGCTAACGGCCGCTACCTATATTACGGTATATCTATATACTTTATATTAAAATGCTCCTTCCTTTTAGCTAAGCGGCCTATAGTAGTTTAAGTAGCGAAGATAGAACCGCTCCTTGCCTTAGATAATAAAGAGGACTTCGCTCCCTTAAGCTTAAAGGAAAAAGAGTAGCTCTAAAGTAAAGCTAGGCTCTAGAGCCTTAATTACTAGTACTAGTAAAGGAGAAAGAGGAATTATCCGCCTATATAAAAGAGGAGCTTACTTTAATATAGGTTATAGTTAATAACTCCTTACCCGTCGCCGCCCTTATAAATAAGGGCTATTAGTGCTACGCCGTAGTTAATAAGGCGCTTATATAAGAGATATAAGTGCTAGTAGAAAAGATCGCTCTAAGGTAAGTAAAGGGCGCCTTAAGTATAATAGAGGGTATAGTAATTAAGGGCATTACGTAGCTAGCTATAAAGGTCGACGGTTACTATAAGCTTATCGTAGCCTATATAATCCCTTAACTAGAGTTTCCCTTAATCCTTAGGAAACCCTAGTTATTATATATAGAGTTATACTTAGTTCCGTACTAAAAGAAGCTATAGTTTAAGCCTATATAATAGTAGGTCCGCTACGACGACGGTTTTATAGGTATAGGACTAGGCGTATAAGCTTTATACTTAGTATAAGAAGTCCTTGCCTCTATCTTTATAGGAACCGTACGACGGTTAAAGTAAGAGGAAGGCTAGGTAGCGGCTAACGTAGCGGTCTACGTAGTTAGCTTAGCGGATATCGATAAGGCCCTCTAGGCAAAGAAGCTAAAGTCGCCCTCTAAGCTATAGTAGTAGATACTAAAGCGCTTTTACGACCTCCTACCGCTATTTAAGTCCTAAGAAGCGGATAAGCTTAACCTATATAAGCTAGGGGTAGACTATAAGATTATACTCTATACTAATAAGAAGGGGTAGGAACTACCTATACCGTTTAAACCGCTATATAGTATATTATACGCGGAGCTATTAGTGCTAAAGAAGATACTAAGGGACCTCTTAGATAAGGGTTTTATTTAAGTAAGTAGCTCTAAAGTAAGAGCGCCGGTCCTATTTATACGTAAACTAAAGGGCGGGATTAATTCTATTACGACTATAGGGCTCTAAACGTAATTATAAGGCTAGACCGCTACCCCTTACCCTTAATCTTAGATACGCTCTATAACCTTTTAAAGGCAAAGTAGTTTATAAAGCTAGATATAAAATAAGCGTACTATAAAGTATAGATCTTAGAGGGTAACGAGTAAAAGACAGCGTTTTATATATACTATAGCTTATTTAAGTAGCTTATAACGCCCTTTAGCCTCTTAAAAGCGCCCGCTACCTTCTAGTATTATATTAATAACGTGCTTTAGGACTTCCTCGATAAGTTCGCCTCTATATATATAGATAATATCCTTATCTATATAAGCGGCTCCTATAAGGACTATATATAGAAAGTATAAAGGGTCCTAGAGCGCCTTTAACTTTATAGGCTCTACCTCGACCTAAATAAGTACGAATTTAAGGTTAAGAGGGTTAAGTACCTAGGCTTTATTATCTATATAGGTATAGGTATATAGGCGGATCCTATAAAGATCTAAGCGATTTAGGACTAAGCTGCCCTAACTATATAGATAGGTATATAAAGCTTCCTTAGGTTTATAAACTATTATAGGATATTTATTAAGGGCTTCTCCTATATTATAATGCCCTTAAATAAGATTACTAGGAAGTAGACCGCCTTTTACTAGGGGCCCGTATAAGAAGGAGCGTTCTATACGCTTAAGGACCTATTCTCTTAAGCCTTAGTACTACTTTAGTAGGACTTCGACTAGTCTACGTTAGTTAAAGCGGACTATAACGGCTAGGTACTTAAAGGAACGCTCTCTTAGGAGGTAGACTAGCGGAAGTAACTAATAGCGTTCTACTCCTATAAGCTAACCTTAGTAGAGTAGAATTACGCTATTTATAATAAGGAGATACTAGCGATTATTAGCTACCTTAAGTAATAGTAAGCGGAGCTCTAAAGCTATAAGAGCTTCGAGGTTCTTATAGACTATAGGAACCTTAAGTACTTTATAACTCGTTAGTACCTCTTAGAGCGGTAAGCCTATTAAGTAGAGTATCTCTTATACTTTAACTTCTTAATTAAGTACCGCCTTAGGCGGGACTCCGCGGTCCTAGATACGCTTTCCTAGAGGGATTAAGACCGGCTAATAAGAGCGGATATCGAGGCCCGGGATCTATAGCTTATCCTATAAGAAGTACTATAGACTTATATAGGAGCTTCCTTAGTAGAGGAAGACGTAGTGCTAGTAAATAAGCTTCCCCTTACGCCCTTACCTTAGTCTAGTAAGGAGGGATAGACCGGCTTAAGGGCGCGCGTAGTAAGAGTATTCTAAGATAAGGCCTTTTAACGCTTATAGGATAGGATAGCGGCTCTAGACCGTACCTACGAGGGCGTACGCCGCGCTATTAAGTCCGGCGCTTAATACTTAGATCCGAAGCTAAAGCTAAAGGTATAGGTAGCCGACTACTATATCGACCTATAGGGGCATCTACGCTAGCGAGGGAGACTATAGGTACTAAGCGTACTATATACTATAGAAGCTAAGGAGAAGGAGGGACCGCCGGAGCTAGATAAATAGAACGAGCTTTAAGGGAAGCTAGTCTAACTTATTTATAACTCTAGTATCGTAGGTTACCTAGGTAGATAGGGTATAGTAGTAGGCCTTATAAGGGACTTTTACTAGCCCCTCTTATAGTACTATATTCGTTGCTTCCTTTATAACTATGATATTTATAGCCGTACGAAGATTTAGAGGGCGTAGCTTAAGGGGCTACTAAAGTAGCTTCTAGTACTAGACCGGTTCTATATATATATATAGATAGACTTTATAATAGACCTCCCGCTTATAAAGGGCGGTAACCGCTATATATAGGTAATTAAGGACCGACTTAGTAAATTAGTAGTACTAGAGCCGATACTATCTATAGATATAAAAGCTTACGCGGAGCGCTTTCTTTAGTACTAGGCCCGCTTATATAGCTAGCCGGCCTCTATTATAAGCGATAAAGGGTCGAACTAAACTAGCCGCTTTTAGTAGTACTTATACTAGCTACTTTAAATTATATAGCTACTTAATATAGCTTATTACCTACAAACTAATAAGGGGCTTAAGAGGGTTAACTAAGAAGCGTAGGCGTACCTATAGGTAGTTATAGCTTATAACTAAGCGGACTAGGACCGCTAGCTCCCCGCTGCCTAGCTTACGCTAAATAGTAGACCGTAAACCTTTATTAAGATAGCTCCTTTCTTCGTAACGTATAGCTTTAAGCCGCCCTCCCCGATCCTATTTACCGCGGATATAGTAGCGGAGTAGTATAGTAGTATATTACTAGAGAGCCGCGCTTCTACGTT
Organism: Hirsutella rhossiliensis; assembly: GCF_020360975.1. Taxonomy (NCBI): domain Eukaryota; kingdom Fungi; phylum Ascomycota; class Sordariomycetes; order Hypocreales; family Ophiocordycipitaceae; genus Hirsutella; species Hirsutella rhossiliensis. Next base: position 1,290,407 of record NW_025408683.1, on the reverse strand, counting down.
CGTATAGAAGCTATAAGAAACTATAGAATACTATTAATCTACGATAGCCGCTATAGCGTAAGATTAAGAGCGGCACGCTAATAAGACTAAGGCGCTAGCGGATAGGTTTATAGTAGGAGATAAAGTATAGCTCGACCTCTATAACTATAAGTTAGCGTAACTAAAGAAAAGGCTAGACTAGCTATATACGAAGTTTACGGTATAGAGGGTCGTTAGCCTATAGGTAATCGAGCTCGATAGTCTCCTAACGGGGGTCTATAATAGGGTTAACGTTAACCTCCTTCGCTAAGCCTCCTTTAACCCGCTGCCTAGATAAGAAATAGCGGACGCTTAACCGCCTATATTTAAAGTAGAGGGGGATAATAAATTTAAGGTTAAAGAGATATAGGCTATATACTAAAAGAAAGTAGGCCGGGGGAAACGCTAGGAGGTTCTCGTTAAGTAACGCGGGTACCTCGACCCTATATAAGAACCTATATATAAGTTTACGGGAGCTATAGCCCTTAATAAGTTTAAGGCCTTATATAGACTAATAAGCGAGAACGATAAACTAGCGGACTATTAGTAGCGGCCTAAGCTAAGACTATAAAGTAAGTAAAGTAAAAGGGGTAGTTATAGTAATATAAGTAATATAAGCGTAATAGTATAAGTAGAGATAAAAATAGCGTTTATTATAAGGTAGAGCCCTTAAACTACCTAGGCTTATTCCTTATTATTATCGTTACCCTTATTATTATCTTTATTATTATTATCCTTATTAGCCTCCTCCTTCTTATTAGCGGCGGAGGCGGTCTCTAGGGCGCTAAGGCGGCCCTCTAAGCCTATAAGCTAGTCGGTAGCGGCGGCGGCTCTAAGGGTAGAGGGGCGGCGGCTAGCGGTAGCGGTAGGGGCAGCGGCGGTAGCGGAGGCGGGCACGGTTAAGGGGACCGCCGATAGGGTAACGAAGGCGGTATCCCTAGCACCGGGTATATTAGAGGCGGAAGTAAGGGAGCGGAGGAGTAAAGACCTACTTAGGTATAAAGCCCTATCGCTTAAGGGCGCGGAGGTTATAGTAGGCGGCGGCGGCGGCGGTAAAGCGCTTCTTAGTAGCCCCCTACGCCTACCTATATAAGCCGGCCTTCTAAGCTAACGCTATAGCGAGTAGGATAGGAGGCGCCGCCTTATAGGCGCGGCCGGCGCGCGCGTACTAGTAGTAGCTGCCGCCGCGGCGGCGCCTAGCCTAGTTAGAGTAGTCGAGCTCCTATAACGTATAATATATATAGGGGGCCGAGTAGGCGGCGCTAGCTTATACTTAGCGCTTATACTATAGGAGGTTAGCGGATAACGTTTATTACGCTTACCTAACTATAGACTTATAGGGGTAGTAGAGATAGAGGCGGGGGCCGAGGGGCTAGGCGTTATAGGTAGCGGCGGGGACGGCGTTATTACCCTAAGGGGCAATATAAGGGCGAATAGCGTAGTAAAAGCGGCGGCGGCGGCGGTAGGAGCGGTAGTAGCGGCGCGGGTAGGAGCGGCGGCAGCGGCGGAGTCGTCGTCGGCCGCGGCTAGCACGGCGTTAACGAACGACTCCGTATACTCCGAAAAGGAGGAGGTAGGAGAAGGAGAGGTAGATATATCTATCGCGGAAGTTAGCTTAACGGAATACGGCCTCCCGCTTAATAAGGCGTAGAACTTACTAGTTAGAGTTATTATTATTATTAAGGCCGTTATTACTACTACTACTACTACTATAAGTATATATTAATAGAGCGGCCTATATAGCTAGGAATAGACTAACGCCTTAGGTAGAGCGGAACTTACTTATCGATACTACTACTACGGTTAAAGAAAGGAGAGAGGTAAGGGGGAAGGGGGGGATACCGCCTTATATACCCCTTAGTAAAAGATACTACCTAAGGTAGAGGGGACGGGTAACCTAAGGCTTACGTAGGTCTAGACCGGCCGCTAGCTACCTAGGGGCGTATATAATAGGTTGCGCCCTTATTTAAACGGCTAGCTAGCCAATAAGTATAGAGCCGGGTTCTAGCTACCTAGGCTAATAAGCGCGGGGATAATAGGGCTAGTAGGGCCGGCTCGATTAATAGGAAAGGGTAGGGAAGAGCTAGCGGTATAGGCCTAATTATATAGGAGCGGATAATAGGGCAGCCCTACGCCGCGCTTAAGGGGGGGCATTATATAAGAGTCTTTAACTATTATAGGTAATAAGCTTAGGCTATAGCCTAAGCTATATAGTTATATATAAAGGGCCGGATCCCGTATATATAGGGGCGGGCTAGCTATATATAAAAGAGCTCTATATAGCTTATTAATATTATCCTATAGACGGTACCTATATATATGCCTCTACCTACTCCGTAATATCTATAGTTACTTTTCTTTCTTTTCCTAGCTTTAATTATTCTAAGGTTATTAAAAGGTTTAAGTAATAAGTATAAAATTAAGTAATCGATAGTATAAGTAGAAGGATCCGTCGAGGGAGTATAAGGTAGGATTTTATATAGAATTTATAATAAGTATATAAGGGGTTAAATAATATATTAAAAGAATAGCGTTATAAAGGATACTTATAAACTTACTTATTCTATCTACTACTCTTAGGGAAATCCTTTATCTTTTATAGACTATTACTCGCTTACTAGTAAACTAATTAGTTAGCTTTCTAGTATATTCTATAGTACTTAAAAAGCTCTATCTATTATATATCTTTCTAACTTAGTAGGTAGTCTAATTATAACGTAATAGTTAACGTAAGACTATAGGTTCTAGTATAAGTAGTAGATTTAACTAGAACGTTCTATGCCCTACCTATTCTCGTATCGCGGATATCTTTAGAACTACTAGGCTAAAATAAGTAATAGGGTATCCGTTCTACTCGTAATTAACTTATATATTTTATATATATTTTATTTTATTAGGATAGGCTTATCTTAACCTACTTTTCCTAAAAGAAGGTATAAATATCTAATAAAGGTCTTTATCTTTAAGGGTTATTCCCTTAGACTATATTATAGAGCCTCTTTCTACTAGCTTATTTTATAGAGTCTAAATATACCTATTATTTCTTTATAATAGTAAAATAGTAATATAAGGGTATATTCTTATAAAGGTTTATTAAGGAGTTATTATAACTATAGTACTATTTAATTTAAGGCTTCTCTACTTAGTAGGAGTAGTAAATTATCTACTTTATTTATTATTTCTTCCTTTCTCTTCTTATTAAGAGTAATCTTATCCTAAAGTAACTAGTCGTCCTTAGTAAAGTACTACTAACCTTCTTTATCCTTTTTAAACTTCTTTAAATACTTTCCTAGGATTATCTTATTAAGTATAATTCTATTTAAAGTCTTAATCTTATATACCCTAGACTACTCTAAGCGCGATATTACTTAAAAGGGACCGTTCTACCTTATTTAATACTTAGCTTACCTCCTTAAATTATTTAATCGTTTTATATTAAATAGTAAGAAAAGGTCTCTAAGTTATAAGCTTTCTTTCCTTATTATATACTTATTAGCTTTATCTATCCTTTTTATTAATTAATTCTAATATCTTATTACTCTTTTCTTAGCTTTTTTTTATATCTTTTTCTTTCCTTTTTTAAACTTATACTTATACTTTAAATAATTCTTCTCTTATCTTTACTTTATCTTAATTAATTAGCTACTAAGTTAGGTATTTTACCTTAAAAGGTAGTACCGGTTATAAGAGTCTTTAACTATTATAGGTTATAAGCTTAGGCTATAGCCTAAGCTATATAGTTATATATAAAGGGCTAGATCCTATATATATATATATAGGCTAGCCGTATATAGGAGAGCTTTATATAGCTTATTAATATTATCTTATAAACAGCACCTATATATATACCTTTACTTACTCCGTAATAATATAAGCTATTAACTAATAGATCTAATAGATATCTCTTTAAAGAGGGCGCTTCCCCCTTAAGGAAGTACTCTACCCCTCCTTAGATAGATAGGAAGTATCGTAGCTATCCTAAAAGCAATTAAAAGCGCGATAGCTAGCGAGAAGGATAAGGTTCTCGCTATACTAAGGGAGCCGTCTATAAGACTAGCTTTAACCCTTATAACCTCCGTAACGCTAGTTATAGTAGCGATACTACTAACGTAGAAGCTGCTCCCTTAGCCGACTTAAAATAGTAAGCTAGAGTCCTTTTACTTCTTCCTTAGCTAGCTATAAATAAAGTTTATAACCGATAAGAAATAGGGCCTAAATAGCTATCGCGATATAGCGTAGTATTCGCTCCTTTATACGCTACTAGAGCCTTAAATATAGCGGATCTCTAGATTCTAAGATAAGGGCGGCCCTAGGGGTAGACGTAACCTATAAGACTTCTTCTAAAGGAACTTAGAAGCTACTAGGTAAACTCTAGGAAATTACCTAGAAATCCTAGAAACGATAACCGAGCGGATTCTATAGATATTTTATAGAGATGTCTCCTAGGGATATATTGCACGGGGAATATACTATGATTTCCTAAGTAATAATAGCTCCTTAGGGATTATACTAATATTTCCTTAAGAAGTTACTATAAGAATATAATAGGGAAATTATAGAGAAATACCTATGCTTACCTAGGGAAAATACTAGGAAATACCGCTAATACGCCGTATTACTATTATACGATTATAAGGTTAAGATATTACTTAGTTAAAGCCCTAAGTAAGGTCTTACGCTCGCTATAGTATATATAAAAGATAGAGAACCTATTAGATCTTAAGCGGGTAGAGAAAAATATAGATAGTTATTACTACTCTTACTTTAACTTATAAGACTAGTAGCTAGTCTATATTTAACGCGCGTAATAATATATAGTAGCTAGTTTATATAATATATTTAATTATATATAGTAGCTAGTCTATTTAATTACCTATTAAACCTATACTAGATCTAGGTAAATAGTAAGGTTAATATACTAGCCTTATACTAAGGGACTAGTATATAATAGTTCTATTATAACTATAGGGCTTTAAACGTAATTATAAGGCTAGACCGCTACCCTTTACCTTTAATCTTAGATATACTCTATAACCTTTTAAAGGTAAAGTAGTTTATAAAGCTAAATATAAAATAAGCGTTCTATAAAGTATAGATCTTAAAGGGTAATAAGTAAAAGATAGCGTTCTATATATACTATAGCTTATTTAAGTAGCTTATAACGCCCTTTAGCCTCTTAAAACCGCCCGCTACCTTTTAGTATTATATTAATAATATACTTTAGTACTTCCTCGATAAGTTCGCTTTTATATATATAGATAATATCTTTATTTATATAAGCGGCTCCTATAAGGACTATATATAGAAAGTATAAAAGGTCTTAGAGCGCTTTTAACTTTATAAGCTCTACCTTTACTTAAATAAGTATAAATTTAGGGTTAAGAGGGTTAAGTACTTAGGCTTTATTATCTATATAAGCATAGGTATATAAGTAGATCCTATAAAGATCTAGGCGATCTAAGACTAACCGGCCTTAACTATATAAATAAGTATATAGAGCTTCCTTAAGTTTATAAACTATTATAGGATATTTATTAAGGGCTTCTCTTATATTATAATAAACTTAAACGAGATTACTAGGAAATAGACCGCTTTTTATTAAGGGCCTATATAAAAAGGAGTATTTTATATACTTAAGGACCTATTCTTATAAGCCCTAGTACTACTTTAGTAGGACTTTAACTAGTTTATATTAGTTAAAGTAAACTATAGCGGCTAGGTACTTAAAGGAACGCTCTTTTAAGAGGTAAATAAGCGGAAGTAATTAATAGCGTTCTACTCCTATAAGCTAACCTTAGTAAAGCGGAATTACGCTATTTATAATAAAGAGATACTAGCGATTATTAGCTACCTTAGGTAATAGTAAGTAGAGCTTTAAAGCTATAAGAGCTTTAAGGTTCTTATAGACTATAGGAACCTTAAGTACTTTATAACCTACTAGTACCTCTTAAAGTAGTAAGCCCGCTAAGCGGAGTATCTCTTATACTTTAACTTCTTAATTAAGTACTACCTTAAGCGGGACTCTATAGTCCTAAACGCGCTTTCTTAGAAAGATTAAGACTAGCTAATTGTTAAAAGGTATAGGCAATAAGCGTAGAATCGGGTAATCGATAACGTAAGCGGAAAGATCGGTCAAAGGAGTATAAGGTAGGATTTTATCTAGAATTTATAACGAGTATATAAGGGGCTAAATAATATATTAAAAGAATAGCGTTGTAAAAGATGCTTGTAAACTTACTTATTCTATCTACTACTCCTAGGGAAATCCTTCGTCTTTTATAGACTGTTGCTCGCCAACTAGTAGACTAATTAGTTAGCTTTCTAGCACATTCTATAGTGCTTAAAAAGTTCTATCTATAGTATATCTTCCTAACTTAGTAGGTGGTCTAATTATAGCGTGATAGTTAACGTAAGACTATGGGTTCTAGTATAAGTAGTGGATTTAACTAGAATGTTCTATGCCCTACCTATTCTTGTATCGCGGATATCTTCGGAACCGCTAGGCCAAATTAGGCAATAGGGTATCCTTTCTACTTGTAATTAACTTATGCATTTTATGCATATTTTTATTTATAGGGATAGGCTTATCCTAACCCGCTTTTCCTAGAGGAAGATATAGATGTCTAGTAGAGGTCTTTATCTTTTAAGGGTTATTCCCTTAGACTGTATTATAGAGCCTCTTTTTACTAGCTTATTCTATAAAGCCTCCCTATGCCTATTATTTCTTTATAATAGTAAAATAGGAATATAAGGGTATATTCTTATACTAATAAAAGTAAATATTAAGGCCTAGGATCTATAGCTTATCCTATAAGAAGCGCTATAGACTTATATAAAAGCTTCCTTAATAAAGGAAGGCGCGGTACTAGTAAACGAGCTTTCCTTTATACTTTTACTACTAAATAAGCTTTATCCTATACCTTTACCTTAGCTTAATAAAGAGGGATAGACCGGCTTAAGGGCGCGCGCGGCGAGAGTGTTTTAAGATAAAGCCCTTTAACGCCTATAGGATAAGATAGCGGCTCTAAACTATACCTATAAGGGTATACGCCGCGCTATAAAGTCCGGTGCTTAACGCTTAGATTTAAAGCTAAAGTTAAAGGTATAAGTAGCTAACTACTATATCGACCTATAAGGGTATCTATATTAGCGGGGGAGACTATAAGTACCGGGCGTACTATATACTATAGAAGCTAAGGAGAAGGATAGACTACTAAAGCTAAATAAATAAAATAAGCTCTAAAGGAAGCTAGTCTAGCTTATCTATAACTCTAGTATTATAAGCTACTTAGGTTAGTAGGGTATAGTAGTAAGCCTTATAAGGGAATTTTACTAGCCCTTCCTATAATACTATATTTACTGCTTCCTTTATAACTATAATATTTATAGCCGTACTAAGATTTAAAGGGTATAGCTTAAGGGGCTACTTAAGTAGCTTCCGGTACCTAATAAGTTCTATATATATATATATAGATAGACTTTATAATAGACCTTCTACTTATAAAAGAAAGTAACTGCTATATATAAGTAATTAAGGACTAGCTTAGTAAATTAATAGTATTAAAGCTAATACTATTTATAGATGTAAAAGCTTATATAAAGCGCTTCCTTTAATACTAAGCCCGCTTATATAACTAGCTAACCTTTATTATAAGTAATAAAAGATTAAACTAAACTAGCTGCTTTTAATAGTACTTATACTAGCTACTTTAAATTATATAGCTACTTAGTATAGCCTATTACTTATAGACTAATAAGGGACTTAAAAGAGTTAACTAAGAAGTATAAGCGTACTTATTAGTAGTAGTAGCTTATAACTAAGTAGACTAAGACCGCTAGCTCCCTATAGCCTAGCTTATATTAAATAATAGACCCTAGACCTTTATTAAGATAGCCCCCTTCTTTACTATATATAGCTTTAAGCTGCGCTCCTTAATCCTATTTACTATAAATATAGTAGCGGAGTAATATAATAGTTCGTTATTAAAAAGCCGCGCCTTTATATTTATATAAAAGCTATAAGAAATTATAAAATACTATTAATTCGCGATAGCTACCTTAGTATAAAATTAAGAGTAGCACGCTAATAAGACTAAGGCTTTAGTAGATAGGTTTATAGTAAGAGATAAAGTATAGCTTAACCTTTATAACTATAGGTTAGCGCGGCTAAAGAAGAAGCTAAACTAGCTATATATAAAGTTTATAGTATAAAAGGTTATTAGCCTATAGGTAGTTAAGCTTAATAGTCTTTTAATAGGGGTTTATAATAAGATTAATATTAACCTTCTTTACTAAGCCTCTTTAACCTACTACTTAGATAAGAAGTAGCGGACGCTTAACCGCCCGCTATTAAGGTAGAAGGGGATAACGAATTTAAGGTTAAGGGGATATAAGCTATACGCTAAAAGAAGGTTAGCTAAGGGAATCGCTAAGACGTCCTTATAAAGTAGCGCGGGTGCCTTAACTTAATATAGGAACTTATACGTAAGTTTATAGGAGCTATAGCCCTCGATAAGTTTAAGGCCTTATATAGACTAATAAATAAGAACGATAGACTAATAGACTATTAGCGGTAGCTTAAGCTAGGACTATAAAGTAAGTAAAATAAAAGGGGTAGTTATAGTAATATAGGCGTAGTAATATAAGTAGAGATAAAAATAGCGTTTATTATAAGGCGGAGCCCTTAAACTACCTAAGCTTATTCCTTATTATTATCGTTACCTTTATTATTATTATTATTATTATTATTATTATCCTTATTAGCCTCTTCTTACTTATTAGCTATAGTAGCAGCGCTCTCTAGCGCGCTAAGTTAGCCTTCTAGGCCTATAAGCTAGTTAGCGGCGGCGGCGGCTCTAAGGGCAAAGGGGCGGCGGCTAGCTCTAGCGGCGGTAGTAGGGGCAGTAGTAGCGGCGGCGGCGGGCACGGCTAAAGGGACCGCCGATAAAGCGATAGAGGTAATATCCTTAGTACTAAGAGAGTTAGTAGTAAAGGTAAGAGAGTAAAAAGGGAAGAACTTACTTAGGGATAAGCCCTTAGCGCTTTAGGGCGCGGAGGTTATAGTAAGCGGCTATAGCGGCGGTAAGGCGCTTCTTAGTAGCCCTTTATACCTACCTATATACGCTAGCCTTCTAAGCTAATACTATAGCGAGTAGGATAAGAGGCGCCGCCTTATAAGTATAGCTAGTATATATATACTAGTAATAACTACCGCCGCGGCGGCGCCTAACTTAGTTAGTATAAGAGAGCTCTTATAACGTATACTATATATAGGGGGCCGCGTAAGCGGCTCTAGCCTAGACCTAGCGCTTATACTTTAAGAGGTTAGTAAAAGACGTTTATTATACTTACTTAACTATAGACTTATAGGGGTAGCGGAGATAAAGGCGGGGGCTAAGGGGCCGGGCGTTATAGGTAGCGGCGGGGACGGCGTCGTTACCTTAAAGGGCAATATAAGAGCGGCTAGCGTAGCGGAGGTATTAGTAGTAGTGGTAGGCGCGGTAGTAGCGGCGCGGGCGGGAGCAATAGTAGTAGCGGAGCTATCGTCGGCCGCGCTTAGTATAGCGTCGACGAATAATACTATACGCTCTAAGAAAGAGAAGGTAAGGGAGGGGGAGGTAGATATATCTATCGCGGAAGTTAGTATTATAGATTATAGCCTCCTACTCTATAAGGTAGGTAACTTATTAGTTAAAGTTATTATTATTATTAAGGCTATTATTACTACTATAGCTATTACTATAAATATATATTAATAGAGCGGCCTATATAGCTAGGAATAAACTAATGCTTTAAGTAAAGTAGAACTTACTTATTACTACTATTACTATAGTTAAAGAAAGAAGAAAAGGAAGGGAAAGAAGAAAGGGGGTTACTACTTTATATACCCCTTAGTAAAGGAGGCTGCTTAAGGCTAAGGGGATAGGTAACCTAAGGCTTATATAGGTCTAAGCTAGCCGCCGGCTACTTAAAGGTATATATAATAGTATAACGACCGGTATTATTCCTAAGGGATAAACCTATTAAGGGGTTTATATTAGTAGATATAATAGGGCGTGGTCTAAGTAATAATAAGTATATTATGTTAGTAATAAGTTAGAGGTCGTAAACTATAGACTATAACTAAGTAATTAAAATTAAAGATAGAATCGTAATAAAGATCTATATTAAAAGCTATTAAGCTATCTATTTAAAGAAGTAAAAGTAGGTAGCTATATATACCTATAAAGACTATCCTTAGATTATAGGCCTAGCTATAATCCCTAACGTTAGATTATATAAAGTATAGTAATTCTATTAATCCTAGATTACTTAGATCTCTACGATCCCCTCGATCTTATATCTATTAGATAGTCGTGCCGACTATTTATCTATTAAACCGTATTACGTACTTAACGCGGTCGACTATTAGCGGCCTAGTAGCTATAGTCGTAATATAATATCTCCCTTTCTTTTAGTCTTATCTATAAGACTTACTATAGCTACCTTAGCCGCTATATATAAATATATCCTTATTACGTCGTATATAAGTATATCGTTCCTTATTTCTTTATCTTTTCGGGATATACTACTAATAGTATATTTAGTTATATACTAAAAAATCGTTCTTAAAAAGCCTCCGAGCGCGCTGCTCTTACTAAATATATCGATTTAAGTAGAGATCCTACCGATATACTATATACTTAATAGTTTAAGGTAAAGAAGACGAATTATTAAATAGCCGAAAATTCTTCGCGCTATAATAATTATATTACTAATAGTCGTCCCTATTATAATAGTATTTTAGTAGCCTCTTCTTATAGGTATCTTTTAATTCTTTTTATATATAGTAGCTAACGTATTTCTTTTAGTAACTAAATTATTAGTAGAGCAGCGTAGGCTATATTTTAAAGAGGAGGAAGCTAGGGAAGCTTTATTAAAGCTTTAAGTATAGCTTACGAACCTTTAATCGTAAATATCTATCGCCGTTAATTATTTAGCTTATATTTAGAAGATTCGGAATTATATAAAGGAAAAGAGTTCTAAGTTATTTCGTTATAGTATCTAAGAAGTAAATACTAAGGATAGCGTTTTACCTATGCTTAATACGTATAAGTATTAAGTAGTAAATAACTTATAACCGTTAGGCGTTCCTAATAAGGTAAATTAGTCCTTATTTAGTATTAGCGAGGAGTTTATAGATCTTAGTCCTTTAATCCCTCTTAAACCTTCTAGTAAAATTATCGAAGTAAAGTGCTATAATAAGTTAAGTGCTTAAGTAGTTCCTAGGTATTTTCCTTTAGTCTATATCCCTGCTACTTAATAAGGTACTCTTATTACTAACCTTATTTTCTTATATCTAGTATTTATTTTACTTTATATTCTTAATTATTATTAACTTTAATTTTTCCCTATAGTTTAGCGTTTTATAGCGCTAGTTCTAATAATAAGATATAAAATATTAGGTATATCCGTATTATTATTAATAGCGAAAGTTTATAGTTAACTTTTAAAATAGTTTTCTTAACCTTAAATAGTCTAAGTTTCTTAAAATCTAATTTATTACTTAGTTATTTTATTTTAATATTTCGTTATATAAGGTAGACTATATCTCTCTTTTAAAAGATTAGTCCTTATAATCTTTTCCGATTATAGTAAGTAGATATTCGTTCTTTAATAAATTAAAGTTCTTATTATATTTCTTTATATAATTTTTATAGCTAATCTACTTATAGTATTACTCGTTCCGCTTATAGTCCTTATTAAGTAACCTTAAATACGTCTAGGTTATATTTATAATTAGTATATACTAGTAAGAGCTTAGTTATTTTTATAACTAAGCTATTATAAGCTAGTTACGCTATTAATAGCTATTTAACTTAATCGTTTTATTTATAGCTAATATAGTATTATAAATATTATTTAAGCGTTTAGTTAAGTCGTTCTATTTATCTATCTATTTATAGGTAATAAGCTATACTAAGCTTATATTTCGTCCTTAATTATACTATAAGAGCTTACTAAAACTTAGCTATAAATATACTTCCTTTATTAAAGATAATCTTATTTAGTAGTTTATAATTACTAATAATTATTTATAGGAATATATATACTAGCTCTTTTATATTACTTATTTCTTTATATAGTAAGAAGTATCTATACTTTATTAGTCTATCGGTAATAACGAATATACTATCGTACTTAACGTTCGTTATAAGTTCTTTTAATAGTAGTAGCTTTATAATATAGTTAAAAGCTATTAAATCCTATGGTTTTTCTAGTACTAGTAGCGGTTATAATTCTCTATATAGTTTATATCGTTTAGCTTTACTTTATATATAAAGTTTATATTCTTTAATAACTTATTATACTACTTCTTTAAGCTATAGAAAGTTATATTATTAATTAATCTATTTTATTATTCTTTAGATTCCTTAGTATCTATATATTAAATATTCGTATATATCTTATATAACTTTATCTTATAATTCTAGTAGTATCTAGATTTTATTTTTATATATTAAAACTTCTAAATATCTTATATTATATCCGTTTAGTACTTTATATTCTTTTATCTATTTTAGGATCTTTTAGTAAGTTAAGTTATTAGGTTATACTTTAAATATTATATTTAGCTATTATTACTAGTAGTTCCTATTTTTATTAATTTCTAGGAGCTATCCTTTCGCTATAGGTGCCCTTATATTATAGTTACTTTATCGACTAAGGGTATTAGCTCGACTATTTTCTATTCCTTTTTTATAGATTATTTCGTAGTTAAATTCTAATACGTATTCGGCCTATTAGATCTATCGTCCGTTTAACTATTATATTATTATAAAATATAAGATATTCTTATAATCTATATAGACCTTAACTTTATATTTACTTTTAAGAAGGTAGTATCGAAATTCCTTAAAAGCTTAAATAATTGTAAGGAATTCTTTATTATAAATAAGGTAATTAAGTTCTACGCTATATAGCTTTTTCGAGTAGAATATAATTAATTATAGTCTTCTTTTATTATCTTTCTATCCGATTTATACTCTTAAAGTAAAGTCTAATATATCGGTTTTAAGTTCGATTTATTATTTTAGATTAAAGGTAGTTAAGACTAGTTCTTATATAATTATAGTCTTAATATATTCGAAAGCTTTATTAGCTTTATCGTCTTATATAAAATCTTTTTCCTTTTTTATTAAGTCGTATAGTAGTACTACGATCTTTCTAAAATCTTTAATAAATTATTAGTAGTAATTTATAAATCCTAGGAAACTTTATACGTCCTTAACGTTCTTTAGCGTTAGCTATTCTTTAACTAAGTTAATTTTATCTTATTATATTTATATCTCTCTTAGTAAGATTATATATCTAAGGAAGTCTACTTCCTATATATAGAACTTATTTTTCTTTAGTTTAACTAGTAACTTTATATTTTAAAGTACGCGGAGTACCTTATAGATATATTACTTATATTCTTCTAGGGTATCTAAGAAGATTAGGATATTATCTAAGTATACTACTATAAAGATATCTAAGTATTTACGTAGGATATTATTAATTATCTATTAAAAGGTAGCTAGTATATTTATAAGTCTAAATAGTATTACTAAGTATTTAAATAGTTTAAATTTCGTTTTAAAGGCTATTATTTATTTATATCCCTTTTTTATATATATTAAGTTATAGGCGCCTTTAAGATTAAGGGCTATAAACTATTTTTTACTATATAGTCGATCTTATAGTTCTAATATAAGTAGTAATAGTATTCGGTCTTTTATTATAATATCGTTTAAGCGTTTATAGTCGATAACTAATTATAGCTTACTATTTTTCTTTAAAATAAATATAACTAGGTAGCTTACTTTAGATATTAACGTTTATATATATCCTTTTTATAGATTCTCGTTAAGATAGTTATATAGCGTTTATAGTTGCTTTTCGTTTAGGTTATAGATCTTATAGAACGTTAGCGTTATTCTATCCTTAAGATAAATTTTATAGTCTTATTAGCTATATTTAGGTAACCCTATCTTAAGTTCTTCCTTAAAGAGTTTATTATATTTCTAGTATTCTTAGGGGATATTCTTTATTTTATCTTATAGGCTTTATTCTTTCTTTTAAGAGCTAGTTTCTCTTAACTTAAGCTCTTTATTAATTTATTTAAGGTCTTTCCTTAAAGTAGTAATAACTCTTTAGATCTTTATATTATATCCTTTATTCTATTTATATCGGATACTAGGTTATATAGCTATAATTGTTAGTATATAGGTCTTATTAGTCGATTTTATTATATCCGCTAGTTTAGTTACTATTTTCTTTTATATTGCTAAAGCCCGTAATAATTTACTTAAACGGTTATCCCTTTTATCCTATTTAGTAGCTAAATTATAGTAAAATTTTACTTTCTTTTAAATCTACTAGTCCTAGAAACTTATATCTTTATTTTAATATAGCTAGCTAGTTCTTTAGTTAATTAATAGGTTGCTCTCTTATAGCTATAAAAGCCTTAATATAAAATTATATTCTTTAATATCTATAATATTAAAGTTAACTTATTCGTTATAGCCCTAGATATTAATATTAAGGTAATTAATCTCTATATTAATAATTCCGTTATTATAGTTAAAGGCCTTTCCTTTAATATTTATAAGTTTATATAGATCTTTCTTATATCTTTATATAAGTTAATAACGATTAATAACTCTAGGTAAAATATAATTACTTATTACGATATAGTCTAAAAGTATATATACGTAATATCCCGCGATTTAGATATCTAATACTATTTAGTCGCTATAGCTTACTATTACTATATATAAGGTCCTTAGATCTTATTATATCGTACTAGTCTATAGTACTTTTATAGATAGTATACCTTGTTTTTTACTTAGTCCTTATTTATTTTATTTAGGTATTCTTCTTTAATTTATTATTAATATCGTTTCTTTATATTTTTATTATATAGTATTATATTAGGGCTTAAAAGACTAATTTCTTATAGCTAATTAAAGATTTCTTATTTCTTAACGCTATATCGTTTATATTATACTACTTCGTAGTTAATTATATACTATACTTTATAATTCTATTTATTTTTATACTAAAGGTTAAGTTTTTATTTAGCGTCTTTTTATTTTTTATATAGTATTTCTATATTAATTCTTCCTTAGTCGAATATAGCTTATAGCCTTTATATATATTACTAATAATCTTTTAGTATACTATTATATCGTTTATACTATACTTATACTTTTTTATATTTATAAACTCTATAGTTTAGGTATATATATTTATTATAATCTTCTTTATTATATTTAACTTATTATATAAGTCTTTAGATAATTAAGGGTTTAGATATCTTAAAATAAGTAGCGTTATATTATTCTTTTATTTTAGTATATTTATAGATTTTATATATTTTTAAAAGATATCTCGTTAATAAACCGTAATTATTATAGTATTTAAGTAGCGTACTATAATTAGGTTCTAATAATATAACTTAGTCGTTTAAGTTGTCGCGAAGACCATTGCGCCACGCAGGCAAAAGTAGAACGCGCTCCGACAGGTGCGCTGCAATTAACACATATGACTGACAACCGCGTCTTCCGACACACCCCCTCAGGGATCGCGGCTCCGCCGGGAGCCCTAGACCTTATAGCCTAAGACGCGGGAGTCGAACACTAAGCGCCACGCCAATAACCCAAGGAAATCCAAGAGAGGTAGTCGTCTACGGGGGATTGAACCCCGCACCGCGCGCAGTTACCGGAAGTTATAGGGGTGGTGTGCCATCCCCTCCCGGGCTTATAACTGTCGCGAAGACCATTGCGCCACGCAGGCAAAAGTGGAACGCGCTCCGATAGGTGCGCTGCAATTAATATATATAACTAACAACCGCGTCTTCCGATATAAGTAGCGTTAATCGATTTTCTAGTAGTTTAGTTTTATACTTAAGTAGGGTTTTAAAGGTACTTATCCCTTAAACCTAACTAAAAAGGCATTATATCGTGCCTTTATCTAAAAGTATATTATATAATCTAGGTAGACGTATAATATCTATAAAATATACTTATAGTACTTATAAGTAAGTAGTATTTATATATTATCTTTAAATTCTCCTTATAGTTACTATTCTCGTTATAGAGCTATAAAGGTATCGACTATAGTAATAGCTATAGTATAGTCTCCTTAATATAGTACTAGTTAATATCGAATTAATATAGCTTATTAGTTTTCTATAAGAATTTAAGGTATTTATTAGGTTCTAATTTTAAGTATTTCTTTAAATTCTTTAAAGTATAGAGCGTATTCTCTAATTATAGTATTTTCCCTTAATAGCGAGGGTAGTAGTATAAGTTTATTCTTATCTTCTATTTCTTTAAGTATTTCTTATTTTTTAGAGCTTATATTATTAATACTTCGTTATTCCTTTTTAGGTTACTATCTAAGTTTTATAAGTATAAGGGCTATATCTATATCTTCTTTATTATATTATTTATAGACTGCCTATTATTATTATCGATTTTTATTTTATATATCTTCTTAGAATCGTTTACTATTCTTCTTAATCTAGTCTTAAGAGACTCCTTTAAGATAAGGGTATTCTAGTTCTATAAATTTAACTTATTTCTATATTTTAGGATCCCTTTACTATATTATTATAAGGGTTTTCCTTAATAGCTATAAGAACTATCTAATACTATTCTTATCGCTTAAGTATACTATATATTCGTCGTTATAGTATATAGTTTAACTAAGGAGTTTATACTTTAGTTCCTATTTATTAGTAGCGTTTAGGTATTTCTTACCTTTTAGGGCTAATACTTAGTAGGTTTTCTTTTCTTTATAAGGTTATCTATATTCTTTAAAGTAATATCTAAGTTTCCTATAATTAAAATACTTTCCTTTACTTTTTTATATTATATCTAGATCTATCTTACTTAGGTTAGTTATATAAGTATAGGTAATAAGAGTTTCGTACTTCTTTTTATAGTTAGCGCGTTAGTTAAAGTTATTCCTATAAGAAGGGTTTTAGTTTCCTCTTCCTTACTTCTTTTCTTAGCGTCGCTTATACTATCTATTATCTATTCGTACTACTATAGTAATATAGTCTAAGAGGTTATTAGGTTAATTTTCCTTATAAAGCTCGTCCTTAACTTCTTCTTTAAGCCTATCGTAGAATTATAATATAAGAGGTTCGTTATCCTAATTAAGCTTTAAGGTAACTTATCGGAACTTCGTAGTATAATCTAATACTAAGATCCTTTATCGGAGTTCTTAAAGTTTCTATTTAGCTTCTTATTCCTCGTTAGTTATTTTAAATACCTTTATAATAGCTTCTTTAAATCCTTAAAAACTAGTAAAGACTTTATTTATCTTATTATCTTATTACGCTAGTTAGTTATTAAGAAAATCCCTTATAATAGGTCTAAACTAAGTAAGTACTATTCTAGATAAATAATTTCCTATATAGAGTACCTTTTTAACTAGGTCTAAGAGTTTAGTAAGGTAAAACTAGTAGTAGGCCTTAAGTTAAGTAAGAAAGTCTCGAAGCGTACTATAAGTACTATTAAATAGTCCTAGCTATTTTAGTTTAACTACTTCTTTAAGGTCCCTAACTTATCTATTACCTCCTTTATTCCTAAGTAACTATACCTTATATCGAAGGGTAATAATCTCGCGTATTATATCCTAAGGCGATATAGTAGCTCTAGAGTTAGTTAATCTAGCTTACTATATAAGTATATTAATAGTTATAATATTACTTAGAGTAACGCGGTATTATATTAAATAAGAGCTTTTAATATATAACGATTAATATTATTCTTAAGGGATAAACCTATTAAGGGGTTTATATTAATAGATATAATAGGGCATAGTCTAAGTAATAATAAGTATATTACGTTAGTAATAAGTTAGAGGTCGTAGACTATAGACTATAACTATGTAATTAGAATTAGAGATAGAATCGTAATAAAGATCTATATTAAAAGCTATCGAGCTATCTATTTAAAGGAGTAAAAGTAGGTAGCTATATATACCTATAAAGACTATCCTTAGATTATAGGCCTAGCTATAATCCCTAATATTAGATCGTATAGAGCGTAGTAATTCTATTAATCCTAGATTACTTAGATCTCTACGATCCCCTCGATCCTATATCTATTAAATAGTCGTGCCGACTATTTATCTATTAGACCGTATTATATACTTAACGCGGTCGACCGTTAGCAGCTTAGTAGCTATAGTCGTAATAAATAAGTTACGCCCTTATTTAAACGGCTAGCTAGCTAATAAGTATAGAGCTAGGTTATAGCTACTTAGGCTAATAAGTATAAGGATAATAAAGCTAGTAGGGCTAGTACGATTAATAGGGAAAGGGCTAGGTAAAGCTAGTAGTATAGGCCTAATAATATAAAAGCTATTAATAAGGCAGCGCCGCGCCGCGCTTAAAGGAGGGTATTATATAAGAGTCTTTAACTATTATAAGTTATAGGCTTAAGCTATAGCCTAAGCTATATAGTTATATATAAAGGGCCGGATCCTATATATATATATATAGGCTAGCTATATATAAAGAGCTCTATATAGCTTATTAATATTATCCTATAAATAGTACCTATATATATACCTTTACTTACTTTATAATACTTATACTAGCTACTTTAGATTATATAGCTACTTAGTATAGTATATTACTTATAGACCGATAAAGGGCTTAAGAGGGTTAACTAAGAAGCGTAGGCTTACTTATAGGCTATTATAGCCTATAACTAAGTAGACTAAGACTAGTAGCTCCCCGCGGCCTAACTTATATTAAATAGTAAACTATATACTTTTATTAAGATAGCCCTTTTTTTATAATATATAGCTTTAAACTACCCTTATTAGTTCCCTTTATTATAGATATAGTAGTAAAGTAGTATAGTAATTTATTATTAAAGGGCCGCGCCTCTATATTTATATAAAAGCTATAAGAGACTATAGATTATTACTAATCTATAATAGCTACCGCGGTATAAGATTAAAAGTAGTATACTAATAAAACTAAGGCTCTAGTTGATAGGTTTATAGTAAGAAATAAAGTATAGCTAGACCTCTATAACTATAGGTCGGTATAGTTAAAGAAGAAGCTTAACTAACTATATATAAAGTTTATAATATAAAGAGCTATTAGCCTATAGGTTATAGAGCTTAATAGTCTCTTAATAGGGGTCTATAATAAGATTAATATAGACCTCCTTTATAGAGCCTCCTTTAACCTATTACTTAGATAAGAAGTAGTAGACGCTTAACTACTTATAATTAAAGTAAAGGGAGAAGATAAGTTTAAGGTTAAAGAGATATAAGCCGCGCGCTAAAAAAAAGTTAGTAAGGGGAAATACTAAGAGGTCTTTATTAAGTAGCGCGGGTATCTTAACCTTATATAAGAACCTATATATAAGTTTATAGGAACTATAGCCCTTAATAAGTTTAAGGCCTTATTTAAAATAGTAAATAAGAATAATAAACTAATAAACTATTAATAGTAGCCTAGGCTAGGACTATAAAGTAGGTAAAGTAAAGTAAGTAGTTATAATAATATAAGCGTAATAATATAAATAGAGATAAAAATAGCGTTTATTTTAAGGTAAAGCCCTTAAACTACTTAAACCTACTTCTTATCTTAATTATTATCGTTATCCTTATCCTTATTATCCTCCTTTACCTTATTAGCGGCGGCGGCGCTTTCTAAGGTACTTAAGCGGCCCTTTAAGCCCGCGAGCTAGTTAGTAGTAATAGCGGCTCTAAGGGCTTTAAGGGCGGGGGGGGCCTAGCTAGTAGTAGCGGCGGGAGTAGCGGCGGGCATAGTTAAGGGGACCGCTAATAAGGCAATAGAAGTAGTATCCTTAGTACTAAGAGAGTTAATAGCGGAAGTAAAAGAGCTAAAAGAAAAGAACTTACTTAGGGACGAGGCCCTAGTACTTAAGGGCATAGAGATTATAGTAAGCGGCGGCGGCGGCGGTAAGGCACTTCTTAGTAGCCCCCTATACCTACCTATACGCGCCGGCCTTTTAAGCTAACGCTATAATAAGTAAGATAAGAGGCGCCGCTTTATAAGCGCAGCCGGTACGCGTATACTAATAATAACTACTACTATAGCGGCGCCTAACTTAGTTAGTATAGGGGAGCTCCTATAACGTATACTATATATAGGGGGCCGCGTAGGCGGCTCTAGCCTATACTTAGCGTTTATACTTTAAGAAGTTAGTAGAAAATAGCTACTACGCTCGCTAGGTAGTAGACTTATAGGGGTAATAAAGGTAGAGGTAGGGGTAGAGGGGCCGGGCGTTATAGCTAGCGGTAAGGATAGCGTCGTTACTTAGAAAGGCAATATAAGGGCGGCTAGCGTAGTAGAGGTAGAGGCGGCGGCGGTAAGCGCGGTCGCGGGGGCGCGGGTAGGAGTAGCGGTAGCGGCGGAGCTATCGTCGGCCGTGCTTAATATAGCGTTAATAAACGACTCTATACGCTTTAAAAAGGAGGAGATAAAGGAGGGGGAGGTAGATATATTTATCGCGGAAGTTAGTATTATAGATTATAGCCCTTTACTTTATAGGGTAGGGAACTTACTAGTTAAAGTTATTATTATTAGGGCTATTATTACTACTATAGCTATTACTATAAGTATATATTAATAGAGCAGCCTATATAGCTAAGAATAAACTAATACCTTAGGTAAAGCGGAACTTACTTATTACTACTACTACTATAGTTAAAGAAGGAAGAAAAGGAAAGGAAGAAGAAAGAGGGGGATACCGCCTTATATACCCCTAGGTAAAAGACGCTACTTAAGGCCGAGGGGATAGGTAACCTAAGGCTTATATAGGTTTAGGCCGGACGCTAGCTACCTAAGGGTATATATAATAGGTTACGCCCTTATTTAAATAGCTAGCTAGCTAATAAGTATAGAGCCCGGTTCTAGCTACCTAAGCTAATAAGCGTAGGGATAATAGAGCTAGTAGGGCTAGTATAATTAATAGGAAAGGGTAGGGTAGAGCTAGTAGTATAGGCTTAATAGTATAGAAGCTATTAATTAAGTAGCGCTACGCCGCGCTTAAGGGAGGGTATTATATAAGAGTCTTTAACTATTATAGGTTATAGGCTTAGGCTACGGCCTAAGCTATATAGTTATATATAGAGGGCTAGATCCTATATATATATATATAGGCTAGCTATATATAAGAGAGCTTTATATAGCTTATTAATATTATCTTATAGATAGTACCTATATATATACTTCTACCTACTTTATAATAGGTCTTAGGCCTTTCTTCTAAGGTCCTTAAAAGGTATTAGCTTTTTAGAGCTTCTTTTAAATAAGCTTTAGCCTTTAAGGTACTTATTTTAACCTTTAAGTTAAGGGGGTTAAGGTTAAAGGGGCCCTCCTTAGGTCTAGGCTAGGGTCCTAAGTTAGGTCTAAGCTAGGTCTTATTAGTAAGGGGTATATATATTAGAAAACACGGTTATTAGTTATATATATTAATTATAGTATACTTATTAAAGCGTGTGTTTTACTTTTACTTATATAGCGTAATAGTCTTTACGATAGTTATAAGCCTAGGAGGGGGTAGTAAACTACCCCCTATAACTTCCGGTAACTACTTATTATAGGGTAATACCTATAAATAGCTATATACCCCTCTCTCTCTTAGATTTCCCTAGGTAATAAGCGCGGTACTTAGTATTTAACTCCTATATTATAGGCTTAGGTCTAGGAATCTTAGTAGAGCCGCGATCCTTAAAAGGGTATATCGGAAAACGTAGTTATTAGTTATATATATTAATTATAGCTTACCTATTAAAGCGCGCGTTTTACTTTTACCTATATAGCGTAATAGTCTTCGCGATAATATACCCTTAGTTAGTAAGGGTAAGGAAGAGTTTTTTACTTATATAAAGGAGAACCTTACTTAATTTATAATCTTTAATAGTATATTATATACCTATTAATAGCTATATAAGGCTATACTTAAGGGGGCGTAATATACTATTTATAACGGTTCTAGGTATATACCTTTTTTATATTTTAAGCTTAGTTTTAAAAAGTTAGCTAAGAAGATATAATAATATAATTAGCTTATATTTATATAGTCCTTATAAGGTCCTTAAGGTCCCTAAGGTTTCTAGGGGTCTAGTTTTAAAGGTAATAAGCGGTCTTAACGATTTCCCTTTAAAGGTTATAGGGAAGCTTTATAGTAAGTCTTATTATATAAGCCCTTTTTATTATAGTACCCCTTAATCTTTCTACCTTATCGTTCTAGGCCTAGGTATTTAGTACTAATAGAAAGGGTAAAATACCCCTTTTTTAAAGCTAATTTAAGATATCCTTTATAAATAGCTCTCTATTAAACTATACCTTTTTTACCTTAAAGCTAAAGTAGGATTTTATTTAGTTAATAAAGTCCTAGTATATAGACTAGTTATACTTACTTAGGTAGGTCTATAAGAAATAAGGGAAAACTATCCTTAAAAAGTTATCTATAAAAAAACATTACCTAGATTAAGCTTTCTTAGTCCTTAAAAACGTTAGTTTAGTCGACCTAAATTTCCTTATATAGCTAGTCTAGCTATAAAGGTATTCGTCTAAAAATTCGTCTCTTAGTCTTCCCTTAGCTATAGTATTTATATTTAATAGTCTTAGGGCCCCTTATTTATACGCCCTACTATTAGCCTAGCTTAGATAAAGCTAAGGGGCCGGGGTAACTAAATTATATATATTAAAGAAGACCGTCTCCTTAAGCTACTAAAAGAGGGTTCTTAGAACCTACCCTCTTAGTAGGGAAAGCTAACTTCTTAAGAGGTTCTTTTTTAAAGATAGGTTAGAATTTAAAAATAAATTAACTAAATTTTTCCTTAATAAGCTTAATTGTTTAATTCTTCTAGACTAGCCTTATAGGCGTTAAGGTTATATCCTAAAAGATTTCTTCCTTTTAAAGAAAATAAAAGGAAATTAAGCTCGTTAAAAATTTAGGGTAAAAAGCTACCCTTTTTCGTTAAAGAATTTATATAAACCTATTAAGTAATTTTATTATAAAATTCACCCTTTTATATCCCTTTATCTATATAGTTAATTCCCTAGTAATAAGGTATTCCTTTTATACCTTTTTAAAGGACTAGAATTATAAGAAGGTATTATAGATATTAAGGGAAGTACTAAAATTAAAGATAGTTAATTTTTATAAGGGATAGTCGGACGGCTCTAACGGTTAGTTTTAGCCTAGCTAATCTATAGGAAAGATAAAGGCTAGATTCGCTATACTAATAAATTTTTCCTTAAATTTATAGGTTAAATAAATATAGTAGTATAAGTTACTATTTCCTAGTAACCTAGATCTTATCTATGTTTTTCTATAATAAAAGGTCCTTTTTAAGAGATAATTAAATCGTTATTTATAGCCTCTTTAAAGGGTTAAATCGTTTAGGTTAGTTTTCCTAGGAGACCTACTAGTACTATAATAACCTATAGCCTAGGGATTTATAGGCTAGGTAGCTGTTTCGTCTTTTAGTTTTTTATTTCTTTAAGGAATCCTCGTCTTAGTCTAGAAGGTCTACTTAAAAAAAACCCATTTTTACCCCTTATTACTAATTTTAACGAAGAGGTTCGATCTCGATTAGTTCCCTGATTTTTCGGCTAACGGACTAATAGGTCTATTAGGGGACTAGCCGGGCTAAGTAGACTAATAGGGCCGGGCCCGGAGTAGTAAGCGTAGCCGGGGCTAGGGCAGTAGTAGTTAAAGATAGCGTTAAGGCTCTTAAGGGTAGTAGAGCTAAAGGAGTAGCAGCAGTAGTAGTAGTAGCAGGGCCGTAGTAGGAGGGGCTATAATAGCTATAAGGGCAGTAGGTCGTACCGTCTAAGTCGAATACTAGCTATAAAGAAATAAGACTACTTATTATTATACTCTAGTAGCCTCTTTATTTAGTTCCTAGCTAGCTTCTTAAAAGATAGCTAAGTAACCGTTACTAATAGGCTTTATTAGTATAGATATATCCTATAGCTATTAGCTAGAAAGAGCTTCTATTAAGAAGTATTAGTTAGCTTCCTCGAGGATTTCTTTTTACTTAGCTAGCTATAAAGAGGCTAGTAGGTTCCTAATAGAAACGGCTCCTAGGTAGGCTATATAAGTCTTCTTAATATAGTTAGTTATATAGCCCTTTAAGGGAGCTATTAAGGTCTCGAGCTTTAAAAGCTACTACCTAAGAGTCTCTTCCTCTTAAAGAGAGATTAGCTTTATAGTACTAACGGATTCTATTATAGCTATACGTATAGTAGTTAGTAGCTTCGTCTTATAGAGGTATTCCTTATAGTAACTCTTATAGTTACCTAAGGTAGTAGAAAAAGCTCTTTACTATATAGAGGTTAGCTTAGAAAAGAGGGTAGCTCCCTCTATAAATTCCGTTACCCTAGGATAAAGAGGAGGCTTAAGAGGGTCCTACTTATTAGAGAAGACTAAATTATAGATAGTCTTATCTACTTAAGCTCGTAGCTCCTTTACCTACTTATCTTAATCTTAGGGCTCTATAAGAATCGTCCTATAGACCGTAGGGGTAGTAAAGGAATCGTTTTTCGATATTATTATAAGAGAAGGTAGAAAAGTTAGTTAAAAATTAGCTTTTTTAGTAAGAGGGGTAAAAAGAAGCTATAAGAAATATAAGAAAGGTGCTTTTTATAGCAGCTAAAAGGTATAGGAATTCTATTCCTCCTAGGCTTATATCTCTTATATAGAGAGGTATAAAACGTATATAAAAAATATAAAGGTAAAATTAAAAGTAAGGGATTAGATAGGCAGGGCAAAGATATTTAATTCTTTCAGGGGTAGTAATTATAGTAGGGGAGTAATTATTATATTACTTTAATTATCCTTCTTTCCTCTATCTAACGCCCCTCTTTATACCCGTTTAGTATCTTAATTAATAAAGAAGATCCTACTTAAAGAAGCTACTAATATCCTCTTAACTACTAAGCTTTTTACCGGTTTTTCCCCTCTATTCTAGCCGTTAACGGCATATCCGTCTTATCTCTCGCCACCTTTATAGGAAGCTATCGCTACTTCTGCTTCCCTTCTTACCCCTACCCTCCTTTCTATACCTCTTTTTAGCTCCTTTCTCCTTCTTCTATACCGGTGTTTTTTTTAGCTTCCTAGGTCCCTCTTACTAAGGGATATCTCCGAGAATACGAATTAGGCTAGGCTTCGTAACAATTACGAAAAAAGGGTATAAATTATACTACCCTTTTTAAAAGATAGAGTCTATAGGTATAACTATATATATATATATAAAGTGCGGGGGGGAATAGGTTTCCCTACTAATCTAGCTGCTTACGATTACCCGGATCTATCGAGTAACTTTCTTAGCATCCTATAGGTTGACTACCGCATTGAGTGTCTCCGGATGCGGCGAGGGCATCAACGCCACTTCTAGGGATAAGGGGGGAGCGCCCTGTGGGTGCGTGTCAGCGTGGGCCCAACCTCCATTCCTACACATTGGTCTATGGCCCACTGTGACCCTTGTTGTGTCGTGACAATTTATATATAAATACCCTATTAGATCTTATATAGCTAGAGGAGGGCATACATCTTTATTATATTAATCATATTGCCCCTGATCACTTCCATATACGTTCTCTAACCCCTGTTCGAGAGAAGCCTTCAGTGGATTGAATTGGGCGGTTTGAATCCTTGCCGTCGCCCATGGATGCACATGCCCTCGACTCAACGCTCATTGCACTGCGCTCTGATTATAGTGCAAGTCGCAAGCATGCGGGTGCTGCAGGCAGTACTTGGGCACTAGGGCAGTCGCGCCGATGCCGTTGGCAACCAGGTACTCCCTGAAATTGAGAATTCTCTGGGTGAAGGTGGTGGTTCTCTTCTTGCCCGTCTCCGGGTCCCTGTTGCCCGACCAGGTCAGCTCGGCGAGAGCCGCAGCCCTAGGCCACATCTTGCCACTGATAATGGTATCATCAACCTGCTCCGACCACAGCGGGGCGGTGGCGCCAATAACATGCTTGGCCTCGTTCCTGGTAAGGTTGAGTGTGAAATCATAGTCGTAGATGCGCTGCCAAGTCTTGTACGGCGCGCACCACGAGCCGCCGTTGCCGCCGTAGTTGAAGGACGTCGTCGCACCCGTCGGGTCCGGGTTCTCCTGCATGTCGTAGCGGGGGTCGTTGGTTACCCAGCCGCCGTAGCCGCAGTCAAGGTACATGAAGTCCGCACTTGAGATGATGACGTCAAATCCGGAGCTGGTAAGCTTCTTGATGTTGTGAAGACCATTGTTCCACGACTGCATAATGATGTTCTTGGGGACGTTGGTAGCGTGGGCATCAGCAGAGAGGACAACGTCCTCCCACATAATAAGGCGGCGGTCCGTTTTGCCGGTGATCTTATCCGAGGTGAAGATAGGCAACGAGTGGTCAAGCCAGAACTGGTTCAGATCAAAGTAAGTACGCGAAGGGTCCTGGGCAAACCAGTCCCGGATGAGCCTGCTGTAATTAAAGCACCTGGTCTGGAGCTCGTCACCACCAACGTGGAAGAAGTTGTCCGAGAAACGGGCCGAAAGCTCAGCGTATACCGTACTGACGGCGTCGTAGGTCTTTGGGTTGAGAATGTCTAGCTGGCCAGGGTTAGGCTCGACAGCAGTATGTAGAGGCCAGTCGTCGTTGGACCACCAACTGTCCTGGCACGTCACGATATCTTTGTTGATTTGCTGCCAGCCCGAGGCAGAGTGGCCGGGCATGTCAATCTCTGGGATGACGCGAACGGCCCGAGCACGGGCGTAGTCTAAAATGGTTTGCACATCCTGGGGAGAGTAGATTTCCCGAGGAGAGTAAGCATCCCTGGTGAGCTGAGGGTAGGCTAGGACCTGGATTGGCCAAGATTGGGAATCGGTGATATGCCAGTGCAAGATGTTCATCTTGGATAGACCGAGACCGTCAATCTGCTCCTTGATCTTGTCGACGGAGATGAAGTTACGC
Source organism: Hirsutella rhossiliensis (assembly GCF_020360975.1). Taxonomy (NCBI): domain Eukaryota; kingdom Fungi; phylum Ascomycota; class Sordariomycetes; order Hypocreales; family Ophiocordycipitaceae; genus Hirsutella; species Hirsutella rhossiliensis. The sequence goes on along the minus strand of NW_025408683.1, from coordinate 1,263,403 downwards.
GCAGTATCGATCAAAACACCTCGGTAGGGGTATATGGGGTAGTCCTCGACGGTGACGGGCTGCTCGACGATTAGTTTACCGCAGCCGTCGGAAATGACAATTTGTTGTAGGGTCGTAAAGGCATGGATGGCACCCCAAGCTGTCTTGGCCGTGATCTCGACGGTCGAGGACGAGGGGGAGATGGTGAGCGTGTAGCTCTCGTCAACACCATGCTGCAGATCGGCGGACCAGTCTGAGACCTGGACGTTGACTGTCGTCAAGCAACTGCTGTGGCCGGCGGTTTTTGCGTCCCGCTGGAAATTGTTGCTGCTGCCCGAAGTTGGGAACGGCTTATACTTGCTGATTGGGGACTCGATGGCCTGGGGCACCCATCGCAAGGTGGCGATAGCCTCGTAGGCGCGCTTCCATGCGTCGGCGACAACCTTGGAATTGTCACCGGGCCGGTGGTTGGATTTTGCGCGGTAGCTGAGATGCTCGACGCATTTTGGACCGGTGGTGCCCCAAGAAATCTCCCGAGGCGCGGGCAGGGGGTTGACTTTGACAGCCAAGCTGATGTCGACGACGGCAGTCAGCCCGAGCAGCGTGGAGGAAAGGGGCTTTTGGAATCGCATCTTGCCTGCCGACGACGAGCTTTGGAATCACGTGTGCACCTAGGGCCAAGGATGGCTTTGGGTGAAGAATGGGTGCTTTAATATGGCTATAGGAGTGAGGACATGAATGCCCGTCTACCATGATGCTCGAAAGTAGTAGTTACTCACTAGTTCCCGTTCTCCGCCTGACTTTACTTAGAACTCGCACTGTCTGTAACCGCTTTCGGCTAACGTGGGTGTTTCCAAGATACCAATAAAAGCACTAAGATGTACTAACCCAACCGCCTAACAATATACAGTCCGGTCTACTCCGTATGTAGGTAGGTACCTAATGGCTTAAGCCACACTTGGGGCCAAGCCACTCAGCTTGGCAGTAAAAACAACGAATTCTGACCTAGAATCGGACTAATAACCCCTGTTGTCCATGCTGCCACTGACCCGACCCGCTCCCCGACAACTGCCGCACGACAACGGGGCAGACGAGCCAGTTGGTGCTTCTGTTACGGCGCACTGGCCGACTCCCCTCTTGTCAGAAAGCCGGCTATAAAAAGCGCAGCCCAGCTGTAGTGGCACAGCCCAGCTGAACTGGCGCAGCCCAGCTAGGAGTCACCTAAGGACAAGGAATACAAGTACAATCATCACTCTTGTAATCACATACGTTTCACACTGCTCATACGTGACTGTCTTCTATCAATTTTACCCCGACCGCTCGATAGGATCAGTACTTCATTACCCGAAGTTCTGACACCTCTGTCCACGAATCAAACTCCCTGTTGGCTTGACCCACATCAGTGCAGACACCTCGCGGGCGTGGCACGACGGGTAGCAGCCTAGATGCAGCCTGTGACGACCTGGCCGGCATGGTCCTAAGCGGGGGCGGGCACGAGAACTACGTCGCGCTGAAAATAACACCCGCAGTGACAGGGTTGAAATTGGGATATTGCTTCTCTTTGATGACGAAGAGTTTACTTCTCAGCCGCCTTGGCTTCCTCTAAATGCTGTGCGTGGGTGGCATTGAGAGTGCTTTGCAGCGTGTAACCTGAATTTATAACGAGCACGAAGGCTGCTGGTCTCAAATTTGGGACAAAGGCAAGTATCCCATCCTCGTCACATTTCCCGAAAAAGGGCTGCACTACACTCTCGACGGCAATCTTGTCGTCAAGGCGGTCGTTCTCGAGCATATCCTAGGAAGTCAAGATAGGACATCATTTCTTGTTTTTGTCCAGTGTCTAGAGCCCGCTGTCGTTATACATGGCTTTGCCACCTGCTTCCAGTCGAACATCAGCCGTAGTGGGCCTTGCTACATTGTATTTTGTATTGACAGGCTCCATGTGCCATGGCGGCGGCTGGCGGGGCTAGCGGGGCAGGCTCCCTGTAAGCCCCCTGTAAGCCACTGTACCAAGCCATAACCCTTGAAAGGCCCAAGAAATCACAAGTATTTGGCGCCGCACTACGCCGCCCCAGCCGCCCCCAACACCATTTTAATGCAAGGGCACGGCACAAAAGAGTCTTCGCCTTGTACTCCGAATAAGTACTTCGATAAAGGACCTATATAGATACCAATAGCTACGAAGTAAGGTGAGATTAATACTCTGTTAATTGGGTGCCCTGTAATTACGGCGTACTCCGTTGTACGAAGTAAATAAAGGCGCTGTCCCGACGTGTGCCGGACGCGCGAACCAAAATTGGGTGGCGGCGGTGTAGTGCGGCGCTAAGGGAAAGTCGAGACAAAAGTGTGAGTCCAAATAAGCTTGGGCTCCGCCACTTGCCCAATATTGTGCCTGTGCTGCTCCTCTCAACTGAGTCCGCACGCAATTTCTCCTTCATAGCTTCAACGAGAGTTAGTGATGGACTCTCTGGCAGTAGGTCCTGTCGGGTCGATGCCGAGCCCGACCCGTCCGCACTCATGGCTGGGCCGCCGAAAGCAACGTTTGTTGACCCTGCTGGCGTTCGTCGTCCATTGGGTTTCTGCCAAAAATCCCAGAGATAACCTCTGTCGGAGATTCGCACAGCAGACGACAGTCATCGATGACAAGCTATATATCGATGGTGGCTGGGTGAATTTCGACGACTTTCAAGACGATCACGTAAATTATTCCAGTAAGTCAACTTTTAACCCGATAGAGGTGGCAATAGTTTTAACGAAAAATCATATCGGAATGGAATGATAAAAACCTTGGCTAACCCGGCAATGAAGATACCTGGTTAGGATATCACGATCTCAATAGCCTTATAAAGAGAGGCGGTGATTATTGGCCCGATCTGAACATCACCTTAAACAAGAACGACAGGCAAGTCAACTCTCGGGGTGTGAATTACTGCATTTACAGAAGCCGGATCTATTCTATAGATACCTATCATGTAGCCTATACTCCAGGTTCATCAATTGGAAGGATATACTAACGCCGACATTTGCAGCATTCCAACAGTATCTGGTGGGGTTCTATGGGGTGATGCTGTTAACAAGAGATTCTACCTCTATGGCGGCGAGTGGACTGTCGGGTTTGCACAAGAGCCCTACCACTTGTTAAGCTATGATATTCTTTACGACAAGTGGGATGACTTCGGACCGCCTAGAATTGCACCCCCGCCAGAGATTGCCTCCTATGGAGCCGGAGTCGGTGTATCGGAAACCGGAATGGGTTATTACTATGGAGGGTGGATAAGCAATGCCTCCATGAGTGGATGGACTCAACAGCGAACAATGAGCTCGAGATTCTACACGTATGCCTACGATACAGACACATTCGCCCAGGCAGCTGGTCCGGACAAAAACCCGAGAGCCGAAGGTGCAATGGTATGGATCCCGGCGGGCGATACCTATGGACTGCTTGTATACATGGGGGGTATTGTCAGTCCATATGGTAATGGCACGGCAGCTCCCCAACCACTTGACAAGGTCTTTGTGTTTGATGCCGCGGGCAACTCATGGTCGATTCAGACGGCAACTGGAGAGATCCCACAAAATAGACGCCAATTTTGTATTGACGTGGCCTGGGCCCCCGATAGATCAAGCTTCAACATGTAAGTGCTAATGACTTCTCAATCACACAAGTCTCAGTATTAACTAACAAAAAAGCTACCTCTGGGGGGGCCTGAGTGTGCCGCCCCCGGCTGTTAACGCAACCTCATTCAACGACATATACATCTTGACCCTCCCCTCATTCATCTGGGTGAAGGCCTACCCTGATCACCATGGAAACGTCACGCTGCCTGATGGCCACTATAGTTCTTCCTGCAACATGGTTAAGTCGATGTCGCAACTCTTCGTCATCGGTGGCACCTACACGGACACTGATAAATGCGACCTCGGGGTCACGGCATGGGCGCAACATAGCTTTTGGACGGGGACGAACCAGAACGCCGGCGATGACCAGACATACTGGGCAGTGCCCGACCCCAACGTCACCAGCAACGTCGTCCCTATTGACGTCTATAACGTCGTTGGTGGGAATAAGTACGGTGGCGCGACGCGCGTGGGACCCAAGGCCGGATTTGACTCGGGCAACAAGCCCCTCCAGGACCTGCTGGAGCGGAGACCATCGATCCCGCCACGTTCTCCGACCCGCCACGTCCCCGGCCCGACCAACTCGTCAACGCCGCCTCCGGGACCGGCGCTCTCCACCGGCGCCATCGTTGGCATCGCCATTGGCGGGGCCGCGGGTTTAGTGCTCGTGCTGTTTCTTTGGTTCCTCATCGGTAAGATGGTTGCCCACCGTCAGGAGGAGAGGCGCCAGTCAGGAATGACGCAGTTTTCGTGCAGCGGTGGTGGCAGCAAGGCCGGGGCGCCGAGCATGGCCAGCCCGCAAATGTCCACGGGAACTTGGGTTACGGGGTCCGCTCCCGGACTGTCGTCTCCCGAGCCCTGCACACAGCAGGACGGCAGTTTCCGTGTCGTCAGCGAGCTCCCCACCCAGCAGGACGTCAACGAGCTACACCAGTAAGGAAGGAATTCCCGGCCATCTGCCGGATCTGGTCATGTACAGAATTCCAGCATAATACATGTTGGCAGAACATCGCATCTGCACCTTTCCTGCGTGGGGTTTCCCGGGTCGATGGACCGGGCTACTTCACTGTCAGTCACAAAACTTAGCCATCCTGCCCCTGCGTCATTAGCCAAGCCTCTGCTATTGACACCCTCCAAGTGGAGCATTTGCAAGCAAGACCGGATGCTTTCACCGCACTGGAGTCGTTGCCAGAGAGGCCGTCGATGCCTCCGCCGCACGCGCATCATCAACTTTGAAACGCTGAATCCGGCACAAATTCCGATGGAGAGGCAGCCAGGGACACGCAGGCAATGTTGCAGGGTGTCAATTAGGACTCAGACTGCTACTCGCGAGGTAAATAACACCTGTGTCGCCAGATTCCACGACAACTAGCCTGGGAGGAGCACAAAGTCGTCTAGCGTCACACTCGACATCATGGAAATGGAAGCGTGTGGTCACGACGCTCCTTACACGCGTCGCACTGGGTCCGATGAGAACCCAACGGCTGTCTTGGACTTCAGCTTCCGCGTTCGAGGGGTGGACAGGTTAAGAATGGTCGACGCGAATGTTATTCCCAATATTCCCGGTTTTTCGTCGTGGAGTCGCGCCTGTTTCACGATTAGCGGAAAATGCAGCCGATGTACGATGTAGCTAATCTCGCCTCCCGGGATTGGAACCAGAACTCTAGCTCTACTCGTTGGCCGTATTTTGGCAAGACAAAGCCGCCTACCCGTCGAGAGCAGACAGTTCTCACAGTAGCCCCTTTGTTGAGGTCCCTACCTGTCCCGCCCCCCTATCCCTCTCAACCCCCAGCCTCGCCATTCACCCGAGAAGACGAAAATTCGATTTGACAGCAGTCTCTTTTATTCTCTCCTTATATATAAAATGTGCAACGTTCCTCCACTCTTCCCAGAAGACTTACTCAAATGCCCTCTTCCTCCCTCCCCCCCTTTCCTCTTCCTGATACCTATTCGCTCACTGCCCGCATGCAGCTACCCATGTTGCCTCCAGTTGTCTCGACACGGATCAGGGCTCAACTTCATAGACGAGTGCGGCTGCGCTTGTCTTATCCGTCTTCCATACATCGTCTACGAGCCGTGCCGTTCCAGTGTTTATAGCTCCAGACGAAAGCTGTTCGTAAATGCACATAGTGGGTGAGTTTAGGATAGGACTTCCAGAATCGACATCATTACATCTCGTCCTGCTCGCCACCTCTATAGACGCCGGCACTAAGTCGGAATGCCGGGCACCTCACTCTCAAAAAAGTCCGGGGGTAGTCGAAACTTTGGGTCATACTCCTCCATCGCAGCGAGTGCGGCCCTGACGACGTCGAAGCCAAAGTTGTACTTGTAGATATCCGCTGGATTTGCTGTTTCGCCGACGTGGTTACTTATGTCAAGGCTCATGGGCAGGTTTCATGCTGGGGCGGACTGACTAGGTATTTCGTCCCCCCTCAGGTACTGGCGCAGTTCGTCGCCGAGAAGCTCGATCTGGTCTTGCCCAACGTTGCTCAAAATTTGGACGACGCTCGCTCTGTGGCGTCGCACGCGCTCGTAGATTTCGAGCCGCTTTTCAATCTCCTCCGGGCTGGACGCGCCGTGAAGCGTGACGCCCAGCGCGAGTCCATCTTTGAGGCCCTGGGCTCCGCCCTGTGCCTGGTCTACTCGAGATCTGATGAGCAAATAGTCCCAGTTCTGCCAATCGGATGGTGTAAACGCGCAGGAGAACGCTCGGGGTTCGACGTACGAGGAAGCATAGGATGGGCCGAGTCACCGGCCAGGACCAAGCGGCCCTTGCGCCAAGTGGACAGGGGATGGCGGTAGAGCAGTGGCCATTGCTTCGCGTGGGTTGCCTTGCTGTACCCGTGTCAGTGTTTCCTCTGTCAAAGTCTCCCAGACTTGGGCCTCGTCTCACTGACCTCATGACTTTGAGAAGCCTGGGGTTAAAGTCGGAGAACCTTGCGAGAACTTCAGAGATGTCGACGCCCTCCTGCCAATCTACATGTGTATGCGAGCCGATGGTGAGCATATGTGAGTTTGACCCCAGCAAATGCGATGTGGAAAGCTGAGAAGATTGGCCGTGCGACGGGGGAAGAAATGACTCACCCTCTCGAGTGTCCGACTCCATGTCTTCGTCAAAGAATAACCCGACGAAGTTATGGATGGTGTTGCTGCCGGAGCGTGAGCATCCTGTCATTGACAGGAAGCAGGGGAAATGGGGTTGAGCTTTCAGGGATGCGTACTCTCGGCATGGATAGACGACCATCCTCCGTTTGGTGTCATTGTGTACAAATAAGCGAGTCCAGCCGTCTCGTTGCTCGTTCCAAAACCGTGTTCCTGGATCCTCGTCGAGCGTAGCAGCGGGAATGAGGAAGCGATAGCAGTAATTGGAGTGTACTGGCGCTACAGGCTGGTTCTCGTGGCCCATGACGGTCTCGGCAGCACACGAATGGACACCGTCTGCACCGACAACGATGTCGCCGCAAACTTCTTTGCCTCCTTCAAGGAAGATGGATGGCTGGGACGGATCCTGGAATCAGATGCGAGGCGCTTTCAGGTAAGCGTAGTTCCGCCGCCGCCTTGGATACATACAATCCCGGTGTTGCCGCTGCATGGCGAAGATGAGGAGCTCCTACGTACATAGCCAACCACCTGGGACCCCAGATGGATCGTAACTGGCGAGCCGGGCCCGTCTTCCCGCACAGCCAACCATTTGAGTGCGTTGTGAAGATCGACTCGGTGAGCATAGTAGAGAGCCGCGCCGCCGACCGTCATGGCCATTGTGTCAGCCGGCATGTTAACCGTAGCTTTGAGGGTGACTGGGTCGATGAAGGTGATGCGGCGCGCCGGAACAAAGCGCCACCGCGATGGGTCGAGTCCCCACGCCGTCAGGAAGCGGGTGGCGTTTGGAGGAATATTAATGGCCGCCCCGATTTCGTTGTTGAAGGAAGACCGTTCATACACGTGAACACTGTGGCCCGCTCTGCGGAGAGAGATGGCGGCAGAAAGGCCGGCGATTCCGGCGCCGACGACGATGACATTAAGCATGGCGGCGCACATGGGTGATGCGTTCGTAAGGAGCGGATATCATCAACGTAGAGTCTGACTGGCAAGGAGGCTCGGCTTCTTACGGCACATATGAGTCTATCCGGCTGTGCGCGGAGGATGACGAGCAATCGGCAGTTTACTTTCCTCCGTCCTTAGCCGTATGTGCTTGTGAACGGGTATATGTGCTCAACACGACATTGGCAAAGACAGAGGGCAATAACAAAGAGAACAAGCGAAATCGAGAACTTGAGCTGGATTGATTGCCTTCCTAGGTTGCAAGCGCCCACGAGCAGGGCAGGGCGGCACAGAGCGGTGGAGAAGGACCCCAGCCGGCTCGGCCCTGCAGGAATCGCCGTTGGTACAAGATAACTACGTACAACGAAAGGGCCAGGCGCCAGAAGGCCGGCGCTTGGGGATCCACGTGTTCCTAAAGCGAGGCTTTTTTAGAGCCTCGGTTTGCTTGGTGATGGTGTAATTCACCGTACTTCATACGAAGTATCCGTACTGTACAGTAAAGGCGTGTGTGCCCCTTTTTATGCCTCTCGAATCCGGGATTGTGACTGATCGGACCAGCCATTGCTTGTTTTTCGCCGTGGACGCTTTTCTTTCCTTTTGACACTGACGGATCTCGAGTCAACCCCGAGTGGCGACAAGTTTTAGGATGATGCTTCCGCTTCCCTTTTCATCGCTCGTTCCCCCTTTCCACGGTGTGCTGCACGGTTATAGTCTCGTGACAGTTCCCGCATGGGAAATTTGCCAAAGTCTGACCCTGAATTAGTGAATGCCAACGAAGCAAGCAGAGAAAACTCGCCTGGGCAGGGGCCAAGACATATTGCCTGGCGGGGTCATTGTATAACCTGTGGATCGTTGGATCAAACCTGCCCGATGTGGCAATGCAGTGTTTTGAGTAGTTCGATAATTTGATATCAGGTACGGAGTATGAAGGCCAGGTTGATCCTCTCTCGGGCTCGAGCATCGAATTGAACATGCTTAACTACGAGCCAAATGTCTCTCCGTCAGTCTTGTTTTTGTTTCCCCCGACTGGACCTAGACTCCATTCTGGCTTCCTAGACTGCGTTGGAGCTCAGCCAAGCCTCCATGCGTTAACTCTCCCGCCTAGCAACGATTGAAACGGTTGACGAAGAGGTTGTCAAAGGAACTGAGCCCAAGTAGGTACACGGGCCATCCAATGTCTGAGTACTCCTGCATGTCCCTGCGCCCTGCACACAGCCGGTTGCTGGCGATGCCACGCCTTAATCGTAGAGGCTTATGCAGTGCGAAGAAAACCATGCCCCCCCTCAATACACCTTTTGCAGTGGAGATTTTGGTGTGGGGAGGGGGTAAGGGGGCGTATTTTTTTCCTCCCCTTGAGGCTCGAATCGCAAGATCTTATGCCAAAGCTCCGTCTCATCCAGCCGCGTCCCGCACACCCGTGCACGTGCCGACAGGGATGCAAGACCAATCACCTTGTTGATCCATCACTGTAGGTGGTTACGTTCTTGCAGTGCGGAGTGCCTTGCTCGAGGGGGATGCGCATCCCCGAGGCAGGCCAGTCGTTGGGCGGCGCGCCCGCTGCTTAAGGTGCTCTCGGCGACAGAGTGCGAGTGTCCGGCCGGGCCCGAGGACGATTTATGTAGATGAAACTTCCCTTCATTCTATTCTCCGTACAAAAGAGTGGCTTGACGAACTCGATAATTCTTCGATCCTGCACCTGCCGATCGAGTGTGTGAGCTGAGCCGTGCCTTCCAAGTCAATCCAAGCCATCAAATTCAACAATGATTTATTAGGGCAACCACGCTACCACTAACCACCTTCCTTCTTCCTCACCCGCAGTTTCATCTGCCTTCTTCCTCTTCCTTGCACTCGTCGACCCCAGACGTCTTACATCTCCCAATCAACGACACGGGCTTCTCCTCTCCAATCGTCGTCGTCACGACATAACATCAGGCCGCCTGGGGAGGTTTCGCCTGCCATGGCGAGCACCGCAGCCAGTTTCAGTGGCAGCCAGTTGCCAGTCGAGATCAAGGCGCCCACGGTCCTCGGCGAGGCGTCGCACTCGGACGCCGACGAGAGCATCGACAAGCCTCGGCCCCGGTTGCACGCAAAGACGTTCATGGCTGTTGGCGCCGTCTGCCTCATCTACCTTGCCCAGCTCGTCAACCTGGTCGGCGCCGGCGCTGTAAGTGTGCCCTCGTGAACAAACAAGAGGAAGCTGACGCTCCTTTAGCAAGGGCAAACCATTGCCGCCCACTTCAACAGCCCCGACAAGGTTCTTTGGTTTTCGGCGCCCGTTACAATCCTCACCGTTGTATTGGGCCCCATTGTCTCCCAGGCCGCCGACTACTGGGGCCGCAAGTGGTTCCTTGTGACGTTGACCACCACCGGCGCCATAGGCTCCATTCTCGTCGCCCGAGCGTCGACCGTCGCCCAGGCCATAGCCGGCTTCTGCGTCATCGGCATCTCTTTCGGCGTTCAGCCCCTCCTCCACACCGTCACGTCCGAGGTGCTACCCCGGCGGTGGCGCGCTTGGGGCCAGGCTGCCGACATGGTCTCCAACGGCCTCGGCAGCATCTGGGGCCTCCTTTTGGGCGGCGCTTTCAACCGCACCAACGATCCCGCCTCGGACGGCTTCCGCCGCTACTGGCTCATGACCATGGCCTGGTATGTCGCCGCCGTTTTGCTCTGTATCTTTGGCTACAACCCGCCCGAGACGGCAGTCCAGAGGGAGTATCGTGGTCGTTTCCTCGACAAGCTCAAGAGGCTCGACTGGATTGGCTACTTGCTCCTTGCCGCCGGCCTCGTTCTCTTCTGCGTCGCCTTGTCTTGGTCCCAGAACCCATATCCGTGGACCGACGCCCATGTCAGTGCCACCTTTGCCGTCGGCCTAGGGCTCGCCCTGATACTCGTGGGCTACGAAACCCTGGTCAAGAAGGATGGCATGTTCCACCATGGCCTCTTCACCCGCAACCGCAACTTTCCCATTGCCTTGTTCTGCGTCTTTGCCGAAGGCGTCGCGTTCTTTGCCGCCAATATATATTTTGCCTTTCAGGTTTGTCGCTTTCATCTGTTTTCTCCCCTCTTCCTATCGATGCCACCGGTCGACATCTCCCTTGCTCCATGTCATCCCACGCGCTCTTTGACACACCATCGAGGCTGAGATCTGTCGTTTGGCAAAATTAGGTGAGCGTCTTGTACGAGACAGACGCTGTTTTGGTTGGCGTTCGCTACAGCATCATGCTCATTTGCTCGATGATTGGGGCCGTGTTAGCCGGCCTGTATTGCGACATCACCCGCCGGGTGCGCTGGGTAACGGTCCTGGCCTTTATCATTTTCGTTGCCTTCTTTGCCTGCATGGCCACGACAACTCGGGCCTCGGACAAGCCTGTCTGGGGTTACCCTGTGCTTCTCGGACTCGCCCTCGGCATGACCCTGACCACGTTGGTCACCGTGGCCCAGCTGTCGACGCCGCCCCAGCTCATTGCCATTGCCAGCGGTCTCATTATCAGCGTCAGGTCCCTAGGCGGCACAATCGGCATTGCCATTTACAACGCCCTCTTCACCTCTGAGATGAGGCATGTGTCCGAGCGTATCGCTGGCGCAGTGCTGCCGCTGGGCCTGAGTTCCGACAACCTTGCGCCCTTGATAGGGGCCCTGAGCGCTCGGAACCAGACGGCTCTACAGTCCATTCCCGGCGTCTCGCCAGAAATCATTCAAGCTGCAAGTGGTGCTCTTCTGGACACGTACGTACTGGCTTTTCGGCACGTATGGATTGCTGCGGCGTGCTTTGTGACCGTCGCGGCCATTGCTGCCGTCTTCCTCTTCGACCCCAAATCAGAGTTCAACATGAACGTGGATGCCCCAGTTGAAAAGGAGATGGAGCTTTACAGCAGCTCAAGGTAGTCAAGTGGGCTCATACTTGGCCAGCGGCCAATTCAGCATCTGGCATGTAGAGCGGAAAAGTGTGCTGTGCTGAAGTTGTAAAGCGGAAGCCATGTTTTTGTGCAACATTCATTCAGGATACTGCGTATGTACATATGAAACACAAAGGCTTTCTGGAAATCTGGAACCAAGTTTCTACTTGCCTGTCAATTCTGGTAGTTGCCCGTGTCTCTGCCGAGTGTATCATTTGTGTTCCTTCATCTACATGTAATATTGAAGAGGGCTGGGGCACGCGTAGAAGCCATGAGACCGGTCAACTCGCGTTCTCCCTAAAGCGTGGGTCACCAAGCTCAACGCATGTCTTGCTCTGAGGCCACAGGCGTCTGTTCTAGGTGCTGGACAGATCGTACTGTGCAGGAATTACACATCCAAGGCATGATGCATGTAACCTGGTGCCGCTTCATCTCCGCCTTGCTGTCGTTGCTTTTTCCACAGTCTGGATTTGGAACTCGAGACAATAGTTCCTTTTCCTCGCGCGAGGAACAAAGTCTTGTTCCAGCATGAAAGCTGTGACGGTGCGGATGCGCGCGAACCGTGGATGCTCATCCCTCTCTAGCCCCCAGCTGCTGCCGCGCTTCATTTTTTCTTGCAGATCCCCATCTTTGCCGCTTGCTGACCCTAGTCCCAGCAGATCGGTGGATATGACTGCTTGTGCGTGCGTTGAGCCCCGGACAGGGAGCTGCCGAAGGGCCGGGGGAGCACCTGGTTGCACAGATGTGGCGAAACGCTGTCCATGTCACTATTATTGGCTATATACGGTTGGTACTGAAGGTCCCATTGCCCAGTCACGGCAGCAGCGCGCCCCTTGCTTCCCAGCTGAGAGGGGCCCTGCACTTTGAGTCCTTTCGACAAAAGCCGAGGGTGCCATCAGCCGAGAAGGGGGGGATTTCCGTCACAGCTCGCCAGCTCTCCTTCCGGTGGCATATAATATATGTGTTAATAATGTGCCGAATAGCTTGTGCGCCGTGTCATGAATGGCTTGGGGACGAGATCGTGGGAGTTTCACCCCCTGCGCCCATCGTGATCAATTCGCTATCAATGCTGTCCCTTGATGCTCATCAGTAAAATCGCCAGGAAAGAGTTTGACGTCTCGAAGAAAAGTAAGAGGGCGAATGACAAGGCGGCTTGGTCGGGTGACGCTGGCAACATGCAGAATACAGGCATAACTGTACTGTACAGCGCCAGTTCAGCCGAAATGCCCGAGCAGCTTTTTGTCATACATTTATGTCGGATTTCAGCGCGACATGGCAACTTTACTACCGTCTTTTCCCTTAACCCTGTGATCACGCGGCCGGAAACAAACTGCTCGCGGTCTTGTGTCTTGTGTTCAATCCCGCCGTTACACGTGCTACACCAGTACCGATCCCAAGGGACCTTTGCCGTCATGGCACAACGTGTATCGTATGCCCATGCTCGATTGGGTGGAAGAGAGGGCCCGGTTGTCTGGCGTCAGCAACGGCTAGCAGGGATTGTTGATTATCATACAATCAGCACCCGCCCCCAATCCAACCCCCTTCCCGAGGAGGATCGAGGCTGCATCGCTCGACTTTTCTTTGCCGTCGAGGCATCGTTTGGGTTAGGTGGAGGATGCTAGGCGGTAGTGTCGGAAGAGGGAGGGCTGCATCCGTGTGCGCAGGCCCTTTGGGATGCGACCTCGGGGAGTAATCAAACATACACTCCAGATTTTCAAACATACACTCCCGACCTAAGCCCCATTTGGAAGAAGACCCCGCCACCAAAATTTGGCGCGCGCTTTCCCAACGCCGCTGCCGCGGCTGCCTGCCTAGATATATTGTCGCATATCACGCCCGTGTCAGTTCCTGAAACCTTATGCTCGATCACTGCCACTGCTGCGCCAGGCTTCGCCGCAATGATCGGGTATATATTGTTGCACGAATGTGTGCATCCAATTCTTTTCCTTTCCTTTGTTCTTTAGATAATTCTCATCAATTGACTGATGCCACAAAGATCAACCGCTGTCACGTGCGAGGTGTGGGACACTATTGTCTGACATATATGGATTCTATCTGCAATTATTACCAACGCCGGAAGATGCATCCCTTAGAGTCATTCAATTGAAGCTATCAATAAGCCCGGCCCGATCGATCTTCCGATATATATACAATATGCATATAATGGCGGAAGGTCTTTGCCTACCTCTGTGACTGTGACTGTGACTGTGAGGAAGGATCCGTCCGACGCGGCGGAGGGCGAGGCACGTAAGGAACGAATTTGTGACCGGCCTGCCTGCTAGTTTTGTATGGTGCCGTGTCCTCTGATCCCCTAGCTGCTGGAAATGCTCCGTAGCCGTCTCGTGGGACTGTGCCGGCGGCTGTGCCCACATGAAGCCGTCGTGATGTGCCTGTGACGAGGAGGCGGTTCTTGCCACTGTGACGGCGCCGGCGCCTGTACGTATACAGGCACAATTGGTGTAGGCGGTGGCATCACATAGTATCCCTGTGACGGCGGCGCCGGCTGTGGAAGTGAGGGCATCGTCGTTTGGTATCCCTGTGACACCAGCGGCACCTGTGGAAGTGAGGGCACCTGTGATAACAGCACCGGCGTTGCTGCTGCTTGTGACTTGATGAAATCACCGATCTGCTGGGCAAGATCGTCAACCCGGCTGCTCACGGAAGCAAGTGTATTCGACCTCTTGTTCATGATAGTGGTGCCTGTGCCCTTCCTCTTCTTCTTTGCGTCTCTGGTGGCCGTGATACGAGCTCTGGGTTGGCTCTATGCTCCTCTTGCTCCCAAGCACTAAGGATCCGGCCGTAGATGCCTCTAGTGGAGGGGATACCTCGCGTCTACTGTTTCCACGCCGGCGAGGCTGGACAACGTCAGGATCGGCTTCGTGGTCTGCATCGATATATTGCTGTTGTTCAGGCTGCTAGTAAATTAGTATAGTACTTATGGCTGGAGCAAGATACTTACAGTCACGCCGTAAACCCGCCAGTGGTTATCAATAAGATGCAATGGTATAAGGGCGGCCGCGTCAGCCTGGATCAAATCGCGGATTGTATGCCGGCAGGCAGCCCCATTGCATCGTGAAAGCACCCGTACAAATCGTAGGCATGCCTCGATTATCGGCAAGCTCAGCCCGGCTAGCCTAACTTGCCTGAAGATCTGTTTCATCGGCTGCCAGCCAATTTTTCGGTGCAGTGACTTCATAATCGTCTGCTTGGCCCATTCAACTCTAGCTCTTGCAAACTCGGATTGAAGCTTCTCGCGATGCTTCTTTTGCCGATGGGTAACGAGCCCTCTGATGTGCTCTTGTAGCTGATGGAGGTCAATGAAGCGGTTGCGTAATCGTGACTTCAACTCGTGATGTGTGCTCTCCACACGGGAAGTTACCGTAATGTTATAATTTCGGTACTGTTGGATAGCGTAGGTGGAAAACTGGGCACGCCATGGCCAGTAGGTTGTACGGAGGTAATTAACGAGAGCTATAAGAGGAGCTATTTAGTAAAGGTTAGAGTAGGAGGGTAGTTAGGGCTAGGGTTACCTGGCTGATCCGAAAACTCTATACAGAGTAGATCCCACTGATCTCTGCACCTCAGCCGTGCGAGCCCTAAAGACTGAAACCCAGGCATCACGGATACCGTCAGCTGTGTGCTCAAAAGTCCGCCTTGGAGCCGGGGTAGTATTGGGTTTCCATCGTCATCTTCACGATCATCTTGTTGCTCAACGCACTGATCTGCCAGTTGTGAGGCATGTTGAATCTGGTAATCAGTGGCACGGTCGATAGGTCGGTCCTCGTCAATGGCATTATCTGCCTGTATAGGGTCGTCGAGAGCGGCTGCTGCAGCGAGGCGAGTCTCCTGTTCTGGCCTATCTCCGCCAATCTCGGTGCCATCGAGGGATCCTTCCCACTTCTTCTTGATGTGAAGGATCACGTTCTTCATCATATGCCAAACGCACACTTGTTGTTGCGTTGATGGGAAGATAGAGTCAAGGGCGTTCTTCAGGGCGGTATCAAAGTCGGTAATCACAACGCCCGGGTCCGGAATATCAGCCTGCCGACCAGCCTCACGCAACTGTGAGAGGATCCATTGGAACGCGCCTTCGTCTTCCTTGGCAGTGAGGCCAAAGCCTACACTGAAGCTCTTGTGTAGCCCTGTTGTGCCAATGATCTGTAGAAGCGGCATGTTAAAGCGGTTGACCTTATACGTATTATCCATGATAAGGAGCTCGGGGTTACGCTTCCAGTCAGCAATACAGTCATCGTATGTCCAGAAAAACCTCCAAACCTTCCCATTAGGCCACGGTCAACTGCATAGTAGCTGATTTCCCTTTGCTTTAGCATCTTTGAGTACATCGAGGAAGGCTTGTGTAGATGTAGAGGCGCCGTAACGGAAGGCACGAAGTTGCAGCTGGATGAAGTGTATATCAGAATCGGTAATAAGGAGCTCAGGATATTCCTGTCGGATAGCATCCACGATATCCCTGCTCTTGTTATTGACGTTCTTGCTAAGCCCCTCGACGAGGCTATGAAGACGCTCGATGCCGAATTTGCGTTGGCTTCGTTGACGGACGATGGGGTTAGCAATTGGCTCAAATAGAGGTTCGTGGTTATGAGAGCCGTGCTTGATGGTGACTTTGAATGCATTGCAACGTCGGTAGAAGCGGATGTAACAGCGAAAGTCACATCCCGACTTCTTGGATGACGTCTTGTATATACCCTCTGCCTCGTCCCAGGGCCTATACTGACCACTGTATTCACAGCGGATATTGGCTTCCTTGCGCCTAGGCTTGCCGGTATTCTTGCTATTTGCAACGACTACGACGTAGCCAAGGAGCTCTTGCGTAGCTTTGAGTGTTTCAAGCGCCTCATCATACGTATCGAAAGACATCTCCGTGA
The DNA here is from genome assembly GCF_020360975.1 of Hirsutella rhossiliensis. Lineage (NCBI taxonomy): Eukaryota > Fungi > Ascomycota > Sordariomycetes > Hypocreales > Ophiocordycipitaceae > Hirsutella > Hirsutella rhossiliensis. Next base: position 1,246,983 of record NW_025408683.1, on the reverse strand, counting down.
TAGCCTCGGTGCTACTGTTGGTATTGCTTTCGGTCGAATTCATCGGGACGATTGACTAGACGTGACTATTGCGGTAGGCGGCGGCGGCGTTGCTGTTGTGTTGAGTCAAGTGGTGATAGCTTCAATTGTTGATGATTGCGAAAATGCAGATGGCGGCCAAAAGTCAGGTGGCTGGGCGGGTGGGCGGCGGCGATGGTCACGGCAAGCCAGGGCGTTGGGAAAGCGCGCGCCAAATTTTGGTGGCGGGGTCTTCTTCCAAATGGGGCTTAGGTCGGGAGTGTATGTTTGAAAATCAGGAGTGTATGTTTGATTACTCGACCTCGGGCAACCAATGTCTCGCTCGTACACACTTTTAGAATCTAGGGCCATGCCGTGTCCAAGAGTTCAGGCATGTCTGTGTTGTAATGCTGGGCCATGATCTGCAAAAAGAGGAACATCACCAAGAAGCACCCAATCGACTCCAAAAAGCAGCACGGGCGCGCATTAGCGCGACCAAGGTCTCGGTCGGACGGTTTGGCCCCGTTTCTCGGACTTGTCCAGCCCCCAGTGTCACTGGAGCTGGGCAAGGCGGGGAGCAAAGGATATGGAAAGAAGCGATGACATTGAAGGGAATGGAGAAAGGCGTGAAGAGAGAAAAAGAATACCCCAGCGTATCTAAAGTGCGAGAGGGCACAGCGGCGGCCGGCCGTTGCACAGCATGGTCCAAAAGACGGGCCCGAGAAAAGAATAAAGAGGCCGACTGGTGGAAAGAGGGAGAGGTGGTTCGGGAGATGAAGCCCGATGGATGGGTGAAAAGGCTGGAACCGTCCCGACCGGCGCATGCTGAGGACAGGCAAGAATCACCAAGCTCTTCTTTTCTGGCCTCGTCGGCTCTGATGGCCTATATTCCTTCTTTCCCCCTACTCCCTCTTCTCTTGCAAAATGTGACAGATTGCTTTGCGCAGCCTTGCTCACCCACACCGGCATGTGTCCTTTGCCACACCAAACGCCACAAAGGGCCAGGGACCTGCCGGCTGGGCATTTTACTTGTTTGCCTCTTCTTGTCCTTTTTCTCGAGAAGAGAGAGGTGGTGTGTGAGGAAGTGTAATTGAAAGAGTGGAAGCCCGCCTTTGAGCTGGTTCGAGTTCCTCGCGCCTCTTGGTCGTAAAGACAAACGCAGGACGTTCATCCGTTCTTGGCTGCGTGCCTCGTCGCCCTCCGCTGCCTCCTGACGCCGACTGTGCTACAGACAATGTGGTACGTGGGCGATATCGCCATCGTCGACCGCAACCACGGCCTCGTCTTGGCCGGCTTCCTCTTCACGTCCCTCGCAAGCCTGGCCGTCTGGCTGCGCATCTTTACCCGGGCCGTCTTGGTCCGCAATGTCGGCCTCGATGACTATTTTATATGCGCCGCCATGGTAAGAGAACTCCACACGAACGCGAATCGGTCAACGGTTCCATCTCCCTCGTCGAATTCTACGTCGTGACTCTCTCGTTGAACAAAGCGAGTAGAGTCGAGGCGACGTGGTGCTCATGGGAGCTCCTAGGCCGAAGTCGCGAGAGATGTAAGTTACTACAAGCAGTGTCGCGGCTAATCGCCATGCCATGCAGTTCGGCACAATAGGCTTCCTGACGGCCGTCATGCACCGTAAGACTCCCCCCTTCTTAGTCTTTCTCCGATCTGACGCGCAAGCTCGCAGAGATCCGATACGGTCTGGGAGACCAAGTCAACCCGGCCTATCTCCAGCAGTTCCTCCAATCTCTCTACGCCACCATCATCGCCTACAGCTTCACCCACCTCTCCGTCAAGTTCTCCATCCTGCTGCAGTGCAAGCGCATTTTTACCGAGAAGAGCGCCCAGCGCATCTTTCTCGGCCTCATCATCTGGCTGACCGTCTACGGCCTCTTCTGCTTCCTGTCATCGACCCTCACCTGCGTGCCAGTCGCAAAGTACTGGGACGACAGCATCCCCGGCTCGTGTATTGATCGCTCCAACCTGCACTATGCGCTCGCTGGCTTTAACATTGCCAACGACATTGCTTTGCTCGCCGCCCCCGTCCCCTATCTCAAGGGTCTGCAGATTCCACGGAGGGCCAAGATTGTTCTCATGGCCGTGTTTGCTTGTGGTGGTTTGTATGTCTCCCTTGTAGTCCATTTCTCACATGTTTGTCGCTCCTCCAGTGTCTCTTTTTCCCCCTTGCTGCATCGCGCAGCTTTGTCGTTTCCAAGTCCAGCTCTCAGGATGCTGACTCTGGGTCTTGACCTCTTCTGCAGTGCCTGCATCGTTGCCATCATAAGACTTCACTCTCTGTACATCAACAACTCGGCTCCCATCGATCAACAACCAGGTAAGCAAGCAGGGAGGGATGGCCACTTTCATTTGACGCATTCCAAGATGGCACTTTTGGACTGACAAGTGTTGTTGTTCTACCGACTTAGTAAAAGGAGTAGAAATTGCTATCTGGTCCGGGCTCGAGATCAACGTAGCCATAGTTTGTGCCTCAGTCCCGGCTCTCAAGCCCCTTTTCGTCAAGTTCTTTCCCCGGATGATCAGCTCCCTGGGCGAGTCGGCCAAGCGGTCCCGGACCGGGCGCTCGGCACAGGGGAGCGCCCCGCGGCGGGACCAAAGCGGCGACCACGACTGCAAGGCGTCGCCGCTCGAGATCCAGGTACAGCAATCCTTCGAGATGAGTGCCGTGGCCACTGACGCCGACGCCGACGACGACAGCGAGAAGAACCTGGTGCCGCCGAACGGACCCGTGTGGACGGCCGCGTGCTTTGCAGAGCCGCGCACCAATCTCGACTCCCGGATGGTATGATGACGAAAAGGAACAGGCGTTTGTGGTTGGATGTGGGAGCTGTGTTATAAAATTCCACGTTGACGAGTCCCTGTCTTTTTCCAGACACGATCTTCGACATGACTATATAGTTTTCCGGGGGTTGATGACTCTCGTACCGCCACCGGGCGAGTCGAGACGGACAGGACACTCCTCGGGTCAAGACGGCGGAGGCATCACACGAACATGAGCCCCGTCGATGGCGAATCCACAAGACGACATGTTTGGCTGTAAGCGGATATAGGGTAAGAGGACATGAAGCGTCTGCCTGCACGAAATACTATAGAGATACCAGAGAGGCGAAGACCATGCAAAGATGGATTTACCCAATACTGTGTTCATTAGTCCAGCCCTATCCGCGTGTCAAAGAACATCATGGAACAATGAGTGAGAGCAGATGCGCCGAATGCCGACGCTCTGGCTCCAGCCTCCGGCCGCCCCCGCCTCCGGCCCCAACCCCGCCTTGCGATCTCGGGGCTCGCGAACTCTGCAACATGCCACTGACAAACGAGCGCCATGACGAAATCATCTACGAGCAGAGACGCCATTGTCATTGTCGGGTGAGGAGCCTTGGGGTCATCCACCCGAGGGAGCAGTCATTGTCCGCTGACGACCTCGGGCCAGGGCCGGCATCGCTGGCCTGGATGTGGCGCTCGTCCTCGCCGAGCGCGGATTCGGGCCCTTGATTACCGTCGTCGCGCAGTTTCTGCCGGGCGACACGTCTCCGGAGTACACCTCGCCCTGGTACGTGTGAGCCGAGAGAGGCCACGCCGAGGCTTGATATGTCGGCGGCGACGACTGAGATTTGACTGACGCCGCCCTGGGTCATCGGCTGAGCTGAAGGGCCGGGTGCAACTTCTCAGCCGTCTCGGGAAGCGACGAGAAGGCCTTGCGATGGGATCGCCTGGGCTACGCACACCTCGGCAGGATGGCGTCGGAACACGGCAGGGAGGCCTTTGTTGCCCGGACGCACTCGATCGAGTATTGGGATGCCAGCGTGCCGCACGACAAGATCCGGACCATGTCGGAGTACCTTGAAGACGTAAGTGGACCACTAGGATCACCAAGACCGCTGGGAATGCTGAGTCTGGCCGTCATGGGCGCCGCCTCGCTGCAGTTCAGGATGATCCCGCCCTCGGAGCTCCCACCCGGCGTCCAGTGCGGCGTCTCATGCACCACCTTGGCCGTCAACGCGCCGCGACACCTCGAGTACCTGCACCGCCGGCTCCGCGACGACTTGGGCGTGCGCTTTGTGCGCCGCCGGCTCGACGGCATCCGCGCGGCCTTTGCGACGCCCGCCACGCGCCTCGTCTTCAACTGCACCGGCAACGCCGCCAGAACGCTGCCGGGCGTCGAGGACCCGCTGTGCTTCCCGACGCGCGGGCAGGTCGTGCTCGTCCGGGCGCCGGCCGTCTCGTGCACCATGATGCGCTATGGGAGCGACTACACGACGTATGTGATCCCGCGGCCGGGGTCCAACGGAAACGTCATCCTCGGGGGATTCATGCAAAAGGGCAACAGGCAGGTCCCTCGTGCCCCCTTCCCGACCCTCCCGCCCTCGCATGGGCTTCCGCCAACTAACACTCTCGTGTCTTCTCTGCGCTTGGTAAAGTGACGCCGCCACGTACGCGCACGAGACAGAGTCCATCCTATTCCGCACATCGGCGCTGTGCCCGGAGCTGCGGCGCCAGCCCTTCGAGGTCCTCGCCGCCTTCGCCGGGCTGCGTCCCTCGCGGGAGGGCGGCGCGCGCGTCGAGCGCAGTGACATGTCCGTCGGCGGGACGATGCGGGCCCTCGTGCACAACTACGGCGCCGGCGGCACCGGCTTCCAGGCGGGCTACGGGTTCGCCGTTGATGCCGTCGCGACGGCCGAGGACGTCTTGCGCGAGCTGCGTGGCGGTGAGGCCCGTTCGTCTCACCTGTGATGGTACTTTGCCGAGACCATGGGAATCCAGAGGAGCGAGGATGGGGTCCGGATACGGCGAGCCGCAGCGGCGAGGGTGGGCGCCTTATGCCATCTTTATCACGCTGCTGTGCTTGCTCACACTCACACACGACTTATCAAAGCTTGCTCACGTATCACGAGACTTGAATTTGTAACACCATGTCAATATTGCAACGCTCGCGATGCTTCGGCTCCATCATTTGCGAAATCAGCAACCGCCCGTGTCTGGCCGCACGACTACCGGTCCAAAGCTGCGTCTTGATGCACGTTCAGAGTCTCCATCAGCTCCTGGCTTTACATTCGACGGCCGTAGGATATTGATACCCCAAAGAGACCCTGACCTGTCACATTCGCCACCTGACTTTTGCCGGCCCAAGTTCGGCTTCCGGTGTCCGGCGAAGTCACGGACATCGCCCCGCATCCCGCCTCACGCATGGGCTTCTTCCCCCGCCGGTTGGACGGGCGAATCCGTTGCCGAGGCTTATTGCATGGAGTGCAGGGCTCATTACCTACTACTGTACCTACTTGATGCATGTGGTGGGCGGGTGCCATCATATGTCCGTGGATAGTTTGAGGGCCGCTTGCCGTACACTTCGGTGCTCGTGATACTTTTCTTCTCCTCCCTCGTCATAACTTGTCTCTTTGCCCGCCCATACTCTCACCTCAGGGCCTGTTCTACGCTTTCCTGCTTCAGTACATCACCAGCAACATCATCAAAATCTTCGGCGCGCAAAGAATTCATACAAGCGCAGCACGCGCCGGAACCGCTCGGCTTCGCCAACCTCGAGCATGCCGCGGCCCAGCTCCCCGTCCCTCCGCCGGGCCCCGTCGCCCCCCCCGTCACCCCTGACGATCCGCTTCCCGTCGCGGCGCAGCGTCGTGCACAGCACCGACGGCATCGTCGCCTGCACACAGCCCCTCGCGGCAAAGTGCGGCCTCGATGTGTTGCGCGCCGGGGGGAACGCCGCTGTCCGTAGCCTCTCCTCCTCTTCCTTCCAACGCCTTGACAAAGTGCTGACATGAATCTCGCGCACGCCGTGTCGCAGGATGCAGCCGTCGCGGTTGGTACGTTTCAACCGACGACTGTTCGGAAACGGCTCCCTTGATGCGCTCATGACTCCAAGGAGGATGGGGAAAGGGACCCTGGCTAACGGTATCATGACGTCGCAGTCGCCGGTCTCAACATGACGGAGCCCGGCTCCACAGGCATCGGCGGCGACATGTTCGTCCTCTTCTGGGACGCCGCCAGCAAGCAGGTCAAGGCCTTGAACGGCTCGGGCCGCGCCGGGGCCAAGTACACCCTCGACACGATCCGCCGGGATCTCGGCATCCCAGACGGCACTGTCGGCGAGATCCCCCCCCACAGCGCCCACGCCGTCACCGTCCCCGGCGCCGCGGCTGGCTGGGTCGACACGGTCGAGCTTTTCGGCAGCGGCAAGCTCGACATGGCCGCCATCCTGGACCCGGCCATCCAACTTGGCGAGAGGGGATTCCCTGTCTCCGAGGTGATGGGTAACTACGTACGTGCGCCTCTAGCCCTGACCTCGTCAATCTCTGTGAAAGGACCACGAGTGAGGTGGCACTGGGGCAGCTCCATCACTGACAAAGAATGATGCAGTGGACTGCTTCCGAGTCGTTCCTCCGCAAAGCCTCGCCCAACTTTGCCGAGATGCTCAAAAAGGACCCGGCCGCAGACGACGGCGTCCGCGCACCGCGTGCCGGCGAGGTGATGAAGAACCCGACGCTGGCTAAGACGTTCCGCACCCTGGCCGCCGAGGGCAAGCGAGGCTTCTATACAGGCCGCATCGCCGAGGAGCTCGTCAAGGTGGTGCAGGATCTCGGCGGCCGCCTGGAGCTCGACGACCTCGCCTACCATCTCGACACGGGCACCCAGCCGACGGAGCCCATCTCGCTCAAGTTCCGCGGCCAGGGGCTCGGGGAGGACAAGGGAGTCGAGCTGTGGGAGCACCCGCCCAACGGGCAGGGCATCGTCGCCCTCATGGCGTTGGGCATCATCCAGGAACTCGAGAAGCAAGGCGCGATCCCGACCTTTGGGCCCTCTGACTTCAACTCGGCCCCCTACCTCCACGCCATCATAGAAGCCCTCCGTCTGGCCTTTGCCGACGGCTACTGGTTCGTGACGGATCCGGATGTTGTCGACGTGCCCAGCGCAGGCCTCATCTCCGAATCGTACCTCGCCGAGCGCGCCCGCCTCTTCGAACCGTCCCGGACGGCGGCCAAGCTCAGCCACGGCGACCCGCCAGCCTTTACGTCGCCGGCGCTTCGGAGCAGCGATACCGTCTACTTTTCGGTGACGGATGCCGCGGGCAACGCCGCGTCCTTCATCAACTCCAACTACGCCGGCTTCGGCACGGGCATCATCCCGCGCGGGTGCGGCTTCACGCTGCAGAACCGCGGCGCAAATTTCTCCCTCGACAGCCGGCACCCGAACCGGCTCGCGCCTCGCAAGCGGCCCTACCACACCATCATTCCCGGAATGGTGACCAACCTGGCCGACGGGTCGCTGCACTCGACCTTTGGCGTCATGGGCGGCTTCATGCAGCCCCAGGGCCATGTCCAAGTGCTGCTGGGCCAGCTCGTCGGCGGCCTCAACCCGCAGCAGGCGCTTGACGCGCCGAGGGTGTGCATCGTCGCCGACACACCGGTCGACGGCCTGGGAGGGACCGAGTGGACGGTCAACGTGGAGGAGGGCATGCCGGAGGCCACCGTCCAAGGGCTCAAGAAACTGGGCCACAAGGTAGTGGTAGTCGACGGTGCGCACAGGGGGCTGTTTGGACGGGGCCAGATCATCCGGTACGCCGTCGATCTGGCAGACGGCACGCCCGTATGGTCGGCGGGAAGCGACATGAGAGCTGACGGGGCCGCATATCCGGCGTGAGGTGGTTGGACAAGAAGACGGCAAGGTGATCGACTGTTGTGTCAAGCAATGGGCTGTCAGAACCCTCCCCTAGCCAAGTGTCGACGAGCACATGTCAAGACAGACCCATGCGGTATTGTATCGCACCCTGTTTGTACATCCTTCCCTTCCCATGCTGGTCATGTCATCGTACACGAAGCAAGGGCCTGCTCTCGGCCCTGGCCACCACACATCTGTCGGCCGGCGCTCGTCGTTTATTTCTGTTGCTCCTCTTCCCCAGACACCAGAAGCCCCTTGTCCTCAAACATTTTGGCAAGCTCGCCACTCTTGAACAGACTCTGGACAATGTCTGCGCCGCCAATGAATTCTTGTTGCACGTAGAGCTGGGGAATCGTTGGCCAGTCGGAAAACTCTTTGATGCCCTGCCGCAGCTCCGGGTCCTCGAGAACATTGAAGGCGGCAAATTTTTGTGGGTTGACGCCCTGCAAGCCGAGAATCTGGATGACGCCGCGGGAGAAGCCACACTGGGGCATCTCGGGGGTCCCCTTCATGAAGAGCACCACGGGCGCCGATGCGACGGCCTTACCGATGGCGGAGCGCGTCTGGTCGGACAGCAAGCGCGTCTGGAAGAGCATCGGGGGCGCGAGGCGCGCTCGGAGGGTCGAGGCGGCCAGCGGTGGCGGGCGTGCGACCTGCCGTAGCAGGTTCTGGGTTCATCGATCGAGTCAGCGACGACGAAGCTCTTGCGGGCTTTGGAGGGACGACGCACTGAAGCGGCAGTTCGGGCAAACATGGTTCTCAGCAGTGGACAGCGCCTGTTGGTGCGGTTCGAGAGCGTTTAATTCCGCGGCAGAAAAAAGACTCGGTGCAAATGGCCGATGATGAATCCGGGAGCTCTTGTTGGGTGATGTAATATCGTGCTGACCAATCCTCGGTACTCCGTACCTGACTTGCTGATGCGGCAAGCGTGGGTATTCAAGGGCAGCGAGCCAATACGTGCTCATGATGTCTAACGACGGAACGACACGGAACCAAACCGGACAGTTCAAGACAGTCACTCGATATAGGCTACACATTATCTTTAGCATCCACTTCATGCTGCCTGGGACTCTGAGACCCTTGTAAGCCTTGATTTACCTTCTAGAGCGGTGAAACTGCATTAGCAGGGTATAGTAGTCCAGGGGGGGGGATTTCTTGATGAAAGCAATCAGGGGCTGGCGGCATCATCTTTCGGCTTTGCCCTTCTGGGGAAACGGCCTAGGCTATACGTTATCTTTAGCATCCACTTCACGTCGTCTGTGACTCTTATTAGGCCCTTGCAAGCCGTGATTCACCTTGCAGAATGGGACCTTTTCTGCTGCACGTTGGCCTCCATATTGTATTCGCTGGCAGGATACGCGTCGGGTCCTTGATCTCTAAGAAAGCCTGCCGGCTCTCTCAATCAAGCCTTTCGAAGCCCTAGCCTCGCCTCGGTCACGGCGACAATCTCCTCCCAGCTAACCATGGCGCCGTCGCCCACGTCATTGCACGCGAGCGTCTTGGACACGGGCCGCAGCACCTCGATCCACCCCTCGTCGCCGCCCCAGTCGTCGTCGAGCGTGCGCAGGTTCCTCGCGGTGGCAGGGTGGCGCCACATGGCTGTGTTCATAGCTGGCGCCACGACAATCTTCTTGCGCTCGCCGTCGATGGCCCCGTCGGTGTCCCACGCCCGCACCACGGACAGTAGCAGGTTGTCACAGATGCCGGCCGCCATCTTGGCCATTGTGTTTGCGCTCAGCGGGCTGATGACGAGCACGTCGGCCCATCGCCGCATCTCGATGTGCAGGATGGGCGCGCCCCGGGTCCACGGCCGCGTCCACTCGGCTGCGTCGGTGTAGATGCCGTCGACGTTGGGCAGCCGCCGCACCTCGGCCAACGATGGCTGCTCGGGCGCCTGTCCGCCCAGGAAGTGCTCGGCGGCGCCTGTGAGGATGATGCGGATGGACAGGGCGCCGTGGGACGCGAGCCCGTTGACGATCTGCATAATCTTGATGGTGGCGACAGAGCCCGAGGCGGCGAGCAGGAGATGCCGCTTGCCGTCGTTGCGAGCCAGCGCGACGTTGCTGGCAGCCGAGGCGTGGGTGCCGTCGGCCTGGATTTCGGGGCCCCTGGGCGCTGCTTGCAACATGTCGACGAGGATGTGGCCAATGCGAGTACATTAGTATGTGGACAAGCCGACCATACCTCCCCTACTTATGGATGGGGGGCTATTACAGTCCACTAGGATCACAAAGGCGCTGCAGATACTGTACAAGCCCCACAAGTGATGGAATAGTAGAGTAACATGTTATTACTGGCATTCTCGACCAAGGAAATTGTATCTATACTCTCCTACCATTTTATCTGCTGCCTGCCTACCGGTTCCTAGGTAATTACCACTCCCAACTACATCGTGAAGTCTGTCTGGCATGCCACGAGCTAATCTCCCAAGGAAGTCTTTCGGATCGGCTCCCCAAGCAACCCAAAGAGCCTCTTGAAGCTCTAGTAACTCAAGCTTGTCTGTTACATAATTCTGATCAACCCAGCTTGACAATGCGGGCTACCGGGGCCGAGTGTGGCGAGGTCGCGAGCCGTCAGCCTCGTCCAGCTGTCTGCCCTTGGCCGTCAGTCGCTATCGATCCGCGCCTTCCTTGCGCAATTACGCCCACCTCGGCCACACGGCACATTTCCTGATGAATTCCCCTTCGGCCCTTTATTCATCCTTCTTCGACCTCAACTCTCTCCAATTCTCTCCAACTTCCTCCTCCTCCCTTCCCATCGCTTCTGACCTCAAGATCCAGGCAAGGTCGGGCCGGGCTCTGCGGTGCCCCGAGTCAACAGGTTCCACCACCAGGGTCAGCCCCCTCTCTCGACATCAACAGCTCTACTCTGTCTGTCCGATGCACGCGCATTCTTCGGCAGCCATGAGCAACCGGCAAGCATTCGCCCTCCCCCCCGAGGGCGGCGACTTGTATTCCTCCTCGACTCTGCTCGACCCAGCCAGCTCGTCGACGTTGCGCGCCCGCCTCCGCAGTCCCCATCTCGTTGCCCGGGTAGATCAAAGCTCCCCACCCACTTGTCGTCCAGACCCCGACGTCTATCAGCGCTTCAGGGCTTGTTTCGCCTTGGACTCCATGCCCTCCGTCGTCCAGCAGTCGAACAACGCCAAGAGCCATCCCGACGTTGATGGCGGCGCTCTTGCGCAGCTGAGAGGTGTGCTTACTCCCATGCTTGACCCAAGTCATTGTCGTTCTCCTCGGGTTGTTTGAGCCAACATGCACACGTAGAGGCCTTTGCAGAAGCGGGACTCCACTGCTACACTTCTGTTGCCAGAGAAATCATGCACGCTCACGGCGACTTGAGCGCTCGGATTGATGCCCTGTCCGGAAAATCGACAGCCGTCTCCTCGAAAGCCCGGGCCATGTACGCAAACTTGCGCCCGTTGTCTGCTACGCTCTGTCACGGAACAGATCTCCCCAGTGCCAAGACTGCATCTCACCTTTCCACAGTCGTCTGCATCTTGTCCAAGGCGCAGGAGCAGCTCGGGGGGCTCCAAAAAGAATGGGACTCGTGCCTCGCGGAGCAACACCAGGCTTGGACGGAGCTTCGCAAAATCGAAGACGAGGCCTCACAGCTCGACGAGAGTGGACTAGACGACGCCCTGACACGCGAGATCAAGTTGTTGAGTGAGGCTCTCGACGAGCTGGTGCAAAGCAACGAGGAGCTGCTCGACGAGATTGATGCGGTAAGTCTTGGGCTGGAGACAAGACGGCCGACGACTGACGAGCGGTACGGCAGGAATTTAGGGGGCTGATACAGGGCGAGACCATGACGATGATGCAGAGCATAATGGCAGGCTAGGAGGCTTCGACTGGCATGAGCTACGGGTCATGGACTTCATGATCGTATGTATGCATCATTTCCTGGGATGGCTCTACTGGAGGCGCTTGGAGAGCAGAATAGTGCCTGCATTCATTTGGTCACCGGTAGATGAAGCGGCGTGCAGCTTCCCGGGTGATGCTTGCTCTTCTTGTAATTTTTTTTCCGTGGTATTCGATCTCGCGTCAGTACATTGGCGTCTATCTCGTGACCCAAACCCGGTGTGCAAATGCGTCGTCGGACTCTCAAACCTCCGCCCGCTTATCGTCTTGTTCCTCGTCCCAAGCAGACGGCCAGGCTTCGATCAAAGAAAAACACAAAAAGAGAGAAGAACAGAAGAAAACTAGTTCGCCTAGCCAAAACTCCCCTCTCGACTCAGGAAAGGTCGCCCGCCGCGCAAACAAGAGGCGTTACATGGGATAAGGATGATGTCTAGTTCGTCAACAGGGGGAGCAGACCCTCGCTCCACCCAAGCTCCCTTGCCTTGTCGAGCAAAGTGATGACTGCAGAAGCAAATCCAGGGGCTCTACTCCTTTTCTTCAATAACGACCCCCCACGGGTGGTCCTCGCGGCCGTACATGATGTCGCCGATCCAGCGCTTGAGCTTGCCGGTGACGTCGCCGAGCTCGTCGCCGGGGCCGATGGGGATGTGGATGTCACGGTCGCGGTGGTGGATCAGCGACACGGGGCAGATGAAGTACTGGAGGCGGGTCAGTCGTGCTTCTCTCCTCCAAGACTCCTCTGTGCGAATCGAGGGATGGGTTGGGAACTCACAGCGGTCCCCGCGGCAAAGGCCTCGAGGATACGGCCCTCGGCGTCGGCGCACAGCAGCTCGGCAATGGTGTACTTGCGCTCCGTGACGACGAGGTCCTCGTCGGCCAGGCGCTGGCGGGCGAGGTCGAGGCAGCTGCGGCGGGTGACGCCGTCGAGGATGAGCTTGTCGTCGAGCGGCGCCGTCAGCAGCTCCCGGCGGCCGTCCTCGGGCCGGCGCCAGACGACGAAGAAGTTGCTGGCGCCAGCCTCGGTGCACTCGGCGCGCTCGTCGGCGGACGAGTCGCCGTCGCCGGCACCGGCCGCACCACCGCCGACGGTGGCGGCCGGGTCGTACAGCCACAGGATCTGGTGGAAGCCGCGGCGGCGGGCGTCCTGGGTGGCGAGCAGCGAAGGGCCGTAGTTTGCGCCGAGCTTGGCGTAGCCGAAGCCGCCGACCCAGGCGCGCACCATGTCGCCGGGCGACGTGTGCAGGCGCATGCCGCCGGCGGGGGCGTCGAGGCGCGGCATAAAGGTCAGGATCACGTACAGCAGCGCCTGGCGCGAGACCTGGACGCCGAGCTGCGGCTGGGTGCCGATGAGCGTCGGGCGCAGGTACAGGAAGGCGCCGGGCCGGTCGCGCGGCAGCCAGCGCGGGCCGTCGACGGCGAGCAGCTCCAGCATCAGGCGCTCAAGCTGGGCCGGGTCAAAGACGGGCAGCGAGATGCGGGCGGCCGACATGCGCATGCGGGCGGCGTTGCGGTCCGGGCGGAAGATGCGCAGGCGGCCGTCGTAGCCGCGGAAGACCTTGAGGCCCTCGAAGCACTCGGTCGCGTAGTGCAGCACCGACGCCGTCGGCATCAGGCTCAGCGGGCCGTACGGCTTGAGCTCCGGCGCCGCCCAGCCGGCTCCCGACCGCCACGCCGCCGTCACCATGTGGTCCGTCGCGACCGTCTCGTCGCCGGCGTGGGCGGCCGCCTCGTCGACCGGCACGGCGCGGGGCTTCATGGTGAGCGTCCGCGTGAGCAGCGACGCGTCCAGGGGCGCCTCGCCGGTGCCATGGTCGTGGCCGTTGCCGTGGCCGTTGGCCGATGCGGCCTCCGTGAGCTCGAGGGCGGCGGCCGTCAGGTCAATATCCTGTTGCGGTTGGTTTTGGTGTCGTTGAGGGGGGGTAACAGCGGAGGGGGCCATGGCGTCTGCTCTTTTACCGTACTTTCTGGTCTTTTCTCGTTATGGTCCTTTCAATGTATGAATGTGCGAGTGTGAGTGTCTTGATTGAGTGTGTCTTGCTGAGCCCGATGATTCCTTCGCCCCGTTCAAAGCCGGCGTCGGCCGTTGGCGATGCGCAGCAAGTCGGTGCGTCGACCCCCCTGGCCCCCGCAATTCAACAAACCCGCGACAGGGGGAGAACAAGAAGCAAAAAGGTCAGGGGAGCAGAGACCGTGCGTGGGACCGTTGCCGAGCAATGGGAATGGCAAGGCAGATGGGAGAGACTAAAAGCCAAGAGTGACGACACAGAGGGAGTGAAAAGCGAGGAGAGAGGAAACCAAGAGAGCACAGCGCGGGCAGACGTCGATAAAGGGGAAAGGGGGAAAGGGGCAATGGCAAGAATGATAAATATTATAAGCTTCCCCGAGTCGCCCGCCCCGGTGGCACCCACGTCAAGGGCGGAGCCGGCGGGCGGGCCGCCGAGTCGGCTATCCAAGGACGCCCCGTCGTCAGTCACACCTCTCGCTCTCATTTCCTTTCTGTGTGCCAAGTATCAGACACTCCTCCCCTCCCTCCCTCTCATTCTCTCTCTCTCCTGGCCTCCAAGGGAACTAGCCAGATGCCTGCTCTCTCACTTGCATACTCGCCGTTCCGTCAATGCCACACGGCACGCCGCGTCATTTCCAGTTGGCCTCGTAGGAACTTGGCAGCGGCCAGTTGGCGTCTGTGTTCGCCTGGCCACCATCCTTTGTATGCGCTGCTCCGTTACAGCTATGCCGCACAGGACCCGGTGTGATATATAACTGCAAGGGCAGCCTGCCGTTGCCACGAATGCAAGCTATGAAGCATATTGCCCGCCTATTGAGTCTCCTTCAAGTCAGCCATACACGAGAACTTGCCGCAACTACCTACACAACATTCGCTCTTCGTCAGCGTCCGGTTCTGCACCACCCTTTCGGTAGACTCCGCACCAAGCGACAAGGGCCCCCTGCCGCAAGGCCACCGATTGGACCAAAGACACAAGCCCAGCTGGCCCTTGGTGTCCTGCTCCGACGCCTGCCGAGAAGCTGGAAGCCATCCCCCCCCCCTCTATCTGTCTCCCCCTACCCTCGGCCCCCCTTGCCCCCCTTGCCGCAACGCTTGGTTCGAGTCGTGGCATGGCCGCGCGGAAACCCGCCGCCGTGCGCCCCTCGGCTCGTCATGGCTCGCCCCGTCAGGCATGGCGTGCATGCCACAGTGCGTTGGGGTCCCGAGCCCCGAGCCCCGTGTGCCGCCCCGCCTCCATTGGGAGATCGCGCCGTTCCGACGTCGATTGGGCCGGGAGACTTGGAGAGCAGGGACATACATATTGCATGTATGCCGATGAACTCCTTGTGCCTCTCGTCGTTCTGGATTCTGTCTCAGACTCGCCGCCTTTTCTCAGCACATCTTCCCCCGTCTTCGGCTTCGGCCGGCGAGCACGTGCTCATTTGTCACGGGCTCCGACGTCACGAGGGCCGAGGGTGGGGCGCGGAATTCATCAGCCAACGCCCTCCAGCCTGCGCCGTCGATAGCCGCCTCCTCCTCCACAGGCATAGACTCTCCTGACAAGCCGGCCGATCTCGCTCCGTCACCACCACACTCCTTGATTGATGCCCGTGTCTTGTCATTGGCGCCCTATGCAATGCTCGTTGTAGAATATGTTGAATTCCCACGTCACCGTGAATACCTTGGCGAGCAGCATCCCTCCATCACGACGCCGCTAGCCTGCCAGCGTGACCAGCCCGTCTCCTCTCTGCCCGGTTTCCTCGACGCCTTTTGACAAGGCGGTCAAGAAGCGGCACACTCGCTCGCCAACCGTCGTTTTGCATCATGCCGTGCTCCCATCCATTGCCTTGACATCGTCGTCGGCCTTTGCTTCTGGATCCTTGTCATGTCCCTGCGCCGCTCATGCTCCTTCGCTCCTCTCCGCCTCCACCTTGCGCTGCTCCTCTTCCATCAACTCCCGCCGCCGGGCCGCCGCCTCCACCTCAGCCTTGACGCCCTTGGCACGCTGCCGTGCCTCGTACATGTCTCGGCTCTTCATGATGCGCTGGACAATCTCGGCCGCGTTGACCTCGGAAAAGGCATGCTCGCCAATCTCGCGGTAGATGCCCATTTCCTTGGGGTCTGTGTACGGATCGTACGTTAGGGGCATAAACGATGTCGGGCCGTGGTAGATGGCGTCCGGTGGGCCCCACGGCAGCGACGTGAGATATGCCTTGGTGGGCGTAAACGGCGCCCCAAAGACGACGGCATTGATGTACTAGACGCGGCAGGCGTCAGTCGCGCAGCTTCCCGGTCGGGGCGGAATCAAGGCAAGGGAAGATTCCACCACAAGGCATGGCAGACATACCTTGCACTGCAACACGCACAGCCCGCGCTCAAAAATGTTCATGATGGGGTAGTTGATGCCCTTCCACTCATTGATGACGCCGTCCTCGTGGACGCCCACGACGACAAACGCGGACCCATAGTCCCCGCCGTCGGCTGCGCGCCTCTGGGCAGTCGCCTGGTCCGAGTACCAGCCTGACTTGTGTGCCAGCTCATGCTCTTCCTCCTCCATCACCTTTCGCAGAAACTCGATGTGGCCGCTCGAGAAGAGATCGAAGCCGCCGTCGACGTAGACAATGCGCTGTCCCGGACGCGGCCCTCGCCCGCCGAGGAGCTTGCCAAAGGAGCCGCTCGCGTTAGGCGCCGTCTGCGCGGCGGTGGCGGACCAGAACCAGACGTCGGCGCCGGGGGCCTTGGCCGTCTCGTCGGTGGCGTAGAGCTTGATGCGCTCCATCATGGCGTGGCCTTGGGCGAGGCGCTCATCGTGGGAGCCGTAGCCCTCATCGCCGACGAGCATCTTCTGGAGCGAGTGGATAAAGTGCGTCTTTGTGCAGAGCAGCATGCGGCCGACGAGGTCCGTCGTCGAGATGCCGGGCGAGCGCTTAACTACTTTGAAGCGCCCGGCCTCCTTGACGAAGCGGTAGCAGTCGTTACCGTTGCTGTCCGAGGTGATGTCGTCGCCGTGGACCACGTACTTGCAGCCGTAATGGGAGATGTAGGGCAGCTGCGTCACGTAGGGCGCGTGGCCAATGGACTTTGTCACCCAGCGGCAGGCGTTGGTAGCGGCGAGTCTGGAGATGGATGAGGCCGGGCAGACGGACGGTTGGGTCAGTAAGCTGCACCACATTCACGTCGAAGGAGGCTGGCAGGATGTGCGACGAGGCGCGAATACGGACCGCTCATCGAGGGTCATGACGGTCGGCCCCTTGTTGGCGAGAATGTCCTCGTCCGAGTGCACGCCGACGTAGAGCTCGTCGCCCAGCTGTCTGGCCTGGACCATGGCGCCGGCGTGGCCTAGCAACCGGGTCAGTCGCTTGTTTGCGAGAGCTCCGTGGGCCGAGGGGCGAGAGACGCACCGTGATGGAAAAAGTCGAAGCAGCCATCGACCCAGATGCGGCCCTCGAGAAGCTCCTTGGCGGGCTCGCCCTGGGGGGCATGGAGCTCCTCGTCAGTCCCGAGGGCGCTCATGGTGGGAAGCGTTGTCGAGGAGGAAGGGAAGGGGTAGGCAGGGAGAGCTGTCTGGAGCTCTGGTCGTTGTGGGAGCTGTTTGGTGGTTTTGGCGGTTACTGGCGGCGGTTGCGTTTGTGGACGTGCTGGCGTAATGCAGATGGCGATGGCGATGTTTCTCGCGGGTGTGAGGATGAGGTGTTTTTCTTCGCGTTTGCTTTCCTCAAACTTTATCACGGGAAGCTTGATTGTTTGTCTGCAGAGGCAGGCGTCATCCATCGGTCGGTGATTGCCGCAGCCTGTTAAAGGCCGCAGGGGCACTGGAGCCCACCCCACTATAGCGGGGCCCAGTGCACCGTTACTAGCAGAGACCTATAGCGAGTCAGCGACGGGCGTTGCCGCAAGTACCATCGACGGACCGGTTGTACTTACGGGCAACCGGAAACCCTGAAAGGCACTTGGCATTAAGCACGCAGTACAATCTGCCCCGCCTCATCCAGGGTATTCACTGCTAGCAGCTCCCAACGTGGCCAGCGGCACTCGAGATGGCAGCGCCTCGACTCGAGCATGTCGTCGGCGCCCTCTCTTCGAGGCTGGCCTCTGCGTGGCGCACCCAAGAACCGGCTTTCTCTAAAGTTTCAGTGCATGCTCATGGCGCTGGCTCAGCCATCTTCATTGCGATGATAGCGCAAGGGCCATCTACTGCTACCGAGGGAAATACCGCCCGTTCACTGTTGGTATTAAAGGGTCCCATGGCTCGCCTAGTAGAGCAATTGCAGACTCGCGTCAGGCAACGTCCGGGCACCTGTAGGGGGAAAGACCCCTGGAGCGCATTGAAGGGGGCATGGATGGGCTCATGAAACAAAATTGACTCGACATGGCCTGTCTGTCGTCCCGTTTATTCAGAGACGAGGGCTTGTCGGGATAACCATTCGCCTGCCCACTTCTCTTGTCTTTTCTCTCTTTGAGTTTTTCCTCCAACTTTTCCTCGCCCTCCTAGAGTAGTTGGCGATGTCTTCAGCCAGCTTCACCACAGGCACTGTTGTTCACCACCGGCACGTCTCGTCGCCTTGAGCAGGCTCAACTCCTGCTTTGGTTAGTTGGTTGCCTCGAAACGGAATAAGACGATCATCAAACCGAGCAAGCAGCTGTCTCTCTGTCTCCCTTTCTGCCCTTGTTTCCCCTGATTTTCGCGGAATATTCTGCCTACGTAAGTATGGTCTTGCTCTCTTTCTTCCCCCCCTTCTCTTCTTGTCAAGTCTCAGACCTCGATTCCTGCTTGCGCTGCTGCTTTTCTTCTCGAGTATCTATCTCAGCTTATTCTTTTTGCTTATTCGCCTGGAGACGCAGCTGACTGCAC
This sequence comes from Hirsutella rhossiliensis, assembly GCF_020360975.1. Taxonomy (NCBI): domain Eukaryota; kingdom Fungi; phylum Ascomycota; class Sordariomycetes; order Hypocreales; family Ophiocordycipitaceae; genus Hirsutella; species Hirsutella rhossiliensis. The sequence goes on along the minus strand of NW_025408683.1, from coordinate 1,228,607 downwards.
TGGCGCCCGCCCGACCACGTCATCTGACCGCCCTAAAGCCGCCGCTGCCATGCAGCGCACCACCACGCCAGGGTCGTCAACGACGCCCGCCTTTCTCAACCTCTCCATCTTCTCGCCGCCGCACCACCGCAAGTCGCCATCGTCACGCCCGACGACGCGCGACGGCATCGATCCCCTGCACTCGCATCCGCACATCCCTCCCGCCCCCGGCTCCGCCCCGCCCTCGTCGAACACCACCTTTGGCCGAGCAGACGTGCGCAAGCCCTCGCTGCCGGCCTCGCCCTCGGCGCGCAAAATCTCCTTCTCGAGCGCCTCGCCCTTTCGCCGCTCCTCGGCCACCTCACCCGCTGCCGTCTCCTTTGCCTCGTTTGTCACCGATCCGAGTGCCCCGCCCGCCCTGCCCGACTACGCCCTGTCCTCCGCCGCAAAGGTCCAGCAGGGCCTTGTCACCAGCCCACACATGAACATGCCGAGCCGCACCCTCACGACGACGACGACGAATACCAGCACCACTGCCACTGTTGCTTCGGCGTACATGCCTCCGCCCACCCCGCTCGGCGTCAATGGCAGCGGTGGCGGCGGCGGCGGCGGCGGCGTTTCCTCGTCCGTCTCCTCCGCCACCGCCGTCACCGCCGTCGCCTCGTCTTCATCCTCGTCCATCTGGCAGCCCAGCGAGGCGAGCATGATCCATCACCAAATTACAGAACTGGCCAACAAGCGCATCTCCACCCTCGACTACCTGCGCAAGGCGTGCGTCTCGACCTCGTTCCCGCGACTCCGGATGACACGGGCTGACTTTGTTTAGGCACGAGGGACGCGTCTACTGGTTCAACACCTATCTCTTTGACAGGCCCGATCTCGCGCGTATGCCCTACTTTGACCCGCGCAAGCTCGCCCGTCGTGCCACAAACTTCCTCCTCCTCGGCCTTTCCGTCCCCACCATCAACGACCTCTACTCGTCCTCGGCCATCGAGTTCCTCCGCTGCCTCAACGCCCTGCTCTCCGAGTTCGATTCCTTCCAGCAGCTCCACGGCGACTCCTCCGCCACTCTGACCCGCGCCCGCCTGCCCAACATGTTCCGCCGCCCCGGGGGCAAGTCGCGCCGCTCCGCCTCGGCCGCCGACATTGCCGACGAGTCTCAGTCCTTCCCCGCCGTCCCGGGCGGCGCCAACGGTGGCGCCCCCTCTGTCATGACCTTTGCCGCCGCCGAGTCGGACCTCCTCCCCGGCGAGGAGTACACGTACCTCCTGACGCCCTCGTTGCCTTTTGAGCCCGACTTCTTCGAGACGTTTGCAACGCTGTGCGACGTCCTCATCGACTCGTACACGCGCTTCCTCACCCTCGTGCCCACCCCGCGCGAGTGCTCCTCCCCTGTCGCCGAGCTCTTCTCCAAAGCCGACGCCCGGCTGCGCAAAATCATCGTCCAGGGCGCCGTCAAGGAATTTGAGGACCACAGTAGGAGCCAGGTCAAGGCCGAGGTGGCCAGCATAGGCAAAGTGGTCCTCGGCGGGCTGATGTGAAGAGCCACCGTCGCATTCTTCCCGCCCAATTCTTATTCGTTATGTCAAATTTTTTTTCCCTGGGAGAGGTTTCATTGCGGCGTTTGAAAATTTCTAGCATGGGGTTGCATCATGGTTCCATTTATTGCCACTCATATTGCATGGGCGGGCGGAGTTTTAGACGGGAAAGGCCAAGGCCATTTATACCTACGGGCACAGCATGATGCCGGGGAGGACAGACGGCATGTTCATCAGTCATGTCGCTTGGTAAGGCGACAGGGGCAGAAGAAGGGCGAGGCAATCTGGTGGCATATATCAAAGGCTACTTTTTCCATGCCTTGCTGACTGATTACATCGGCTGGGACACAGTACCTGGCCTGCAGGGATGGGTTCATCACATGTGCTTGAAGCTTGAACGAGCAGTGGAAGCACAGTCAGCGGTGGTATTTGTACGTGTGGGTTATGTTCAAGCTATACCCAGAGCATTACATAGACGCAACCATGTACAAGTCACGACCACTCCAGTGTTGAAAGGCCACAAGCGACGACGGGGCTCCGCAGGTGTTGCCTCACCTCCTGGCCGAGTCTTTTAATTGGGAGCCGGCCTTGGCTTCCTCCTCGGCGACGAGCGCCTGGATGTCTTGGGCCACGAGCCAGTCCTTGGCCGCCCGCATAACGCGTTCGAGCGTCTCGCCGCCATCGAGCACGCTGGGCAGGTTATGCGCGTCGAAGCCGGCGCGGTGGTCGGTGCAGCGGTCCTGGTTGAAGTTGTAAGTGCGGATCTTGTCGCCGCGGGTGATCTGGGCCTGGGAGAGGACGCTGGAGCGCAGACTGGCGGCCTCTGCCTCGCGCTGCTCGACGCGCTGGCTGGCGATGCGCGAACGCAGCACCTTCCACGCGGCCTCGCGGTTGCGCTGCTGCGAGCGGTGGTCCTGCATGGACACGACGGTGCCCGTGGGCGTGTGCGTCATGCGGATGGCCGACTCGGTCTTGTTGACATGTTGCCCGCCGGCGCCGCGCGCGCGCATCGTCTCGATCCTGACGTCCTGTGGGTTGATGTAGAAGTCGCTCTCCGGGTCGTCGACGTCCATGTCGCCCACGCTGCTCTCAGGGAACGAGGGGAGCACCCAGACGGCCACGGCGCTCGTGTGCACACGGCCCTTGCTCTCGGTGCTGGGGATGCGCTGCACGCGGTGCATGCCAGCCTCGCCCCGGAACATGTCGTAGGCGCCGGTGTCTTGGATCTCGAGCACGGCCTCTTGCAATGGGCTCTCGCCTGCCGTCGACGACTGGTCGCCCGCCGAGTCAGACAGCTCGTACTTGAGCACTTGAGCCCGGATGCCCACGCGCGCGCACAGGTTCTTGTACATGTTGAAGAGCGTGTCTGCAAAGTAACGGCCCTCGAGGCCGCCGGGGCCCGGGCGAAACTCGACCATGCAGGGCAGGTCAGCAAAGGGATGCCGCGGCGTCAGGCTAGCCGACAGCTTCTTCTCGAGGGCCTCGAGCTCCTCGTTCTCGGACTGCAGCTCGTCGCGGGCAATGGAGGCGAGGTCGACGTCCTGCGACGGGTCCTGGGCCATGGCCGTGAGCTCGTCGACGGAGCTGCGCACCTTGTCCCATTCCCGCAGGGCCGAGGCGATGCGGTGCAGCTCGCCCACGCGCTTGGCCTTGGCCTTGTCGAAGGAGACATCGAGCGTCTTTTGGAGCTCGGCGTGCTCGGCGGCGAGGGACCTGGCGCGGAGGAGCAGGCTGGGCGCAAGGGCGGACGAGGGGGAGGCTGGAGAGGCTGTTTCGTGAGCAGAAGGGTGCGAGGGGCGGGAAGCTTCTCATACCGCTGGACATGAACCGGCCGACTTGCCATGGGTGAGAGCGACGCAGTGCGCGGGCGCAGCTCCGGCAGACCCATGGAGAGGCAAACATGTTGTGGAGGGACGCCGTCGACAATTCGGATTCGACGAAATGGGCTTCGAGATAATAATAAAACGCTCCCCATTCCGGCCAATGGGTGGCCACATATGTAATATGTACCTGGGGACGTACCCGCCCGCAGCAATTTTATCCCTGCATCGTCCTCTCTCGCCACCAAAAGTCGAACTGGTGCCTGGACGAGTCGTCATAGACAGCTCCCAAAGTCAGCCGACCAGCTCGACCTGTTCTTTTACACTGGAGACGAAGTCCGGTTTGAAGATCTGACCAAGTATAAGCAATATGGACTCCATCCCATCGTTCTCGGTGACGTCCTTCCTAAGCCGTCCACTTGCGTCAGTGATCTGGCCAAAAAGCGGAGGTACCGTATCCTGCTGAAACTCGGCGTTGGGGCATTTGCTACCGTCTGGCTCGCTCGCGACCTTGTTGACAGGTAAGCGTGGCCTTGCCACTGAATGACTTTGACGAATTGATTTCTCCCCAGACGATATGTTGCCGTCAAAGTCTGCCAGGGGTCAGACTTCCCTCGTCCGAGCAGAGAGACAGAGATTCTGTCCCAGCTTCGCAAAAACGGTCCAGGAAGACATGGCTACCAGAGAGTTATCCAACTCTTTGACGTATATGTTGTCAAAGGACCGAACGGATTCCACGAATGCTTGGTGACTGAAGTAATCGCCCCCTTGAGCGATCCAGATGTCATGCGACAATGTTCTTCGGAGGCTGTTCGCCAGATAATAGAGGGGTTTGCCTTTCTTCACGAACAAGGGATAGCACACGGAGGTACAATTAGTAGCGAACGTCAACCAGACAGACAGAACCAGCCGACGAGATATAGATCCACACATCGCCAACTTTGGAATTGCCATCCCGCAGTTGGAGCGGTTCAACGAAGACGATATCAGCGAACACTTTGCGAACCCTGAAACCATTCCCGTCGTTGCACGCGATTCATCATTCCCATTGCGCTCGGTGCCACCATATGTGGTCCAACCTGTAATATCGATCGCCGATTTTTTACAAAAATACGAAATCCTTCCCTGCAAGCTCGGCGATGTCTGTTAGGATTCTAGACTTTAAGAGATGTAGGTTTTATATCTGGCCTCCTTTCTATATATCCACTGATACCATGATACACTTGGTTAGCCTACAGGACGAGTGAGAATATCCCACTGTTGGCAGGCGAGGTGCCAAACGCGATTCGCCCCCCAGCAGTCGTAATTCACGAACTATGTAAAGGCAAACTGGACTCTATTTGGAGTAAAGCGGCAGATATCTGGGCGCTCGGATCTACGGTAGGTAATACCGCGTGTGCTTTTTAAGGTACAGTCGGTAATAACTATATGCAGTTATATCATATCAAATCGGGGAACGAACTTATTTCAACATGGGGATCTCTTGAAGACTATCTCTTCCGGGCTGTTCAGTTCGGTGCACCTCCGCCAAATGCTTGGCTCGAACTCTGGAACACATGTGATCGCTATAAAGTGCATTGTTCGTTTCATCTGATATCCCTTATTTTACCATGATCAACGACTGTTATACTAATTCTTTCCAGCATCGCGTTCCTTTAACCGGGTTAGGGCCTGGGAGGTGCGCGAGGCGAACCGCAACCGATCTAGGTTCCCCCAAGATGAGGAGAGAGAAGTTTTTCTTGACCTGGTTAAACATATGATTGTGACAAAGCCTGAGGAACGGTGTCTGATGACGGAGCTATTGGCTCACCCGTCCATTCGGAAGAGGACAGAGACATTAGACTGCACGCATGTAGATTGTACGTCCTGACGATTTTGGAATCGGATCTAAAGTCACGCCGCAAGAGCACGAGAATGGCGCGATGAGATTTTCTTGCGCCAGGCTCAAGGAACTGATATCGCGTATTGGTCGATTATTGGCCTAGCCGACAGTATAAGCGATGGACTGAGAAACGTGTTTCCCTAGGTCCACTCTATCTCAAAAGGAGTGGACAGCCAGCATCACAAGAAAAAGCTTGGAGATTTTACCTTCATCATTTTCTTTTAAAGGCCCACTGCTCAATCACAAGCTTGGTGGCGCGTCGTGCGTAGCGCATCTCGACGGTGGATTGGGCCGTGATGGAAGTTTTGCAGGCTTCCGCGGCTCCTCCACAGAGATCAATGCAGTCCAGTGGAAGGCGAAGTCTCGGTGCCCAGCGGCACCACTCCACAAGTTCGGGGAGGACCCTGGCGGCGAGATTTTGCTTGTGCAGCCAGAGGAGATCAACGACGAAGTCGCAGGAGGAAATAAGTTTTGAGAATGCTTAGCGAAGAACGAGAACGGGCGAATTCCTGCCTATCAATGGCTGATTCGGCGTCTTTCTTCGGACCTCGCCACAGAATAGTCCTGAACGCGTATGTCGTCTCCCGAGATGACCCAAAGAACTAAGCTAAGAGGAACCTGATATCTGCAGGGGAAAAGCTCACTAAGGGGCTCTTCAATGAGTATCACTTCCCCATAGAGTGGACTGTCCCATCTGCAGATAGTCATCTGAAGCAGAGATATACCGACAGCGCCGCAACAACCACCCTGGCGAGCGGAATTGCAGAAGTTAAATCGGTTCCACTGTGATCACCTTTGGCTCACTGCCAAGACGGCAGATGGAACTCTTTTTGATAGTATTGGACCACGAGGCAGATGGCCCAGTGGCTGTCCCTGGCATCTTAAAACCTCGGATTTCGTAGGGGGTTGGCGATTTTAACGAAATGTTAGGGCATGATAGCATAAGCCGGTTGCCAGGTGGTCATAGCGAGTTTTCCTGGGGGGCTACCGAAGATGGCGAAAGACAAACGACGGCAAAAGATCGTTTCCAGGGGAGTACGATCAAGAAGCACCTGAAGGAAGCCGCGAACATTGATCTTGCAAGCAAAGGACAGACCGGAGAGTCTAGCAAGGGTTCATAATCTAGGAAGGAAAAAGCTAGAGACGCCAGCCGGATACTGTAAGGATAACACTCCATGCTTCTGATCAGAAAAGCCTCAGAAGTACTACTATTATGGAGAAGGCGGCAAGAGATACCTTGCGACTTGACTAGGGCAGGGCAAGAGATATTGGAGGAGAGGATGTGCGTTTCGGCGCTGCTTGTGTTCCCGGTACTTTCCTCTTCGCGATTGCATTCATATTTTGAGAAGGTTATTTGCTATTCGAGTAACAGAGCCCCGTTGGATCCGACTTCAAGTCGCCCAGGCAATTACACCCATACGTGGTGGTCGTGATTTAGTCGGGCCGGGCAGCTATTCGTTTTATTTTCCGCTCCGCGGACCTCGGATACTGCAGGCCCATGGAGAGGCAAACACGTTGTGGTAGGATGCTGGTCGAGTAAAGATATCGGGTCGACGTCGTTGGGCGTGGGAATATGGGCTCCGAGAAAAGTGTTTCGGCTGCCGGGTGAGCGACGCTGCCAAGGGTCGTGCGGTTAGGCCAGCCACTCCCAAGTGCCTGGGCGACTCCTCGCTGCCTTATTGGTGGAACTTTGCGACCGCATTTTGCGCAGTGCCGAGCCGTTGCCCGCCGTTTAGTCACTATTTGCCTCTGCAGCTCCGGTCTCTCGATGCTGCCACCTTTACGACCCATGGCCATGGCGTTGCTGCAAGAGCACCCACTCTTTAGCCACTCGTCAGCCCACTCAGACTGCTGTTCTCCGGATTCGCGCTTCCCGATTCCAAACTCACCTACCCGACTGAGCTCGAGGTTAGGGCGTAGATGACGGTCTTGCTTTGCTAATTTTCACTGAAGCGCCTTGGCCGAACCACTGTAAAAGTTTGCGACAGCTCGAACAATTCTTCTAGTCCCTATTGACCGTAGAATACTGTAATTGTTTTCACAATAAGTCTCTGAATCAAGGGTTTTGTCGCTCGGACAGGAGTTAGTTCACATGGCCTTATTGTCGAGCGACAGCAACAAAGGGCGATCAGAGCTGAAAGTATGTTTCTTAACTTGGGCTGACGTCGTTCGCATAGTCATGAAGTCTGTTCAGGCCTGCCCTGTTCTGGTAAAGCAAGAGTGGCCTTAGTAAATACAGGAGGGTCAACATGAGTGACTTCTACTTGTATTTGGTCCTTTTCTTGCCCTGTTTTCATCGACGTTGATATAGTTGGAAAGGTCTAATCAGAATCACCTGCTTCAGCCTTGTGATGGATTAGTATTGGGCGAGTCTTCAGCAGCGAGCGCTTGCTCTTGAATGTCCGTTCGCAATAAGTTTACCCATGAACCGCATCTCTGTACGAATCAAGCAGGTTCGGTCCTGCGAAGCCCACCTCATATGGCGTCGAACCCTTTGGCTGCCACTGTGGCCTAGCAGACAGGGCTCCACTGGTCCACAGTAACAATAGTATCAGGAGCCGGCAGCTTCCATAACGGCAGTCCTGCCTCCAATCGATCTCCACAAGCAGATGGCTGGCAATAAATGCCCATCTCTGGTAAAGTCGGTCGTTGCAAATTCCCCGCTGCCCCCCACCGCCTTCCGCCTTAGGCAAGCCCCTTCCCCCTTTGGCCCGTCGCGGCATCCCGGATTGCTATAAGAACACCTACACTCCCTTACCCCTTCCTCTCGATTCTCCTTTTCTTCCTCTCTCTTTCTCTCACTATTATCCCTATAGGCCGGCTATCTCTAATACATAGCCCCCTCCTTTGCCTAACTCTGCTCCGCTCACACGACCTCCTCGACCCCTATTCTATATGTTTAGCTGAGTTCTAATGCCTCTAGGTTCTGCATGTCCGCTTTATTAGCTATGTCTTTTATCCCTTTAGTCCTTTACCTTAGCTAAGGGAAGGGAAAGGGCTCCTCTTATTACTTTAACGCCCTAAATCGAAGGGGGCTTTACTTACTAATATAGACGTAGTTGCCCCCGACTCTTAACCTCTATACTCTAGTAATAGCTTTACGCGATTACAGCTACCTACTAGATCCTTAGATCCTGCTAGTAACTTAGTTACCGCTATACCCGCGATAACTTATAGGCTTCCGCTATAATATTATCCGCTATTCTAGGATCGGATAACGTAGTAAAGTCTACTCTACCTTTATAAGGTATACTATATATAAATATATATAGATATTAAGCTAGCTAACCTTCTATTATCTTTATTAGTTCTATTAAAAGTCCCTTAGCGCGCTTAAGATAACTATTAATAGAATACTAGCCTACTTTAGCGTTAGCTATTAAAACCTCCTTAATTAGTATTATAATAATAAGCCGTTTATAGACCCTATAATCTATAACTATAATCATAGCTTATACTATCCCTTAATATTATAATTTATAGCTTAATACTATCTCTATCTTTATTTACCTTAGGTCTATTCTTATAGCTATATATATTATAGAGTAGGTAAAGGCATAGGCTTAGGTGCGGTTTATTAAAAGAAGGTTAATAATCTATAAGGGGGAAAAGAAAGAGAAGTATAGGCCTAGCCTATATAAGCGTAGAGGCCGCTTATATATAGACTTAGACTAGACCTTAGTCTAGGCCTATATAGGGCAAAAGCCCTTATATTATACCCCTACCTAGCTTTTAAAGAGGCGCGCCTTTAAATAATACCTAATACTACGCTTAGGGGGACGGAACCCTCGCGCGGACTATATATACTTAGTCGCGGAAAAAACGTTAGTAAATAATATATAATACCCTTCTAAGCGAGCTTCTTAGATAGACTATATTATTAGTAAGGGCCGCGCCCTAGGAGTTAGGCTTTAGTACTTATAGCTAGGGAGTAAAGGCACGTAAAACGGCGTATAGCTAGCTTTAGTAAGCTTATAGTATCCCGCCCCCCCTATATCGGCGTATAGTAGTAGCTCTTAGTACTATAACGTAAGGGACGGTACTTTAGTATATAAAGCTCTGCTCCCTCCCGTATAGGGCTATATAGGCACTCCCTTTCGCTATAATTATATTATATTAGCGGCCTTCCTATATCTTAGCCGCCTTTTTAGTCGCTATAAGTATACGTCCCGTTTATATAGTAGCTACTACCGTACGCGAGGGAACGCCGACGAAGCTTATAGAGGCGTTACTAAGATTACTCGTCGTAAGAGTCGCTATCGTTAAACCTAACCTCCTTTCTATCCTAGCGCGTACGCCCCTCTACTACTTAAAGTACGTTTACCCGCGCCTCCTAGCGCGGGTACTTTAAAAACTAATAAGATTTACTACTATAGCTTATATAGCGACCCTCCTATCGCTACCTCTTTTTATCCTTAGTCCTTAAGGTAGAGATAGAGATATCTATAGTATTACTAGCGTTATCCTTTTTTTATATTATAGAAAAAGATAAAAAAGGAAACTTATTACTACTAAGCTTATAAAGAAGGTAGATAAGATCGGTATATATATTTAATAGTATAGACCTTTTACTTAAATAAGTATACTAATTTATATTTAAGCTTATAATAAGGTAATTATACTTTATTATATTAAGCTAGCTATATATATCTACTTAATAAAGCACTTCTTTAAACTATATAAAGTAAGCTAAAATAGCTTTACTTTACTTTTAATAGAGTATTATAAGCTCTTAGCCTACTAACTTAGCTATATTAAGTTCGCTATAATTAATATAAAGCTTTATAAGGAGGTTAGCTAGTTTATTTATATTAATATATATAAATAGTAAGAGATACCTTTATAGGTATAGGGATAGGCTTATATAAAGATAGTTAAATTAAGCGCGGATATCCCTTATTATAGCGCTATTAATATAGAGCTTTACTATATAAATATAAGAAGCGCTGCTAGAGCGGCCTAATCCGGAGGTTCATACTACTATTTTCAGCAGCTCGAGCAACGAGGCACACTAGCTAGAAGCGGGACATAGCCAGGTACTGTCTACCTCTAAGCGCTGATATCACGCTAGCCCGCAATCCCCTCGCTCCGGAGCCACTAATCCTATCTTACTCCCTTAGCCTGCTTTGTCCTTAGGAGTCTAACTCTTGCCGCCCAGGCGAAATGCCGCGTAGCCAGCCAGCCAGTATGGTCCTCATCTACTATAAATGGCGGATACGCGCCCGTTTAAATGCTTATCACTGGCAATGACGCTCTCCTCCTTAACCCACCTACGATTATGTCGACCGCCATTGCTCGGCACCCCCTCGCGCACGCTCCCCCGGAGCATCACCTTGACTTCCTTTAGCGTTTTACCGCCAAAGAGCGCAAGAGAGTCGTAAAGCCAGCGCTATTATTAGCCGAAGAGCACGCTAGAAACCGAAAGCAGCTACGCGTCGTTCGTTTTATTAAGCCGAAGTACTTAGCTAAAACGAAGATTAACGTTACTAGCATCTTTAGAAAATAGACGCGGTATATCGTGCTATCCCTGCTACGTATTCGGATAAAGGGCTAAGCCTAAGAATATAGATACTATACTAATAATCGAATTAGTAATTAGAAGGCGATAATCTAGAACCTTACTCGTAAAACTATAATAGACTTCTTCCTATTCGTATATAGAAATTATAAGGTAAAGTCGTAGGGTATATTAAAAGAGTATATACGTTAGTTCTAGTAGCTCTATACGACTATTACTAGACGATATATAAACCGGAATAATAGCAAAGAGGTCTATAAGGTACTACTAACTTACTACTCTTTATTATATCTAATTCCTAAGTTTCCTAACTCGCTATTAGTATTACTATAACGTTTTAGTTCCTCGGTTTAGCCTCTAGGCGCCTAACGTTAATAGTAAGCTAGTCTTAAACGTAGATAGCCTCTAGGTTATCTTAACCTTTAATATAGCGTATAACGCTAGCACCTTTACCCTCGAGCGCTATTGTATCTAGCTAGCGGGCTACTATTAGATTCTATGCTATACTAGGGCACGGCCTGCCGAGTTAGTAGATAGCTAGAGGAAGAGTCCGAAGGATAGTTCTATCGAGGAGCTCTTTAGCTCGAAAGTCGTCTAGTCTACTAAGAGCGAGAAAGAGTTAGATAAGGCAATAAATAAAGTATCTTATTAGCTAACTAAGCTACTAGTATAGGAGACGACTAAGCGTGGTCGTCCTAAAGCTCTCTACTATAAGGATATCTTTATAATAATCGTCTATTACCCTACTACCGGGAACTCCGTCCCGGTTATAGCTATTAAGTTTATTAACTATAAGGGAGTAGATAATAAGCCTAGACTATACGCCTTAGGCCGCTTTAGTTAATTAAACTTATAGTATATACTAATTAATATAAGTTAGAACTATCTTTTTCTTTACCCCTACTAGGAAGCTAATATTCTACCCTATTATAGTCCTTATCGCCCTAGCGCTATATAACTATACGTTTAATACGTAAAGCTTAATAGATATATCCTACTTATTTAAGACTAAGGTCTAGGGTCTAACGTAATCTACGCCGCTCTGGTAGAAGGAGTTAATACTTAAGGTGCCGGTTTTCCGCTAGGTTTATAGTATAACCCTTTCCGCTAACGAAGCTATACTATACTCTAAGCTAAATTACGATATAGGTCGGCAGAGCCTTAATTCGGGATATAAGAAGCCCTAGACGCCGAGATTCGCTCGGAGAGGCGCTGCGAACGCTGTTAATAGTATATTAAGGCCCGCCCTATAGACTAGCTAGCGAAGAGTCTTCTAAAACGGGTAGCTATACTAACTAGTTTAACTCTCTAAGCGACGCGCTAGATATAGTCTATAACTAGATAATACGCTATAACCTTAGATTTACTACTTTCTATAGCGTATATCTAAATAAGATTGCCTAGTTCGATATCTAGAATGCTTTCTTAAAGGAGGAGAAGTAAAATAAACTATTCTAGATGCTTATATACGTTAGCCTTACCTATAACCCTCGGGCTATTAGGGATATAGTGCCTAATAACGTATAGGCTAATACGCTACCGGACCTAGAGATATTAGTATTAAAAGAGAAGCGAGCGACTCTTAAGTAAGGACGGTATTAAATCGATAGCTATAAGGATAAGGAAGATATACGAAAACTTACGAATAAGATCTAGACTAAGCGGGTAGAGCGCGAGAAGAGGATCGTAAAAGGATATCGTAAGTATTACTTTTACTACTATCCGACCTAGGATATCGAGGCATAAGCTCGAGGAGAGGTAGAAGAGGAATACGAGGAGCTAGCTATCGATCTCGCTGTGCCTAAGCGTGCTAGACTAGCCGAGATTTTCTACTCTTAGCCTAGAAGCTAGACCGAGGAAGAGATCTCCTAGTATAGAATTAAGGCTATCGACCTTATAGCGGCACTATACGATAAAAAAGAGATAGGAAAGGGCAGCCGGACCCGCCTAAGAGCTTAAGTCGGGCAGTTTATTAAGTAAGAATTACCTAAGCTAGGTGCTAGTTCCGAGCTAGAGCCTAGACCCGATCTCTTCCTACTTCTTATAGAAGCGACCTAGTATCCGGACTATATTAGCGATAAGTAACTGCCTCTTAGAGAGCGGACGTTTCGATAGTATCGTCTAACTATAAGAAATAACTACTTTAACGACTAGCACTTAGTAGGATAGGAACGTGCTAAGTAGCGCGGTAAGATAATTAAATATAACTATCCTAAATATAGGAAAGAGACTTTTAAGTATTTAGATTATTTTCGGAACTATATCCTATTAGTCTATAGGGTTCCGCTTAGATTATCGGAATAGGTTAAGTATAGATAATAACGAAAAGCTAAGCGCCGTTAAATATTATACGGTAGAAATTAATAGATATAATAGTTATAATCTAAATCCTACCTTAATTTAAAAGTACTTTTAGGAAATATCGTTTAGGTTATTACTAAATAGATAGGGGAGGGTATAACCGTTATACCCTTAATAATATATATAACCTTATTTTATATCTTATTGCTATTTCGCTCCCGCCGCTATATATTAGGACTATATACTAGGTCTCCCTTATATATATCCTATTTCTAATTCTCTAAGCTTTCTATTTAAGGCATATACTTCCTATTAGCTATAGTAGATAAGGGATCGTTACGCGTCTTAGTTATTACGATAAGATCGCGGGTAGGTTAGTCCGCTTAACTAAGATTCGGTCTTAGCCGATACGTCCGCTATAATAAGTAGAAGCGACGTAAATATCGTCGACGACTTATAGTAAAATATAGAGGAACACTCTAAAAGTCGTAACCTAATATATTCCCTAAAAGCTACTATACTAAGTTATTACGTTAAAAGGTCTTTAAAAGTATACTAAACCCTAGGGAATAGGGATTGCCGCTATAACTATAGCGATTTCCCCTTATAGTTTAAGCGGGTATTCCCGATAAGGATAAACGGTATATATAGCGCGAAGACAAAGCTAGCTAGGGGGCTATGCTATTATCGCTATAGCCCTATAATTTCTAGCGCTGCTTTCGCTATCCTCTTACTCTATAAGTCTGCTCTAGAAAAGAATATATATATAGCCGCTTTCTTTACTTACTCTCTAGCGTTCTTTAGTTTCTAACGCTATCGCCTACCTACCGCTTTTTTATTCTTACTTTTTAGCTTCGTTCTTAGGCTCTTTATAAAACCTATTAGAGCTACTATACCTATGTTTTTCCTTAGCCGGTAGTGCCTTAAGGAACGTTAGTAATAAAAAGGTGCTTTAAGGAACGTTAGTAACGAAAAGGTTCTTTTAGTTCCTCCCTAGGGAGAAAGAAAAAAAAACGCCGCTATTAATTCCCCCCCCCCTAAATACCGCCCTTTAATTCGTCGGCTGCTATCTTCTAATTCGTTAGCTTGCTCTCTTTAGATTAGTTTAAAAATATAACCTTACTGCCCTCGTCGCTGCCCCTTTTTACCCTCTTTCCTTAAAGCCCGTCTTCTTTCCTAGCCCTTTCTTTAAAGCTCGCCCTAGAATACGCCCTTTACCTTAAGGAACGAAAGGCTCTTTTAAACGTAAAAAAAAACCTAAAAACTTTAAAACTTATTTACCCTCGAAAACCTCGGCTTCTAATTAGCCTAAAATTTCCTTCTTTTATCTTAGCCCCTCCTTATAAGCTTCCTTCTTTTATTAGTTATTTAGTTATATTACTTTAGTATATTATAGTATATTAGCTAAGGTCTAAACTATAACCTCTCCTATATCCCTACTTAATACGAGCACGATACTATTAAGCGTCCGGTATTACTATAGCTATATATATATACCCCTAGAGCTTAAAGAGTCGATATCTAGCTATCCTAAGGCCTCGCGAATAGTCTTATCGCTTAGCTTACTTAGTCTTACTTATATAGCGGTTATCTCCTTTAAAACTCTATTACCTACTAAATCTCTATCCTATACTTTAGAGATAAGTATAATACTATTTAACGTTAGGTAGCGGGATAGCTATACGTATAGGCTATATAGGTTATACTATAAGGATATAGCGCGTCTATTAATATTTAACGTTTATACCCCCTATAGTTTTAGAGCTATATACTTAAGCGTCCTACCCTATACTTTATAGTCTATATATATAAAGGCCGCTATATAAGGTAGACCCTTTTAGCTAACGTCGTTCTACTACTATAGCCTCTTTTACTAGTATTATATCTTAATAGTTATAGGCGTTAATAAGATCGTTCTTAGCGGTATCTTAATAAAGTAAATATCTTTTATTATCTTAGACTTTAGTATTATCCCTATTAGCGGCCTAAAATAGACTATTATATCTACTAAGATATAATACCTTATATATAACTTATTAAGGATAACCTCTAGCGCTATATAGCTAGTACCGTTTACTAGCTTTAGCCCTTAATAGGTATTATAGTTTACGACGACTAGTATCCTTAGTACGAATATAAAGATAGCCGGTACCGGTATTATACTATCGTCGCCTTAGTTTAGTATTATAATAGCCTCCTCCTTTATCGGTAAGCCCTCTTTTTATTTATAGTTAGATATAAAAATATATAGCGTTAACTAGTACTAGATCTAGAATACTAAGCTAGCCTTTATATTAAGGTTCTACTAGTTCTTATTTAGCGGCGTTACTATAGTAATACTTAATACTTATAGGATCCGCTTACCTTCTTAGTAGTATCTTAAGTTAAGGAGGTCTAGATCTATATAGTCTTATACGCTTAGTCGGATTTGCTTTAATAGCCTTTATAGCTCTAGGTCGCTAGTAGCGCGTACTTACTTATTAAGTATAATAACGGTTATAAACCTCTTCTATAGCGTATATACCTTATTATACTAGTACTATTACTCGGCCTTAAAAGAGTTATCTATATTTTATAAGACGGCCGTACTAAGGAGGAGGATCGACTGCTCTTAGACTAAGCAGAACTAATAAAAGTCTCTATAAAAGAGGATAATAGGGATCCCTTTAAAATCCTAGTATAACCCGCGTAGCTAGTAGAGCTACTCGTTAACTATATAGAGCGTCTACGCACTAAGTATATTAACCTTATCGACGATAAGTATATCCTTCTCTTATTGGTCTATCTAGGATTAATTATAGATAAACCGCTCTACTTAGTTTAGTATTTATAACCTATTAAGATCCCTAGCTATATTTATAACTACCGCGAGATCTTTATAAGAACCTATAAGCGGAGTAGATCGTAATACTATTAATCTATACTATTACTATCCCTAACGTCGCTATTATTATTAAGCGATTCGATTAATCCTTAGATATAAAGAGTTTAATAAGCGCCTTAATAACTCGCGACTTACCTATTCCGCCCTCTCCGCTAATAAATTAGTATAGCTAATACCTATTACCTTTCTTCTTACGCTATATAAGGTTAAGCTAATAGTATATAATTAAGAAGGTAATTACTTACTTTTTATTTAGTATAAACCTTACTACTAGGGCCTTACCTACCTTAATAAAGGAGGTTAAGGCGCCGAGCTAGATCTTTATTCCTATGCTAGCCTCTACCGTTTCCTTAAGGTCCGCCGCCGTTATTAGGATATTATTATCCCTAAAACCTATAAGTACGCTATATACCGCCGCTTAATAATTAATTACCTTTACTAAGGGTATACTTTATATTCCTTAGATTATCTTCTCTCTCTCCCTAAATATATAGGTTTACTATAACTTTATAGCTCTAACCTAACTCTATAGCGGTATAGTAACTTTAAAGGATACCCGCCCTAAGATATTAATTTATCTCGGGCCTTATTTAGATAGTATTACGGCCTAGAACTTAAAAGATAACGAAAACGCTAGTTACTAAAAGTAGCTAAGCTCTTATATTATCCTTATAAGCTCTAGTAAGCCGGCTATAATTTAGTTTACCTTAATCGAGCTTTTAATAATATTAATTAAACGCGTTATATTTCTAGTACTATTAGCTTAGTATACCGATCTAGGCTTAATACCCGCCTCTATAGTACTATCCTTATTTAAATAGACTACTATAGAGTTACTATTACTAGATAAGGCTACTTATTATTTAGCGTCCCGCTTTATATTTTTAGCTAACTATTATAGTAACTATATATTATCGATATAATATAATATCCTTAGGACTAAAGCTACTTATTCCCTCTTTTATATACGGTTAATATCGCCGCTTTCTTCCCTTAAGAAGAGCTCCTAAGGTATAAATAGTATAAGATACTATATAGCCGCTCTTTAACGTAGAAATTAGCCTCCTTAACTTAGCGCCCTTAGTTTATTAACGATAAATATACCTTTAGTAGTATAATCCTTTATTATCTTTATCGAAATCCTTACTTAAATACCTATTAAGGTAGACTATAGCCTACTTACCCGGTCGCCTAAGCACCTATACTTATTAGATTCTTAGAGCCTAGCCGCTCTTAAGCGGGACCTCGCCTTAAGCGGCGGGCCTCTTATCCCTATCGTTATACTTTAGCCTAACTAGCGAAATATAATCGTAGAGATATAGCCCTTAAAGGATATCTCCCTAGTAACGATATACCTTAACGTAGTAAATCCTTTAGCCTGTTACGGCCAGGCACATACGAGCCTTGACGGCTATAAAGATGTATTGGCACTATGAACGAAGACTCAAAGCTAAGGAGCAAGAAAGAAAGACTAGACTACACGACCGAGCTGGCCCTTATGTGCATATGCACGAGGTTACCTCAGCAGCGCTCAGGTAAGCACGAGGTCGCACGTGGGCACGTGATGCTGCTTGGGCACGTGACACTGGTGACGTTCTGCGCTGGTGTCTCTACGCTGGCGCGCAGGGTCGTGACACTACCCCCCCGTCTAAGGCCTTGATATGCGTATCAAGGTAGTCAGTCGTGGCGGCGGGTTCTTGGTTTCACGGCTTTCTCGGCTGTGTCATCATCGTCTCGTTCCTCGCAGCCCTCCTCCGCTGCAGCACATTCGATCCAGTATTGCAGGTTGACGGGTGGGCCTGCTGCGTCCGGATGTTCATCGTGGAATACCTTCAATGCTATTGGTGCGTTACGGAAATTCCTAGCCGGGTACCAGGTCTCATCAGGGTCACATCCCTTCCATAAGACCTGGTATTCCAGTCGTCGACTCCTACCGGTTACTCGAGACTGCTGGACTTGATCAACCTCCCACTCGGGTTCTCCGTTGATCTCCTCGTGGCGGAGGTGTCTGGATCTGCTGGGGCAAGGGGTTATCGGCTGCTTTTCGAAGACGGTCGGCGTGGAATAGGTTCTTCATTTTGTACGACTCGGGCAGCTGCAGTACGTAGCTATGACCGCGTTCTTCCAGGATTACGAACGGACCTGACCATTGGTTATCTAGCCGAGTAGTCGGAGCGTTCGTGGCGAAGCCTTTCCTGCTGAGAAAACTCGGTCACCGATGGCAAAGTCGGTTGGTCGTCGTTTCCTATTAGCCTGTTCCTTCTGACGTTCTTGAGCGGCGGTGGCAGCATTCCTGGCGTCTTCCTGGGTTTCCTGGGCGGTTTGCACAAGTTCCCTAGCTCTGGCGGCGGGTCCGGTGGCAGCGGTCTTGTCAGTCGGGGCAGTGACAGGGGTTCCGGATATCTCGGCCTAGGCTACTTTTAACGGTGCCATGTCGATGGAAGAGTGCCAAGACGAGTTATGGGCGAAGTCGAGGGCGGGCAGCAGGGAACTCCAGTTGTCTTGATGCTTCGTCACGTAGAATCGTAGCTTTTGATCCAGGTATTGATTTGTGACTTCTACACCCCTTGGGTCTGAGGGTGTAGGAGCTTCCATGACGATGCTTCGTTCCCGTGAGCCGGTTAATCTCTGCGAGGAAGGCAGAAATAAACTGTCCAGCGTTGTCAGAAATCCATACGAGGGGCATACCGAAGAAACGATAGAGGTAGCGGAAGTAGCGGCTAGCTAAGACTTCTGCTGTATCGTTTTTCTTTCCTGGGAGCGTGGCGATAATCCGGCTTAGCTTGCAGACGAAGGTCCAAACATAGTCATATCCGTAACGGTCTTTCGGCATATCCTTCCCGTCACATTCGACGTGCTCCCAAACAGAAGTCGGCACGGGCAGTGGATGGAGCAGTCCAGGGGTCTTGTCTCGAGGGGTTTTGTTGCGGCGGCAGTCGTGGCAGTTCCGAATATAACGACGGATATCCTCCTTCATCCTTGGCCAGTAGAAGTCTCGTTGGAGCAGCTTGATTACCTTGTTCTGTCCGGCGTGAGCGAAGATCTGGGGCTCGTGGGCTTCGCGAATGAGCGCGGTCTGAAGAAACGTCTGCTTGTCTGAGGTCTGGGCTGGTACGATCAGGTGTGTTCCATGGGTGCCGAGGTCTTGGAGGAGGTTCTCTTGGCGGATCAACGAAACGAGTTCGGCTCTTCGGGACCGAGTTCGGTCTAGTTCTGGGCGGTCTTGATCGGGCGTCTGCTGTATCCCTTGGTCTTCTGGGGTCTGTAGGGCACTCGTGGCCCTCAGAACTAATGGTCTAGTAGGCTTAGGTTCGGGACTAAAGTTCTGAGGGGGCAGGTGGCCGGCGGCCGTAGGGTCTAGCGAGTCGGTCGCGAAGCCTAGCCTTTCCGGAGGGATCAGGGTCACCGTGCGTTCCTCGGCTTCCCGGGCCTTTACGGTAGGAAGCTCGGCTGTCTTCCTGGAGAGGGCATCGGCGACTACGTTCAGTCGACCGGGGCGGTAGAGGAAACGGATGTCGAACTGGGCGAGAAAGTCGGACCATCTGATCTGTCGTACCGAGAGCAGGCGCTTCGTAGAGAAATGGACTAAGGCTTCGTGGTCGGTGATCACATCAAATTTCTGGCCTAAGAGCTCTGGGTAGAAGTGCTCTAGACTCTGTACGACGGCGAGGAGCTCGATCTTGGATTGGGTAGGCTCGCTCGGCCGGGGTCATGGTCCTAGAGAAGAATCCAACGGGCTTCCAGGTCCGATCAGGCTGTTCCTGCCATAGAACACCAGCTGTGGCATTCCGGGAGGCATCGGTCTCCAGTCGGGTCGGCAGTTCTGGTCTAAAGAAGGCGAGGACCGGGGCTTCGATAGCCAGGCGCTTGAGTTGATCAAATGCTTCGCGTTGCTCCGGGCCCATCACAAAGGCAACATCCTTCTTAAGCAACCGGTTCAAGGGTTCTGCCACTCCCGAGGCGTGGTAGCAGAAAACACGGATGAAATTGCATAGGCCAACGAATGATCGGATCGCGGTGCGGTCTCGGAGGTCTTCAAGCTTCCAGTCTTGTATCGATCGAACTTTCCGAGGGTCGACACTAAGGCCCACACCGGCTTCAAGCAGAACGCCGAGGTAGTCAACCTTGGTCACGTTAAATCTAGACTTCTTGATGTCTCCTGGAGGTTGGCCTGATGGAGTCGCCAGATCACTTCTTGACAGTCTTTCCAGTGGTCTTCTTCTTTATCCGAGTAGATCAGGACGTCATCTGCGTAGGCGCTGGCGCACCGGTCGAGGAGATCGTGAAGCTGCGCGTTGATAAACTGCTGGAACCAGGCGGGACCTACCTTCAGACCGAACGGGAGGACTTTCCAGCGGAAAGTTCCGAAACGGGTGCGAAAGGCGGTCAAATACTCGGAGTCAGGGTCCATGCGGAGACGGTGGAAGGCCTGGATCACATCGATCTTCGTAAAGCGTTGAGCTTCACGGCAACCGAAAGCAGTACCTTCGAGGGACGGAGCGGGCGTGATGCGACTTTTAAGATGATCGTTCATCCAACGGTAGTCGATGCAGAAGCGGCGGGCGGTCGTGTTCGGTTTCGGAGCGAAGAGGACGGATGCGGCGTGCGGACTCGGATCGGGCTCGATGAAGTCTATCTCCGGAGGTGATCGACAGTCTCTTTCTCTAGAGGCAGATACTTAACGGGCGTGCGGTACGATGGGGGTACTGTCGGCGAAAGAGGCTTCTCAAGCTCTAGGACTACATCGTGACCGGGTCGGCTCGAAGGTAGGGTGTGGGCCTCTTTCTTCGAGAAGAATCCCTCTAGATGGGTGAGCTGGGGCGGTAGACGACTACGGACACAAGCAACATGCTCAGGGTCTTCTCCCTGAGGGAACGGAATGCTTTGTCCCTGGTAGGTCTTCTGATCCGGGGAGACTTTAGCAACGGTTCGAGCACTAGGGACGGTCTGGTCAAGGCCGGAGCTTGGCTCGAGCTGGACTGGATCCCGGGCATCAACGGTTCGAGTTCGTTCCACTGTTCGAATCTCTCGTGAGACTACTTGGCAGACCAGGGCGTTAATCAGGGCTTGATCTTCGGAGGCTTGGACCGAGGCGACGGAGACGAAGTCGGTAGCAGGGGCGGTCGTGAGCTGAAAACGGACAGACTTCTTGGCAGACGGAGACTTGGACTGAAACGACGGAGACGGAGTCGGTAACGGGTCGGGACAGAGGCCGGAGGAGCTTGATCAGAGCGGCGCCAGTTCTTGTGGAGGATCCGGTAGCGTTTCTCCTCTTCTCGAGCAGGCGGTTCCGCCTCTCAGCGTCGGCCTGGATCTTAGGGTCGATCCGACCCGAGAGCGGGGCTTGACGAGAGCTGGATCGTCGGGGAGAACTTGGCGAGGGCAGGAAGATCATCTGGCCAGATGATCTGTCGGGCGGCGCAGTCAAGTAGGAGGCGCTTCTCCCGCATCCAGAAAAGACCGATAAAGATATCATGGCCACACTCAGCTATATCAAATGTCTCGTTTGCGAACGAACGGCCATCGATGACGAAAGTGGCGACCAGCTGTTTCTGGATATAGCCGGCTGGCTTTCCATGGAAGTCTTGAGAGGAATCCGACTCGGGAGCTCCTTAATCTGGGCTCCGAGTCTTTGGGCGGCGGACTGGGCGAAGGGTGGGCTAAACAGCAAACGGGTTTCGGCCCCCGGATCACAGGGGAGCGGGCAGGTAAGCTCACACCATCCACTTGGACTTGACTTGGCAGAGTGAATGACTTGCTAGACCTACTCGCCATCTGTGACACCTTAGGGACCATCAAGGAGTCTTGTGATGGTCCTATTCGTTTCCCGAATCCTGATCAGAGTCGTTGGCAGGGACAGGGACGGAGGCGACACGGGAGACAGCATGGGTGCGGTCGGGACACTCGCGAGAGAGGTGCCCTGTTTTTCCACAAATAAAGCAGGTGCCATTATCCCAATGGACCCTTTCTCATCGTCGGTCAAGGCTCTGCCAGCATCACGCGAGGTGATAGGGTCGAGCCGGTCTTGTTCGGAGTCTTGGCGGTAGTCGGAGCAGTCTTAGTCGGCGCGCGGCGAGATCGGTCGGAAGAGCGGGAGTCCTGTGTCTGCCTCATACTCCTCTTCTGGCAGTGGACAGCGTCTTTAATGAACCCACAGAAAACCTCGTAGGTCACGGACTCGTCACGGGTCTTGGTCAAGAGGCTGTTATCTAGGTTGGCCGGGATGTGCTGCCACAAGGTATGCTTCATCTGGTCCTCGGGCACACGACCGGTCGCAGTTAAGTAGTCAAATTCCGCAAGAAAGTCCACAATGTCGGTCTTCCCATTCACGGTAAACTGGAGGCGTTGCAGGCGGTCAAGAGCCTCGGAAAGCTCATTCGGATTGCCATAGGCGGACTCAAGGGCTTGGATCATCTCTGCCACTCCAGAGAAGGGTCGAGTGTCAGAGGAGAAGTGGTTTCAAGTGCTCGGCGGGCTTTTCCTCGAGCAGGTTATACAGACAGACCATCCGGCTGTTCTCAGTCCGGAAGGTTCGTACGTCTTCGTCAAATTTGTTCTTTATGCTCAGGATGAAGGAATGGAACTCGTCCTTCTTCCTGAGAACGTCGCGAGACCTTGATGCGCGATTTGGCGGCGTCGCTGTACTCGGGGTTCTTGCCTCTGGGAAGGGGGCAAAACAGGCCAGGCAGCTTTGCCTGTTGGTCGGAAGGCCGGGCCATTTGGGCCGGCAAAGCAGTCGAGGGCTCCCGGTGCTGTTGATTTGATTCAACAGACGGAGAGCGTTCATTTAGACGGGCCGTTAAGGCCGCAATCTGTCCTCATCTCGCGGATGAGAGCGTCTTGGGGCTCGGGGCAGCCATGGCTACTATTTCGGATTCAGTGGCTTGGCCAGCAAGCCGGGCAGAACGGCGTGGCTGATCCGAGGGCAGGGCTTCCTCGGATATCATAGTCTCGAGGTCAGAGTCTAGGGTCGGAAATGGTACCACGCGGAATCACGGTCAGATGCCTGCACGAGCAGGGACGGTCGGAGGTCAGACGGGACGAATCCTTGGTCGGAACGGTTGGTCGGACGACTACACACACGCGTAGTCTTTGTCGGAACGGACGTGATCTCAGCCTTGAGGATCACTTGGTCGGTGGTCGGAGTCTTGGTCGGAACGGTCAGAACGGATGCGCTGGATTTACGTCAGGCGCGTGTGACGTGAAAGCTCGGTGCCTATTTGCTTAATCGCTGGCAAGCGATCTTATTGAGCTTTGAGTAGTGTTACGGCCAGGCACATACGAGCCTTGACGGCTATAAAGATGTATTGGCACTATGAACGAAGACTCAAAGCTAAGGAGCAAGAAAGAAAGACTAGACTACACGACCGAGCTGGCCCTTATGTGCATATGCACGAGGTTACCTCAGCAGCGCTCAGGTAAGCACGAGGTCGCACGTGGGCACGTGATGCTGCTTGGGCACGTGACACTGGTGACGTTCTGCGCTGGTGTCTCTACGCTGGCGCGCAGGGTCGTGACATAGCCTACTTCCTCGATAAGTATTAACTTATCTATAGAACTATCTATAGTAGCTATACCGCTTTCTTATCGAAGGTATAGCTATTATCGGAAGATATACTAATAGAGTACTAAAATATTTAAGAACGCTTAGGTACTATTATTTATTAGTTTAGTTAGGTATCTTAAAAGATCTATAATAACCTCGACCTATAATAACGGCCTCTCTATAAATACGCGATTCGCTACCTTTATTAAGAATTTTTATATCTTATTTTACCTACTATTATCCTTAGTACCTTCGCCTCTATAAACCTCCGCGCTATTAGCTATTTCGTCACTTACTCTAAGAGGTAAGAGGTCCGCGGCCGTAATAACGCGCTTCTATATAAGGTCCCTTACCTTAGTTATATAGTTAGTAATATAAAAGATAAAGGCTATAGTCTTATACTATATAGTAATAAAGGATATATTATAGTTATAGTAAAGCCTTATAGTAATCGCTTTATTCTATTAATTTATTATACTATACGACCTCTAAATCTATAGTATAGTATCTCTTATAAAGGCCGTCTCGTTAACTAGTTTCTATAGTACCTTAAAGCGGTATAAATTACCCTTACGCCCCCTTTTTCCTAGTAAGTACTTAATATAGGTCGGGCTATAGGTATAGATTTATATCGCGCTAGTATAGAAGTTCGCTTCTTTATTAAACGAGGCTAAGAATTACTATTTATCGCCTAGTAATTACGATATATCTAATATTACCGATCGCTCTACTTAAATTATATAGAAACCTTCTTAGTTAAGATCCTATTTTATTTATTAGTATTCCTCTCGCTTAGGTTTAACTAAATAAGGGATATAGGCTAATACGCGGCCCCTTATACTATACCTTAAAAAAGATACTATCGATATATCTAATAATATATTCTTAGTATACCGCTTAATCCTTACTATAGATATCGATAAGTATTAAGCTTAGATATACGTTTCCTTATAGCTAGAGTAGTCTATAAATATAAAGCGCCCCTTACTTATTAGTCTTAACGGCGCTATAATAGTAGCTAATACGCTTAAATACTAACTCCTTACTTACTTTAATATAATTTTTAAAGAATAACGCTATCTCTTAGTAAAAGAATTTAGCTAAGCTTAATAGGTCTAAGATAGCTAGCTATATATATTTAAATGCTATATTAAGGCTTCTTAGAAATACCTCGGCCGCTTTAGGATTATATATATAATACGCCGCTAGTCTTAGCTTTACTAGGTTTATAATATTATTTAGGTTAAGCGTAAACTATATTATAGGCACGCTATAATATAAGATAAGTAACTAGATCTTACGTTATATACTTAGATAGAGTTCCCTTAATATAGGCTATTAGTAGCTATATAGTAAAAGGTATCTTAGGAGCTCTTTTACGCTATTATTAATAGTCTTACTTAGGCTCTTTAACTCTAGCCTAGCCGCTACTAACCTATCTATAGTTAGCGACTATATAATACGCTTTACTTTAAGGAAGTTCTTTTACGTTACGCTAAATATATTAATATAATAATTCCTTAACTATACGTTTATATTAAAAATAAGAAATAAAAAGATAGTATATATCGCGAATTAGCTACTATAGCGCTATAGTACGATGCCGGCCTATATTTAAAAGCTTATATTCTAAGATAATAAGAGATCTCGCGCGGCTGTTTTATCTCCGACTATTATAGCGCGTAAATTAACCGTCCTATCTAACCTTAAGATAACTTCCTTTACTAGCTATAGTCTTTTATATCTAAATAGTAATAAGGTAAAAAAGGTCTTTATAAAGAATAAAGCGTTTAATAAGTCGGCGAATTTATCTTTATAACTAATATAAATATATAGCTTATAGATATCTATACCCCCTTAACCTACCCCTACTAACCTTATCTATACCCTTAGGCCTAGCCGGTCGTTCTTAGCCCTATCGCTACCTATAGTATTATAAGTAAAGTAGACCTTCTTTATATCTAATATACCTAGTAGTCTATTTAATATAAATATACTAAAAGAGGTTATCTTATTAATTATTTTAGCTTTATCTTTAGGCTTAGTATTATTAGCCCTATTTACTCCGCCCCCCTTAAATTCTTAACTTAGCTTATCTAATATATCTTATCCCTAGTAAAGCTAAGTAAGGACTTCCTCGATTTCTATTAAACTATCGTTATTTATAGCTCGCTCTATAAGTAGTATAACTTATATTATTCGCGTTTTCTCTTATATAAATAGTTCGTTCTACTTTATACGTCTATATACTATCGATAGCACGCTATATAATAGGGTTCCCTAACTATCTATTTCCGCCTTATCGATCTTAATATTAGCGTAATAAGGATTATTTTTCTTTAACTAAATAAGCGCTCTCTTAACGACTTAACGCCTTATTAATAAGAGACCTAATAAGTCGCTTAGTACTAGCTTCTTTATACCCTACTATAAGATATAGATCTTATTTATTATTTATAAGAGTAAGTATAAGAGTACCTTTCTCGCTAGCTCCTATACGTTATTTAGGAATACCGTAATATAGCCCTTAATATATCTTAGATACCTTATAGCCTACTACTGCCTGCCTAGAATATTATACCTTATTATAAAGCTATAATATAAGTTTAGCGAGATAAGCTTTTCTTCGACTAGCGTTAAGCCCTTAAGCTTATTAAGGAATATATACTTATAGCTAAAGCGATTATAAAGATAGACCGCTAGTAATAGGCTCCCGCGCTTTAAATATTAAGTATACTTTATATAAACTAAGATAGCCTTACCTTTAAAAAAGTAACTTTAATACTTAAATAGCGACCGGCTGCTTTTTAGAACGCTACTTAACCTCTATTAGTCTTATATACTCTCCCTTAACTCTTTCCTTATACGCTTATAATAGTATAGTATATAGGTTATTATTAGTAAGGTACTTATATCGTAGAACGCTTAATAGAACTTTCTTATTATTAATACCTTCCTTTTATATAGTACTAGTATATACTAAGTTTACTTATTAAATAGCCTTTCTTTTATAGTAAATTCCTCTTTAAGGTATTATAAAGTACTAGCTAAATCCTCCGCTTATAATTCCTTCCTCCTTTACCTTAGATAGCCGCCCTATATATATTTTATTAGAGACCTATTATAGCTAAGGTAGCGCCTTCTCTTTCTTTACTTTATAGGCCGCGAAGGTCTCGCCGCCTTATCTTATCTTAGCCGACCTTATTCTCTACTTATAGTCTAGTATAATAGCCGTGCTAATAATAGTCCGAATAACTACCTATCTCTTACTACCTCGCCCCTCTCTTTAAGCTAGATTACTTAAACTAAGTACTCCTTAATATTCTTAAATAGACGCTTAATAGCGGTTACTAGCTAACCTTCTCTTACTAGGCTACCTTAGTCTCCCTTTAGCTCTTCTATATTCTTTATTTTTTTAGGTCTAATTAGCCTTAGCGAATACTAACTCTTATTTTCTAGCCGAAATCTTATTATTATTATTAATCCTCTATCTTAGCGCTTTCTCCTTATACTAAGTATCCGCTTAATAAGACCGTTCGGCCTTATTAGTATATCCTTACTAGATTACTTAGGCCTAACGGTCTTAGGTCTACTTATAGCTATAATAAACGCTCTCTTACTATTTAAGTTATTATCTCGCTTAACTAAGGCCTTTAAGGGACTTAGAACTTATATACTAACGGTAGCCGCTATACTCTTTTTATTACCTTTAATCCTCCTCCTCTTAGGTAAAATATACTAGTATAAGATTAAGTTATTACCCTTATACTATAATATACCGCTAATAAGTAGCTCTAAACTCCCTTTATATAGCTTTATACTTAGCCCTAGTATTATAGCGTCTATATTTATACTTATAGGCTTATTATATATATTTATTAGTACTAAACGTTATATTAACTATACCTTTAAAATACTATTATTTAAATCTAATATTCCCCTTTACCGCCGACCGCCTCGCTAACTACCCTTAAGGGACGCTCCTTTAAGTGCTTCCGCTTATTCTTTTTAAGAGACCTCCTTAGCCGGCGCCTACTTAGCTTAGATAGGCCGAAACTTAGATACTACGTTCGCCTATTTTTTATATTCCGGTACCTACTTTAACCCTTTATATATTATACTTAATCTTGCCTCTATAGTACCCCCTATTATAGTAACGGCCGCTACTACTATTACTATCTCGCCTTCTCCCTTTACTAATTAAACCTTATACTTAGGATTCTCCCTTATAATAATACTATCTTAACGCTAAAGATCTATAAATAGATAATAGATTATAAAGCTTTCGCTTAAAAGATTCTCTTAGGTTATCTTACTTTTTAGTAATAATACGCTCTACTATATCTAGTATTCTTCCTACTAGCGGTTTCCTAAAGCCTTATTATCTTTATATTACTAAGGTAATATAGTAATACTTATTTAAGAGGGCCCCCTCCCCCTTTTTTAAATAGCCTTAACTAGCCTATATATAGGAACTAATATTATAACCTTATCCTAAGCGACCTTTAACCGCTCTACCCCTTTACTTCCTTTAATTTTATTATTATAAGTACGCGTTTAAATAAATATTATATTAAACTTTCTTTTTCTTTACTATTTATACTATAGTAAGGAAAGAGGTAAAAAATAATATTATATCTTCTTAGCTAACTTTTCGAAACTAAGCCTAAAATATAGAAAAAGTATATACCTAGAACTATCGCGAATAGTATATTACGCCCCCCTAAGTATAGCCTCGGGCAGCTACTAGCGGGTACGTAATATACTACTAAAGATTATAAATTAAGCGAGGTTCTTCTTTATATAGGTAGAAAACTCTTCCCCGCCCTTACTAACTAAGGATATAGACCCCCCCCTATTAATAGGACTAAGCCCGGACCTAACTTAGGACCCTAGCCTAGATATAAGGAGGGCCCCTTTAACCTTAACCCCTTAACTTAAGGGTCGAAATAAGTACCTTAGAGGCTAGGGCCCGCTTAAAAGAAGCTTTAAAAGGCTAATACCTTCTAAGGACCTTAGAAGAAAGGCTAAGGACCTAAGACTAAGACCTAAAGGATATTAAGATAGAAAATAATACCTAGCCTATACTAAAGACTAGCCTCTTTAGGCCTAGCCTAGCCCTACCTTAGGCTAGCTACT